>NC_056729.1:332811797-333151797 GCF_019279795.1 Protopterus annectens | reverse complement strand
AAAGAATCTGTCTTACCTCATAAGTAAAAGTTAATCTTTGAGGTAAAATTATTATTAGCAGTACTAGTAGTAGTTTTTTATAGTTACCAAACATACTGACCAAGCAACTAATTTTAATATAAAGTTACCCCTTTTTTCACAAAAAGGGATAGTTAACAAGGGAATCCCAAAAGTGAACTAAGGTACTCTTTAACCCATAAAAGGTGTCTGAAAAGTGGATATTGGATCTTGACAGAGTCAGTGTTAGCTCCTGAAAGAAAACTTAAGACAGAGGTAAATGTTTAGTGACAATCATCAAACACAGTGTCTTTAGATACTAGCAATCAAAATAACAAGAAAAAAAATAATACTTTTTTATGCTAAAGTTGATAATAATCAAAAGAACCACCCAAGGAACCAAGGCTAATGGTTAACCACAAAAAATTCATGAAAGGCAGATAATGAAGTGTGAAAGAATAGGTTTTACCGCCAAACAGAAATGTTTAAGTTTATGGATAAAACTCTTTGTGTCAACCACCAAACACCAATGTCCCTGCTCCTAGAAACACATTTAAATAAGAAAATGTCATTTCAGAAGGGGGAATCCCACCAGGACTCAGAAACAAGCATCAAACAAAAATATCTGATGAATGGATAGCGGAGCTTTGAAGGGTTGGTGATGCTTTCTGAGAAAAAAATACTAGTGTTTGAGGTACAATAATTTAATGGCAATCACTAAATACACTAGCCCCAGGTCCTCACATAGAGGATTATGAGTGTGTCACTTATCATAACCTGCTTATTGTGTGTTGACACATGGATGCCAAGAAATTCACCTCAAGAGCAAAGCTCGAGAGGTGAATTATTTATTCATTTAGCATTTATTTACCAGGGAGGTCCAACTGGGCTAGTACCCATTTTCAGCGGAGGGCCGGGAAGAAAAGCTCCAAGTACAAGTATGAAATAACAGCATTATATAACAAGGTACAATAAAACGCAATATAATAAAAGAATGCAATTATGTAGGCAACATGCATGTGGAAAACATCATAGACTAGACTGGGAGAAATAAGAAACAGATGGGCTATATTAGTGGGGTCTGTTGACTAAAAATTAAAAAGCAATTGTACACTATTTAAAAGTAGGTAACTTCACTTTCTAGAACTTGTATACCCTTACAGAGCATGTAGAGTATGATATTCTGTCAATGTTCAGTAAGATATGTGAGTATAAGTATTGTAGATAGTTAGAGGATAGGAGGAGTGAAGTGGGGGTGATAAGGAAATGTGAGGATACAAGGGATTAGAATAGTTTAGGGACAAGAAAAGAGAGCATTCATGGTAATGCTAAAGTTAGCCTGAGGATGTGCATGAGCAGATCCATTTACTGTTTAAGTATGTCTTGAGTAAGCATTTAAACATGGGAGGGTTACTGGTGTTAAGAATGTGTTGAGGAATGGAATTCCATGTCTTAGAGATCTGCTTAGAATAAAGAGAATCACTAAAACTGTTATTAGATTTAGTAACTTTTAGCAGGAATTTATCAGAAGACCTTAGGGTTCTGTTATTGGAGTAGGTTTGCACAAGGCTTTGGAGGGCTGGGCAGTTATCAGGCTGGTAGATGATGGGGTACTTACATATTATTGCAACCACATTCCAAACAACTCACTGTTGATATCCTCCCATGCCATCCGATGTTACCCAAGGCACAATTTACTACAGTCCAAAAGCAACCATATGAAGACCAAACTACACTCCACCAAAGGTGATCCATTCAATCAGTAGAAACAGACCATGTGGTTCTCCCACTGCCAGAATCAGTACACCAGTAATCAAGAATGCCTATAATCAGCCCCACATTAATCTTAATTTTAAAAGCAATTAAAATGAACAAACCTTAGGAACCAGCTACCTACTTTTCTTTAGATTGAAGACCTGTTTGAAGACCCAAAAGCATTTGCAAAGTAATAATAAAAATATAAAAACATTGAAAACTACCATTTCTCAGACCCTCCCCCCTTTTTTAACATAAAATGGTAGATCTGATGAAGCTTATGTGAAAGCACTGCTCGAATAAGGGCACTAAATTCAAGGATAGTTATTTAATGTTTTACTACAACTTTTGAATATTTCTGTCTACTTTTTTATATTTTTACAGTGTGCTTTTTACATACTCCATACTGATAAATGAATAAGTGAATAAAATGCAAGTGTATTTGGTAATGATGTCATTGCAATAATGGCAATAACACGGTTGCAATAATTCGTAAGTATTGATGATGGTTTGTGCAACTGTAAGTTGACTGATGGATAGGAGGTGTGGAAGTTTTAGCCAATTTAGGTGACAGAGAACAACACAATGATGTGATCCATGTGGAAGGTTTGTGGCAAATTTGGCGATTGTGTGGTACCATGCCTCGAGTTTATTAAGGTCAGATCTTTTAAGGTTTGTGAATATAGGAGAAGCATATAATAGAGTAGACAAAAAGTGGGTCCTAGTGATTGATTGATTGTCTGGTGGTGTTAGTAAGGTATGACTTGACACTGCAGGGAGAACCTAGTTTTATGTGGGCTTTTTTAATACTGAGGAATACTTGTTTGTCAAATCTTAGGTTTGTGTCAATGATCAGTGTTGGCATCCATGTCAAAAACACATGATTAAAGGTTATGTTCAGAGACCTAATCATAATTCTTTGTAGTGCATGGAGCTACAGTATATCTGCTCCACGTACTACTAGTTACAGGAAAAAAAAATACTAAGTGTTTTGCCAGCTTTCAAAGCCATAAAGCACTTAGCGAGCGCTGTCAGAAAGATAATGTAACACATTCTGTTACGTTTAGACTCATCTTGTCTTGCCTTTCAAATGTCCAGATTTTCACAAACTGTCCAGATTTTTGCCTCATATGTTTGGTTTGTTCCTCATAAAATCTTGATTTCAGGCAAATTTCTGAGGATCAAAGTCTGTAAATAATAACATGCAAAGGGTGCCAGTCCCTTATAGATAGCCTAACTGGGCAGTAGGTTGTTCTGGTGTCCTCTACTAGTGTGCTTACCATGTAGGTCCTTGTTTTTTATTCAACATATTTGTGTATGTTATTTTTCTCTGGCTTATGTGCACATTTTTTACTAGCATACAGCATTTGATGTGGATTTTATTGCATTATTAGCTTGTAGCCTAATAATGTACTCTAATAAAAACCAATGTATTCATTTCTCTTCTGCATGATGTGGAAGGTAAACACCATATACTGCGTTGCCTGATATTGTATGCTTTCTGTTATGCTCCTCTAATTGCTGCAACAAGTGTAAGCAGCATGCATACCTGTTTATCTCCTTCTCATGAAGGATTTGATACTTAGTATGTTACAGTGTAATCAAGCCTTTCTTGGAGGGTGACTTTAGTTATACCGTCATCCAGACAGCTCAGGCCCTTAATATCTGTACACATTGTACCTAGCATTGGAGAGTTAACCCCAGTAGAGACTCATTCATTATGTTGTAACATATCTTTAAATTGCACTGCATAAGAGTGCAGTGTCTGCGGACATACCCCTGTATCCATACTCTCGTGGAAGTCAGCGTCAGTTATCTTTACTGTATAACAACCAATATTGTGTCAGCGTACTCAACGTATTCTTAATGTAAAACAGCTAATACGGTGTGGGTTATACTCTACTACTTAAATAGAAGCGTACACCTGACTTCACATCTCAAAGTAACTTCCATTTCTCGGCCCACATTTCAAGGTACCTAGCCTATACATTACCACTCTTTTTTTCCATAGCTTACACTCTTACAATCTCATATTTACCATTGTATAATTTAATTTACCCTAACCTGCTGTAGTGCCTTTCTATCAAAGAATGAGTAATAAATAGCACACAGAGAGGCTGCTACCATATTTACTTTGTTAATACCACTCCCACTTATAGTTTAAGCCCATTATTCTTAACCTCAGATATCTGCCACAAAGCTTGTTCTGAACCACTAAGTGCTGGCTGTAAGTATACAACATTGCTCTTTTTGTATCTGGTTCTGTACAATCTGTTTTTAGTCATTTATCCTTAGGGCAAGCACTGTGAAATAGTATGATGTAAACTGTTTTTATTCAAAGCGTTTTTTTTTCCTCTAATGCAAAGTTATCTATCACTCTTCCTTTTCATGTAGGTTCCATTTGTGTACCAATAACTATTAGCTAACATTCTTTAAACTGTTGATAACCCTCTTTGCTAAGTGGTTTTGACTGCCTATTTGATAACTTGCTGTGCTGTTTTCTTTTTTATTCACTAATACTGCTGATATTCCAGTTTTTTTCACTGATTTGTTTGCAAATGCTATCACTATCACCTAATAAACCTTATCTCTTTTTATTCAATTTCAGTCCCTCTCTAGCAACACTGTGGTCCACAAACACAAACTTTGTGCCTCACCATTCCGCCCCTTGAAAGCAATTTCACCATGCTCAAGCATCCTATTTAACTGGACCAGTGTACGTTAGTCCACATCCAATTATTTCCCTTGTAAATTGTGTTATGTTTATTTTGGGGATTAAATGAGTGCTAGCACACTACTAGAACCCTTCATTATTTAATATCCTAATTTGTGAGTACATGCCCCCTCCCATTTCCTCTTCTCCTAGTCCCCTTTCTAGATATTGTTTGGCTCTATCCCCTGCTGGCTTGACACTCACTGTTAGACTGTTCTGCTAAGGATTTATCTTAAGCTATCTTTGTATAATTCGTGACCCCTGGAAACAAACTCAGTCCTTAAAATACTAACCTGAAGACTGGATTTCAGGAGCTAACTGATTGTTTTTTTTTTAGCCACGCTCCATTTTCTACCTTATAGCTCTATCCGCTTAGTTTGCCCTCACTTCGCTCGACATCACTCTGCTCAGGCTCACAATGCTCCCCTACCGTACCCCCAATACCACCCCCCATTTTATTTAATTTATCTCCACTCATTAGTCAACCCCACCAGTTCTTCAATCACACCCTAAGAACAAAATTACACCCTGTGCTACTCTCACAACCATCTCAACCAATCATACCTGAAAAAATCAACACACCCCGTTCTGCCATCCCACACGATCACATGGTAACCAACTGACACACCCCTTGCTTACATCCACTCTCATATATCCCCTTAAGTAACTACCAAACCCCTCACCTGATAAGTACTAACAAACAATTTACACAAATTGAAAAAGTTAGCATAGATCTGCCCTAACTAAAAAGCAGAAAGCACCACCCCTAACTTAAAGATAAACTTTCTCCTTTTATAATAGCTTCCAGCTCAAACCCAAACTTCTCCTATTTCTGTAAAACAGTATGCCCCTCCTCCACTGTCAGAAGTGCAGGAGAGCTGAGTAAATGATAAATAAAGAAGTCCACCAATCCACCGTTCTTTATTGATGCCAATAAAAACAAAAACACATCTACAACACTTAATAATTAACCTTTAATCTTTCTATATTGTGTGTGAATTCTAAAAAAAATTGTTTGTCAATGTACTCTATAAATTCAAACAATTTGTCTTTCATGCCAGTCCAAAATATACAAATGTCATCTAAAAACCTTTTGTATAAATTCCAGTTTTGTGCATATGGTAAATTTAAAATATATTTCTTTTCCCATATCTGCAAAACTGTATTCACGTAGCTGGGTACACAACTTGCACCCATAGCCACTCCCCTTACTTGTTTGTAAAATTCTCCTCCAAATATCATAAAATTATTATAAAGCACCATTTCCATTAGTTCTAGTAGAGTTCTAAATTCTTTAAAACTATACACTCCTTTCTGGGATATTGCTTCTTCAAACCATTTAAGTCCTATTTTATAGGGGATCACAGAAAAAAGGTCCCTTTTATCTATAGTAACAAATAACATGTTCTCTTTATATAAATGGTTTTCTACTTCTCTTAGAGAATCCCAGGAATCCTTAAGAAAACATGTTCTTTTGTTTCCAATCTCTTTAATTTGTTGTCAATGTAAAATGTTATTTGGTGTGTTTTGGATCCATTTGTAGACACAGTACATCTCATAGGTGGGTCCATTACATTTTTATGTACCTTTGGTATTCCAAAAAGAGATGGTAAAATAGACATCGTTTTTTAAAAAAATAAACTCTTCCATACTTATAAGGGTTTCTGTTAGCATGTCTTGTAAATTGTAATCAATTTTACTGTATGCTATATTTATCTCATTAAGGGATGTTTGTGTCTTTCGGCTTTTTCCCGGTTAGGGGTCGCCACAGAGGAACTCCGGGCCGCTAATGATTGGCAGTAGAGTTTTACATGCTGGCCTTGCCGGGCCTAATGCACAACCTTCAATGAAGGAACGCCCGTTCACGCATGTCGCCATGCAGAAGACGCTCTAACTGAGGATTGAACGGGCAACGTCTAACTGTGAGGCGATAACGCTACCGCAGCACCACCACCGCAGTATATTTATCTCATTAAGGGATACTGGCACATATTTCTTTGTATCATTTAAAATTTCCATAATTTTTCATATAAAGATTATATTGTCTATAATCACCATTCCTCCCCCTTTGTCTGGCATCATAACTCTAATATTTTTATTATTTCTTAAAGGAATATTTTAGAACACTTAAATTAGTCCTGAAAACAGCACTGACATCTAGGAACAAAATCCAAGCTATAAACCAATTTGCTCTTTCTGTCCTAACTCACAGTTTTAGAGTGACTGACTGTCCCCAAAAGATGTTGGATAGATTAGAGAGGAAAACAAGAAGGGTGCCTCATGCTCATCAAACAATTTGTAAAAATCATTGCATACCAAAATTATATATTCCCTGTTCCGAAGGAGGTATGGGCCTCCTTGAAACTGATTAATTGTATAGATCTGCAATTTTGGGACTGCACACATATCTGCTGATCTCACAAGATCCAAACATAGTGAGAGTTTTGAAACATGATGAGAATAAATCTAAGATGACTCTCCTGCTTAGTCAACCAGAAGCATATCGGCGTCAAGTTGGAATGGAAATCAAGTCAGAAGTAGATAAAACTCAGGCAACAACTGAATGTGCCAAAAAACAAAAATAAGAATATAAAGTGAAGGATCAGATGAGAAGACAATAAATGTGGAAAATGCATAAATATAGTTGCAAGTATATAAAACTCTGGAAGAACCTCATGTTGATCGGAACTGAAGGCAGGAATGGTTAAGGAGAGGTGAATTTATACCAAAAGAGGAAAGGTTAATACTGGCAGCCTAAAATAGTGGGCTACTTACACGTTGGTTTACAAAGTCCATCGAACATGTTGGCGAAACAGATAAATGTAGGTTTTGTAAAACAGAATCTGAAACAGTCACACACCTTGTTACCGATTGTGACATACTAATGGCAGAAGGACTGTATATTGAAAGGCATAATAATGTGGCAAGACTGTTGCACTGGGGATTGTGCAAACATTATGGTATTGAAGTGGCTGAAAAACACTGGAAACATGAGCCACAAAGCATAATAGAAAATGATGATGTCTACATCACATGGGATCACCCATTACCAACAGTCCAAAAGACAGATGTGGGAAAACCAAATATAGTGGTCCATGAAAAGAAGACAAAAGTAGGATTGATTACTGAAATCGCTCCACAAGTGACAACAGTGTCTTGCATACAGAGAGACACAAAGTCATAAAATATTAGGATTTACAGGCAGAAAGGAGAGCAATGTAGAAGAAAGATACAAAGAAAGCTCCAACAGTAGTAGGAGCAACAGGTCTTATAAAAAAGAATATACAATCATATTCAGATATGTTACCAATACATGTAACTCCATGAGAATTGCAGGTGTCATTACTGGGCACATTGTGGATGCTGCAAACTGGCTGACATCAAAAATTGAAAAAATACTAATTTCATAAACTTTAATTGTACTTTGACTTAAGAATGGAGTCCATTCCTGTCATGATATTAGAAACCCAAAAGACTTGTAAAAATTAAAAAAAGAGAGAAACTTAATGTAGAACACTGGAAGACACCAGATTTTGGATGAAAAATTACATCTACTACCAGAAAAAGTTAAAATAAAATATGGATGGCTACAGATGGGGGGATGTGGTAGCGATATGGGAAGTTCAATAGTCCACTAAGGAAGAGGAGATATGCATCCTACTGAACCTAGCAACTGAGTCTGACTGCTTGGCATAATCAGTGAAACTGACCTTCTCAGTAGCTGGCTGAATATCCCACATCCAGGTATCCCTGTTCCTTACAAGAAGCTATCCATTGATGTAACCATTACAATGGGCTTTTTGGTCAGTGGAGAACTACTCTTCAGAGTGGAGGTGATAAGTCCAGTGATGGGCCACTCGTGGCCGTTGACCTGAGGTTGTATTTTGCATTCCTAAGTGACAACCTGCTGACATGATGGGAAACATTTCCATTTTGAGAAATTTGAATTGGAGTGAGTCTAGTAGCAGGTCCACTTTTTTTTTAACAGGTAGCCAGGTAGCATTAGTGAAGATTAGGCATTAATGTTCTTAATGGAGGAGAATTTATCTTATTTTTCATTTTTTTTATTTTACATTTGTTGGCCGGGCTAGTCTAGCTGGATATATGTCCATTTTCAGTAGAGGCCCGGGGAGATAAGCTCCAACATTAAAAAAAAAATGAAAATAAAATGCAATTACATAAAGAAATACATATGTAATATTCATATAAAAACATTAAGACTGGAGACATAGTTATGAAATATTAAAATGCAGTACTTAGAAAAATAAACAACAAATTATTGTTATATGTGACTTACATATAATGCTATTATTATGTACAGTGAATGAGGATGCAGGAAAGTAAGAAAAGGAGGCAGTTTTTTTTTTTTTTTTGATAGATAGTAGGAAGGATATATAGATCAGTGGATGCAAAAATGAAGTGGATTTAGGGTTCTAAGGATGTGGAATTTTGTCAGGGGTCAAGAAATAAAGGTTAGTCAGGATTAGTACAGGGGCACATCAATTTTGTTTTAAGGTAGAGCTTGAGTTTCTTTTTAAAGAGAGATTTTGAGGGAATACTAGAAAGTTCAGAGGGAAGTATGTTCCAATCTTTTCCAACAGTGTTAGAGAATAGGGAATCACCAGCCTTGTTGTCTGCTTTGTCAATATTTACATGAAGTTTGTGTGCAGATCTTAGGGACTGTAGGTTATGATAGGGGTAAATAAGAGTAGACAGTATAGGTGTTTTGTCAGGTTGATGAAGAATTTGATCGGCAATGCCTAGTTGATTAATTTTTAATTGCTGCTGAAGTTCTAGCCAGCCTAGTTGTTTTAGATTAATACAGTGGTGGGTTCTAAAAGGGTTGCCTGTGGCAAATTTGGCTATGTTGTGGTAGGAGTTTTCTAATTTCAAAATATTCTTTTTTGATAAGTTAGTAAATATGGGAGAGGCATAGAGAAGTGGTGTGATAAGGTGTGAGTGGGCTATATTTTTTCTAGATTCTGGAGTGAGGAAAGGTTTGATTCTGTAAAGAGAGCCTATTTTTTGTTAATCGTTTTCACTGTGTTGTTTAAATGGGTGTCAAAGTTAAGGTTATTGTCAATGGTAATGCCTAGTAGTTTGGTTGTAGGATCTTGTGATATAGGTGTGCCATTTTTGGATGTTATAGTAAAGTCTATGTGGGGAGATTTACTGGAAGGTGTGAAGAGGAGCAGTTTAGTTTTTTTTGGGTTAAGTAGTAGACAGCGTTGAGAGAACCATTATTCTACAGAATTAAATATATGTTGTGTGAGGGAGTGAAGATGTGATACAGATGTGGCTGAGCACATTAATGTAGAATTGTCTGCGTATTGTATGCATGTGGCTAGGGGAACTACTTGGTGGAGGTCATTGATAAATAAAGAAAAGAGGAGGGGACCCAGTATGGACCCTTGAGGGACACCAATGTTGACAGGTAGTTGGGAAGATAGAGTGGAGTTCCAGACTACTGCTTGGTGTCTATTATTTAAGTAGGACTTAAACCAGTTAATAGGTTGGGATTCCAGAGACAAAGATTGAAGAATTTGTAATAGTATCTGGTGGTTGACCATGTCAAAAGCCTTGGATAGGTCTAGAAAAAGTGCAGAGGAAAGGGTGTTATGGTTACGATTTTTGTTGATTTTGTCTGTAAAGGAGAGGAGGGCAGTGGTGGTGCTATGGGAAGGTCTGAAACCATGTTGGGTATTAGAGTGTAAGTTATTTTTGAGAAGCTGGTCAAGCAGTTGCTTGTGTATACATCTTTCCACAATCTTTGATAAGGGGGAGAGTAAGGCTATAGGGCAGTAGTTGGAGATATCAGTAGAATATCCACCCTTATGAAGAGGTAGAATATGAGAGACTTTCCAAAGTTTAGGGACATACCCCTCAGTGATGGTTCTGTTGATAAGAATGGAAATTGGGTAGGCTATAGATTTGGCCGCTAATTGCAAGTATTCTGAGGGTAATAGGTCTGCAGAGGGCGTACATCGTTTGAGTTTTTTGATAAGGGAAAGAATGTAAGTTGTTGGGACAGGTTGGAAATGAAATGGGGGAGGTGGGCTTATGTTGCTGTTAGATATGTATGTGTTTTTGTTGGAGAGTTGACTGGCTAGGGTTTGAATAGTTTCAGTGAAAAAATAATTAAAATCATTGGCTATTTGGTTGGGGTTCTTTATGTCAGAGCCCTGAGGGTTGGGTGTGAGTGGTTTACTTGGTTGAAGTAACTGATTTATATTAGTCCAGAATTTTTGTGGGTTATTTTGGCGAGTTTGCTGAGGTTTTAGGTAGTAGTTTTTTTTATCGTTTATTATTGCTTTTTTGGTCTCATTTCTCAGTTGTTTGAAGTGTTGGTAATCTGCTGTGTTTTTAGTTAAGCGAGCTTTGTTCCAGATTTTATTTCTGAGATTGATTTTTTTGCTTAGTTTCTTTTGAGTGCCAGGGGTCAGATTTGGTTCTAATTCTTATAGACCGAGTGGGGGAATGTTTGCTGAGTATGGTCAGAAACTTAGAATTAAAGTAATCTACAGTTTCATCTAGAGAAAGGTGTTTTAAGGGTGTCCAGTTACATGCATTCAGTTCATTTTGGAATAGTTCCAAGTTGAAATTTTGTTTTGATCTGATTGTTCTAGTTATGTTTTGGGTAGGAGGGTTGGTTTTAAGTCTGATGATATAGGTTAGTAAATGATCGCTTATATCATCAGGGAGGGTACCTGTTTCATAAGTATGGGGTTGATTATTAGTGATTATCCAGTCTAAGGTACTTTCTTTTTTGTTAGTTTTATTTATTCTAGTGGGGGTGGTGATAGTTTGAGAGAAGCCATGCAAGTTAATATGGTTAGCGGGATGTTTGTTGTTACAAGATTGCCAGTCGATGTTTACGTCACCTAGGATAAATGTTTCTTGGGGTAAGTTTAATGATAGCCAACATAGGATCTTTTCAATTGTAGGAATATTATTTCCTGGTGGGACATAAATGCAAATAATAAAGATGGATTTGGCCACATTTAGTTTAAGTTTGGTAATAAGAATTTCAGCATTGGAGTCCTGAGGAGGTTTTTGGTGGAAAGTGGTTATTTGAAGGCTAGTTTCAAATAAAATAGCTATTCCACCACCTTTTTTAGATTCCCTGTCAAGGCGTAAGATATTATAGCCAGGAGGAATGACTTCAGTGTCTCTTGTTGAAGGTTTTAACCAGGTTTCAGTTAGACAAATAATATCAAAGGAGTAAAGTTCTAAGAGAGCATGTACTTGAGTTGTTTTATTATTAATACTGCGTATGTTGAGGTTAGCTATTGAGAGTGAGTGTTTGGGTTTTTTTAATAGTGGGTTATCAGTGAGTTTTTGGTCAATGGTTTGATTTAAGGAGGAGCCAATTGGACCTGGGTTTGGGTGAATATCTCCATTGCGAAATAAGATAAGTAGGGTTAGATATGCTGTGTTTGTATATTTACTTTGATGAAGGAGTAACCTTCTAGGATTTGGGTGAACATATTTTATGTGGGTTATCCTATGATATTTAGGTAAAAGATAGCTAGGTGTGGTAGTTATGTTGATGTGGAGGTTGAGGTGGATAGGATTTGAAGAGGACGTTTGTTTATTTGGGTTGGTGAGGTGTGATAGTAGTGGGTGTTCGTAGGAGGTTATGATGTATGCTAATATTAAAGGGGGAATAAGTGAGAGCATGAGTGTGGTATGTCTGAGTACTTGGGTATGGAGTTTGTACATTTTAAAGGTGGGTAATTATGTTTTGGTAAATAGTACAAATGTAGTGGGAGTGGTATAGTAAGGCTAAGGTAATGGTTTATGAAAGAGGGTGTGGTTGAAAAATAGAGGTATGGAGGGAAAGAGAAGATTGGTTAATTGTGGTCAGGATTGTAATTGGGGGAAAAGGGGAGGGGGTGTGGTTTGGTAGGTATAAACGTGGATGCACTAGGGGTGGGTGGGAATTGGGGGTAGGGTAGGGGAGCGGAGTGAGCCCGCAGGGCGAACGGAGCGGGAAGAGACACGAGAGTGGATTGTCAGGGGTGACAATCAGTGAGGAATGAAGAAATGCAGGTAAGTCAGAAGGTAAGAGATTATGGAGCACTGTAGAGAGGCTGTTAGGAGTAGGTGTATGTGGGGAATAAAGTGTAAATAAAGAAATAAGGGGAAGATATAGTGAAATAGATAGTCAAAGGAAAAGCTGGAATGGCAGTTAGAGAAGTAGGATAAGCAAGGGAGAATAGAGAAGGGTGATGAGTCTGCAGATAGAGTTTGTTATCTGCCACAGCTGAAGCTACTTTGAGGTAGCAGCAATAAGTGGGAGCTGCATTCTCATTTCTCTAAAAGGACTTCCTTGTCTACAGCTGATCTACCCTCCAGTGAGAAAAAATTACATCTTTTATTTTTTGCTTTTGTTTCTTTCTAAGTGTTATTAAAAGTTTAGTTTTGGATCTGAATGTATTTCCAAGTACATGAATTTTATTGGAAAACTGTTGTTGCATTGCTGAGACAAATTGCCCTCTCCGTGTTCAAAATGAATAATAAAATCAGGATTCCATTTGGCACTTTTGCCATTTTTCTGACTATAAATATTTTTTTATTGCCATTTCCATGCTGTCATCTGGTCCCTTGTTCATACCAATCTGGTATATTCATTGTCCATGAAGTAAAATCCAACCCATTCATTCCTTGACTTTGGCAAGTGAAGTCCTTTCTCACTAGAAGTGGGAGTCAGCTGTGAAAGCAGTCTGTCATCCTGATAAGGGTGAGCCCCACCCAACATCACCTTCCATGTCACAGCTGTGTTTTCTACTATTGCCTGCATTGTGAAAATGTGCATGTGTATTATCATATGTGTGCATCTCCAGACTCTGGAATAAGCAAAATGCAGGTGCAGTTGCTAAGCACCATATGGAGACTTACCACTACACAACCCCCCCCCCCCCCCGGGAGCACAACAGCATTTCTTTTTTCAGATTTACCATCCTACCCAAGTCTGTTCCTCAAGAGACTGAACCCTCTAACTGTCCTTGTTTGATCGGGGACAAAATCAGGGATTCACCCCCTCTTTGTCAATGGCTCTGTCTAAGGTTATGCTAATTAACTTAATTGTTTCTAGTTTTCCTGTAGTAATTAAGGTATGTGAAACATTGACATACATTTGAAGCATAGTTTGGAATAATTATTTTGTGATAGCTATTCCCACTAATGTTGTTGGGATTGAAATGCTGCAATTAGTCAGAGTAGTCTGGGGGAAGAAAGATTTAAGCAAGCAATAATGCCGGACTGGGTGTGTGTGTGTTATTGTGTAAACATTGTACATTCAGAGGTGTTTTGAGGTCCAACACCACAGATGGAGTGCTTCTAAACACCTGGAAGGGCATTATTTACACAATAATGCACACACTAACTGTTAAATTGTTTTATATATATTTTTAATATATACATATTTTTACATAAAATATTTCTTCTGCCTAATGTTTCAGACTTGATGCTTTATATGTAATTGTTACCAGAGGAAGTACTTTTACATCCAAAATATGAGTTATGTAAGTATTTTATCTCCACAAACACACAAACACACACATTCATAAGCACAAAATACAGACATACACATAGAAATATACACATTAAGACATACAGACAGAACTACACACTTACACATATATACATTGAAACAATCACACAACACACACACACACACACACACACAAACATACACACACTCGCGCACACACACACACACACACACACACACACACAAACATACACAAACACACACACACACACACACACACACACAAAGCTCACACACACACACACACACACAAACACACACACACACACACACATGCTCACACATACACACACACACACACACACACACACACACACACACACACACACACACACACACACACACACACACACACACAGCTTCCTCCCATACACATAACACAAAAAGCCATGGTTGCCAAGGTGGCTCTGCTAATACTGGTATATTCAAAATCAGGGCACATTTGAGTAATACACACACACACACACACACACACACACACACACACACACACACATTTTTTTCCTTCTCCTTCTTTTCTGAAAGGCATTAAGTGTTTCATAGCTCTGTGCTGACAGACTGCCTGTTGGGTTCAGTGATTGCTTTCTCTCTCTCGATCTCTCTCATTTACAATTTCACACATGCAAGTACACACACACAAATGAGAACTCTTATTTTTTTATTTTAATTACTTTTTATTTTAATTTTACTCTCACTAAACAGCAAAGAGTTGTTTAGCAAGTATAAAAAATGGCAGTCGTTTGCTTTTCTTACTGTCCGAGCTTCGTGGCAACTTTATGTGCTGCCTTGAAGAGATGGACTTGTTTTCAGTGGGTATTACCTCTGCATTAGCACCCTTCTGGAGAACGTTCTTTCTCTAGTCAGGGTAGCGAAGTACAGGCTGCCCATTCTCTAAACTCCATCAAAATACCAACCTGAGCTTCCAAACTTTCTAAAAGTCTAATTTCTTGTATGTTGTCTTTCTTTAAAATAACTGCTCATCTCCACTTGGAGGAGTGAAAGAAGTAGAGACACCAGAAGTTGTTGAAGACTGGGGGGTGAGAGGGGCACTTAGTGATCTAAAAAGGGCAATTTTTTAAAACTATTTACTACCACAACATAGGTTCACTTGGAGGACATTTTAAGCTTAGCCAATTTCCATTTTGGTGCTTGAATTAACATTTCCTGATTGGTCTTACCTGTCCCATGGTTGATAATTGTATATTAGCTCTAGTGAGAATAAATATGATCATACTATAGATAATTTAATGGGACCCATATAAAGAATGCAGCATTTAGGAACTGCCTCTATCCATTAGTGGCATGAGGTACAGTCACATTTTCTATTACCCAGCCTTAGATCCAAGTTTCATTTGAATGTGGACTAGAATGAGCTTTGTTTTACTTGAATGGATAGTCTGTTCTGGAACAGTGGTAGCCTATGTGATATATATCCATCTATCCACAACATTCAGTTTAGATACCTGAACTGAGCATTTCTGATGCCATTTTACTTGCTGATATTCAGTAGGTCCATCTATATTAGGTCGGAGGATGCCTTGTATGCCAGACATGTCACCTCTAAGCACTCTGTAGATACTGAGTATAGTGATAAATCTTTGAGGTGGTCCATGCAAGACCTATGGTTTAGGACTTGTATCCTTTTAGTAAGGTATCTCTGAAGGTATTCTAATTGTTGCATGGGGCTGGACAGATACATGCCAAAGTGGGCATTATACAAAATGATTGGCATAATGAGGGCTTTGTAAAGGGGGACAACATCATCTCTAGATCTAGTCACAATCAATTTGTTTATAATCTGTGCAATATAGAAAGGCTTTCTTATGACTCTGGGCAAATGTTGGTCAAAAGATAGGTCACTGTACACACAAGTTCCCAAATGCCAAACAACTGGGTCATTTCTCATGGGGCATTGTCAATTTGGCAGTTCCCTGGAGTAGATGACTTCCTAAAGGATATGATAATGTATTTCTTGGAGTTTAGTTTCAATTCATGATTCTGGCATCAGTTATTGTTTGGGACAAACCTTCCTGCATGATGGCTAAGTCATTTGGGGATTCAGTAACTGTTCCTAGCTTGCAGTCATCTCAGACTTAGTCGGCCAAAGCCCTTTGGTATTTCCTTCTACTTTTGAGATGTATATGCCAAACAGAAAAAGTCTCATCACCGAACCCTGGGGGACTCCATTGGTGACTGGTCTCTTCCGCTATTTTGGTCTCCTGCATCCTGTGAGCAAGCATACATATATGCATTCTTTGCTTCACCTTCCTGATTGTATTAACCTGATTGTATTAAATGATATTCCTTGTATAATACAGCACCACTTGTTAGAATGTGTTTTAAATTTGTAGTTTGGAACAGTCTTCTAGTAAGCAATGAAACAAAATGTATGAACCAATAATGACAAAACTACCCGTTTCAGAAAATTTCAATCATAAACTCAAACTTTTCTCATTACAATCCACCAATATCAGTAAATATGCAAAATCTCTGCAAAAGTAAGTCATCTAAATAATTCCACATTAAAGGGATCTGTAACTAATGAAGATGTTGCTACTAGCAAACAATTTTATATTTCATTGTTTCATCTACAAATAAAGTGCCTGTTGTCCTTGAAGAATAAATTGCCTATGCTACATTAAAAAAATGATAAGATAGTCATTTTGCAATGGGAAATGGATGGCAAACTGATAACAGAAACATAGTTACTAGGTAACTCCTCCAAAGGAGGACATTCATAGGACTGCAGCATCCACTCCCTTTAAAGTACAACACAGTACAGTATCAGCGATCCATCTGCATACTGTGGGAGTAGAACTCACAGCCTTCTGCATCAAAAGCAAGTATACGACCTGTTGTGTACTAGCAACACAAACAACTTACCATAAGTAGCACTAAACTTCTCTTCCCCTGAAGCTCTCAGCTCCTTGTAAAGTCCACTTGACACTCAGCTAAATCTCTCAAATTCGCAGCACAAGAAATTTGGAAAAAGCCAAAATTTATTTGGGGGGGGGGCAAAGGCACAAAAAACAGGGACACATTTTAAATATTGCTTGTATAATCTTAGAAAGTTACTAAAATAAAGTGTTTTGTGTTACCATGTGTTTCCTAAAAGATAGGAAGACTGAAACTTAAAGGGCTATCATTATTTAGTGAATTCAGTTCTCACTAATTTGCCAGAAAACCACAAATTTTAAGAGGAACAGACCAAAGTTATGAGTCAAATATTCTGTGAAAATCTGGACAGTTGAGGGCTATGGACTCAGCTTCCTGAATCACAAGTGGTGGTATGGGTAGAGAATTCAGGCTCTTGTTTGAGCCTGAGTAACCCTAACCACCAGGAATACCTAACTGAGGCATTTTACACACACACACACACACACACACACACACACACACACACACACACACACACACACACACACACACATGGGAGCATCATAACACCTGCAAATAAAAGAACAAAACTCTCCTTACTGGCATAACTCTGGCTCTGGCAGCACCAACACAACAGTGGCAGCATAACTCCTGTAATAACTCATGCAAATAAAAGAACAAAATTCTCCTTACCGGCCTGACTGGCAGCACCAACAGAACAACAGCAGCATAAGTCATGTAACACAGAGCAATAAGAGAACAAGAACAGCTAGTTTAGTTAGTTTAACTTCTGCGCAAGGATACACGTTAGCATGAAAACTCCATTTCATTATTTTTTTCCGACAGGTCTTGCAGCTGTAAAAGTGGGGGGGCTTCCCCTCCCCCTTAGGGTTACCACCTGTCCCACTTTGCGAGGGACAGTCCCTCTTTGGGCAGTTGTGTCCTGCAAAAAATGTGAAAAAATGGCAAATGTCCTGAGATTTTAGGACAAAATTATTTTCTATATTTTATGTCATAGTTGCATAAAACAGTTATTCTGTATCTGAAACACCTAAATGTTATAAGAAACAGAATAAGGAACTAAAATGCTACAAGAATAGACTTTTATTCTGGCAAAAAATTGAAGTTCTGTCCTTTGTACTGGCCGTGGGTATGTTTTGCCCTGCAAAATCTGATGTTTGTAGCACAAATGTCCCACTTTGGGCATTTGGAAAGGTGGCAACCCTACTCCCCCTGGCTCTATGGTTCCAGCACCGATGGAAAGAAGATAGGTTAGCACCTCATATCCCATCTTCTCTAGTTTAATGTGATCATTAAGGAAAAAGATGTTTCTCTTGAAGATACGCTACATCAGTAGAGAGCAACATGAAATGCTAAAGTAACCTACTCCTCCTCATGGGGTTACTGAGATTATTTATTTTGCAGGATACAGCTTCCCCCCATACACATAACACAAAAAGCCATGGTTGCCAAGGTGGTTCTGCTAATACTGGTATATTCAAAATCAGGGTACATTTGAGTAATATAAATAGGTGTCTTCCCACCACACTTATTTATAAAAGTGATGTACAGATTGAATATATACATTTTCCCCTTAATGTAATGCTGTCTGTAGAAATGAACAGTATTACAAGACTGAATAATGATATTGCAAACTACATAAACTCTAATAATGTTGATGTTTCTTATCAAAAATCTCTAGTGACAAAAGGACCTAGGATATAAATGAGAAGAATAAAATAAATCTAGCATAGAAGCCGGACAAAACTACTCTGCATTGCCACTCAGTCACCCAGCCTATCAACTGGGCACTTTAACCTTCAAACCATCAAATATTTCCAAGTAGGAAGTGCATTACTCCAACTTTTTGGTTCTAAAAACAGACTTTTTATGGTCATTCCGCCTTCATGGACCTACACAAAGCACTACCTGGGAAGATCTGGAGGCATCATAGCTAGATTTGAATAAACAAGAACACCAGGTACATTATCAGGCAATTCATCTCCACTCATAGCTCCCGCAGAAAAATAGGAGAGAAGCAAAAATGCTAAGGAATCAAACAACCCTGCAGTGCCCATCCATATTTAGCCATGGTATAACACATCCAGAGCAGAAAGATGCACATACGTGAAGCTAAGAGCAGTATGACCAGTACAGGGAACCCTTCAGCATAACAACAGTGCCAACATCTTCCATACACCAATGTATCAGTCCTTGAACAGGTACTGAATCTTGTTCCAGAAGGCTCTCACCCCACCCCTAATGACACCAAATATAATAAACCCCAATTGGGGCATCTTGCTACAGGCATTTTGATGTGAGTGCAAGGAAACACTCAGCAGCAGCACATACCAAGTGGGAACCATTAAAAATGAGGGACTATCATTCCAGAAACCCCTCATCAAACCCAAGCAGGGATGTCTTGGCTAGTCCAAACAGCAGGCATGCTCATCTCATACATAGTGCATGCTCCTTCTTATATTTTGCATTATCAATATGTCACCAATGAGGGCATCATCAGCATTTAATGAAGGAATACAATAATTCTTTTCTTCTAAGAACATCAGAGTGATGAGATCATATATATATATATATATATATATATATATATATATATATATGTGTGTGTGTGTGTGTGTGTGTGTGTTATTTATATATATATATATATATATATATATATATATATATATATATATATATATATACATATATACATAAGGGTAAATAATTGCACTTAACGGATTTGTTTGCAGTTGAAAGCATTCTCTAGAGTCTCCTTGCTCCTTTATCTGTATAAAACTCATTTCGTGGCTCACTGCTATTTTTCTACTATGATAAGCATTTCTGTAGTGTTTTCTGCCTAAAATAGTGTAGCTAGCAGCTGTAGTATAGTTCATAGGTTCATAAGTTCATGGGTAGGTACTAGGCTATCTGCCCAAAGGCATTTATAAGCCTGGCCAGAATGTGTTGACTTTCGCCGCCCCCTTAGATTAGTTCCCTGTGCCTCTGTCCAGCACAGCCACTGAACTGATCCCTGAGGTAAACTTTCTGTTTCCCATCCACTCGTCAAGGTTTCTTTTGAAGAGTGTTAGCGAGGAGCTCTGCCTAATGTAGATTGGGATCTTGTTCCAAAGCATGGGAAGTCTCTGGGACAGGAATCTGTCCCTCCAGCACATTCTATTTATTGTTGTGGTGAGGTTTAGATCCCTATAGCATGTGGCTCACGGGGATAAGGTTTTCTTTAGGTGGAGCATGTCCATCAATTCTGGGTTAGACATGGCCTTGTATGTCAGGCAGAGATCACCTCTGAGTAGGCGGTATGCAACTGAGTACAGCTGTAGTTTCTTCAGTCGAGCTGCATAGGGCATCTGTTTGAGGCCAGTGATCCTCTTGGTGAGGTACTTCTGTGGTCTTTCCAGCTGTTGCAGGTGTCTTGTAAGATACATCATAAATAGGGCGTTGTACTCTATGATGGGTCTGATGAGTGATGAGTAGAGGGGCACAATGACCTCTTTTGATCTGGATGCTAACCCTTTTGTGATTAGGTGGGCCACATAGAAGGATGTTCTAACCACTTTGGCAATGTGATTATCAAAGGTGAGATTACTATCTACTTGGGTCCCCAGATCCCTTATTACGTCTTCCGTATTTAGGGCACTACCACCTATGTGGTAGTTTATTTTTTCCAAAGGGGATGACTATGCACTTTTTGGCATTTAGCTTGAGGCCATGATTTGGACACCAGGTATCCGTCTCAGTGAGACCCTTTTGGAGGATGTCTGTGTCAGCCGGAGTGTCAGTTATAGCCCCTAGTTTGCAGTTGTCTGTGAACTTGGTCAGCCATAGTCCTCCTGTGCCTGCCTGTACCTCTGAGAAGTATATGCTGAACAGGAGGGGTTGTAGTACTGAGCCCTGGGGAACACCACTTGTAACCAGTTTAGAGTCGGACCTAGCTCCCACAACTCTCACCATATGGGTTCTGTCCATGAGCCAGTTGGCAACCCATCTTGTGACGTAGGGTTTTATGTTCAGGCTGGTGAGCTTGTCTATAATACCAGAATGGGAAATGGTGTCGAAGGCCTTAACGAGGTCAAGGTAGGCTGTGTGTACCACCTTTCCCTTGTATATAGCCTTAGTAACTGTCTCAAAGAAGTCCATCAGGTTTAGGAGGCATGATCTGCCCTTAACAAAGCCAAACTGGGTAGGGTCCAGTGTTTGGAGGTTCCCAATGTTTCTGTTAATGAGTTCCATGATGATGTGCTCCATAGCATTGCAGACCAAGCTAGTCAGGCTTATAGGGCAATAGTTCCCAGGGTCTGTTGTGGCTCCACCTTTGTGGAGCGGAATAACCATTGCTGTGTACCACTCTATGGGTACATAGCTTGTGGTGAGGCTGAGTTTGAACAGTGTGTTTAGGTGAGGGGTTAGTTCATTTTGAGCTCATGTAGGACGCAGCCTGGGACACTGTCCGGTCCCATTGATGCTGTGTTTTTGGCTTTGGAGAGGGCTGTTTTAACCTGAGTGTCTGTGATTTCAGGGACTGTACCTTCTTCTGGTATGGTTAAGGGACCCGTTTGGGAGTGAGATGGGGGTGAAGTTTGTGCTGAACCTGTCTGCCAGGATGTTGGTGATATCGGTCGGTTCAGTGTATTTTGTGCCATTCTGCACTAACTCCGAGCAGATCTGAGCATTGCCACTTAGATTCTTGACATAGCTAAAGAATGCCTTGTGGTTATCTTTGGAGTCCTTGGCAATTTTTCTTTTAAAGCTCGCCTTGGATGATTTTATGAGGGATCATAGTTTCTTGCTGATACTGATCAGGGATGTCTTCCCTTCTTGGGATTTTACTCTTTTCTGTACTAGTTTCCTCCTTCTATTGTATAGCTTGTTTATGGCAGAAGTCCACCTTTTCTTGGAGGAGTGAGTCTTGGTTTTGCTTGGGATGGCATGATCTATGCATTCTTGTAGGTGCCTGTAGAATGCATTAGTAAAGGATTTTGCAGCTTGGACAGCATTATCCTTCAGCATGGGGGCTTTGAAACTTTCCACCTCGGTCTTAAGTTATGTGAAGTTTGCTTTTGAAAAGTTTTTCACGGTGGTTTTCTTGTCCGGGGGTGGGGGTGGAATGTGGATATCCAAAGTTATTTGTTTATGGTCAGATCTAACCAGCGAGGGGTTGATCTCCGGTGTGGAACACCAGTAGCCCATGTTGGTGATGACCAGGTCCAATATGTTGTCACTTCTGGTGGGAGTGTTAACCAGTTGAACCAGGGTATTTGAGTTTATAAATTCTAGGAAATGTTGGACAAGGGAGTTAGTAATTGAGTAGTTCTCCCAGTTAATGTTTGGGTAATTGAAATCACCCAATATTAGGGTGTTTGGTAGGACCTTTATGTTTCCCAGTGTTTCCAGAAATGCGGAATGGGGGTCCTGGGACATGGTGGGTGATCTGTAGCAAGCTACAATTTGAATTGCAGTTTTGCCCATTGTTAGTTGCACGTGGATGATCTCTGAAGCATCGTGCTGATTTCCTACCCTCCCTCCCTGTTGGTGTCCTGTTCTTATACTTGGTGACTTTGCAGTTGCCCGCCCCTACTGTAATTTTGAACTGGGCACTCCTCCCAGTCTAGTGTCATTAGCTCATTCTACCTAATACAGAGAGAACATTTGAGAAGGCCAACCCACTTAGTTTCTTAACCTTGAATTATCTTCTGTTCCTCCTTTCCTCCTTTCCACTTTATATAAAAAAAAAACACTTTGCTAGACTCTACCATTGCTAGAATCTCCTTGTGTTCTGACTGAGTGTGCTTCTCAAACAATCTGGAAATAAGTATATTTTTTGGCACTTTTTAACTGTTCAGAGTTCTGCACAGTCTTAAATTTTGCTTGATTTAATTATTTATATATTTGTTTTCTGATACTCTAAGTGCCTCCATTTTGATACTTTCCTAATTTACTGCTTTCTGCACTTGTTTTTAGTCATTTTTAATTAAACTGCATTTATTTAAACTGTATTTGCTTTAATATTGCTACACACTCAGGTCAGGAGGGAAGCCTTCTAGTTTATTAGTGGAAGTGGTAAGCACTGGGTAGCCTATCTACCACAAATGGAGTGATTTCTGGCCCAGAAATTGTAGTGTATTGGCCATTTGGGCAGATTTTCCATCCCTTTCAAGTTTCTGCTTTAAAAGTCCACGTTTGCTTGGGTTTGCGCTTGTTTAAGCTCCGCTCAGCAGTGCAGAGCTGAGGTAAACAATTACTGATGCCAGAAAGTCTGCTCTTCGGTTTTTCCCTTAGATCTTGCTAGTTCTTTCTCTCTTGCACTTCAAATAGCCTAATCAATTTGCACTTCAAGAGGTTTTTGTAGCAATTATTATAAACACCTAAGTGCCATCAGCACTAGTCGTTCTTTATGGAAATAGCTCCAGTACATAGTAGTTATGACCACCCCTCCTGGCATGATTAAAGGGCAGTTCCCTGTGCTTTCTCCTATTAACCTGGTGCACTTGGGCATTCTGAGGCAGTGTAGCAACTGCCTCATGTACACAGACAATCCTCTGCTCTTACCTCCCAACACTCAAACTTGTGAGAGATGGACTTATTTATCCAAATTGGAAGCCATGCACTCTCAAGCCAAGACCAGAATAGCTGGTCAAGAGGAGAAGGTCAACACCTGCACCACACCACATGCAACACACAGCCTTCCAGAACACCGACCATCACAGCTCTCACATAAAAACACAAACCACACACCCACCTTTGCAGAGGCTCTCAATAGAAATCTACCCAAATAGCAGAGACCTCCAAGACAGAAACTTACTTGACCACCATAACACAGCACAAACCACAGGACACATAGCTCACCTCCACAGTGCGTCCCTCAAACTAAGCCCCTACGGCTAAACACCTTGTCCAATACACTAATTAAAGGTGACTCAATAGTGAGACACACAGATGTCCCACTCACTAGGTTGAATAAGGAGATGGTAACAGTCAGCTGTCTATCAGGTGCCAGAATCCAACACATAACACACGTAGTCCGGTCACTCCTTAACAAGTACAAGTATGACTCTGTCATTGTCCATGTGGGTGTGAATGACGTGAGACATGCCTCCCTGGACTACATGAAAAGAGAGGGTGGAGCTGTCAGGATTATGTGGCCCAGGCAGGTATGACACTAACCCTGAGCAGTATCCTACCATCACCCAAAATGATACAGCAGTAAAAACAAAAAATGATTGACTTAAACAATTGGCTGAGTTTCTGGTGTCATTCTAAGAGGATCCAGTATCTATCTGCTTGGATGACATGACTGACAGACCTGGATGCTTTGCCAGAGATGGCCTGCATACACTGTCACCCCTGGGTTTCCAGGTACTGGCTTAGGCTCTTGCTAACCTTGTAGTGCCTTTTTTAGGTGGTGCTCCAAAGACCAAATTACCACCATAACAGCTATAAATAAATGCAATCTGAGGGTCATGCTGCTCACTGCTAGAAGTTTAAATCTCAAGATGCATTCACTCAAAGCACTCCTCAAAATGGAGAATATCGACTTTTGTGCTGTAACAGAGACCTGGTTTAAAGTGGCAGAAAGCAGGCTATAACTTATTCCACACCTTTTGGCTCTGAAACATGGACCGAAGCTCCAAAGGCAATGGTGTCTCCATATTCATAAAGGATATGCACACTTCCAGACTAGTAGCCCAGCATAACGCATCTGAGATACTTCAGCTACAACTAACATTGGGTAACATGGTGATCCAGGTCATAATCTGCTATAAGTCCCTAACCATGTCCCTAGACTTTCACTCCATGTTTCTACGCACCCTGGAATCTACCAAGGTATATCCCAACACTCTTGAACCAGGAGACTTCAACTACCCCTCCATCAACTAGGAAAATTACTCAAGCACCAATACACTGGCCCAACGCTTCCTGGATTTTATCAATTCCAATGCCCTGGACCAGCTCATTCTGTCCCCCACTAGGAAGCAGCATTCTTGACCTGGTTATTACTAACATGGGCGACCATTGCTCTACATCAGTAGTCAATCCCTCCCTGGTCAGAATGGACCATAAACCTATCACCATGGAAATCCACATCTCACCCCCCACCCCACCCCGCAAAGGTAACCACCTTGAAAAACTTCTCCAAAGCTGACTTTGGACACCTAACAACAGAGGTGGCTTACTTCACAGCACCCTTGCCAATAGAAAATAGCTGCATGACTGCCGAATCATACACCAATACACTGTACGAACAGGTGTATAAATGCATGGAACTAGCCATACCCAACAGAACCAAGATGCTCTCCTCCAAAAAAAGGAAGCCAATCTGGTGGTCCCCTGCCATTAATAAACTCTACAACAGAAGGAAGAAACTATTGCTGAAAAAGGTGAAATCCCAAGACTGGAAAAACTCCCTTATTAGCATCAACAAAAAGTTGAGATCCCTCATGAAATCCTCTAAAGCCTATGAAGGCAGAATTGTGGCTGACACTATAAACAATCACAAAGCCTTCTATAGTTATATCAAGAACCTCCACAGCAATACCCAGATTTGCTATGAGTTACTGAACACTGGTACCTCCTATACTGAGCCAATATATTTTGCCAACAGATTCAGTGCCAACTTTACTCCCCCCCCCCCCCCCAATCACAAGACCGGAAGAATGCCAGGCAGCCAGCATTACTGCAGCACAGGTTAAAGCTGCATTATCCAAGGCCAAGAATACAGCTTCCATGGGACCCAATAATATTCCTGGCTGTGTTCTACATGAACTACAAAGTGAACTGGTACCATATCTGTGTGCCCTGTTCAGCCACAGCTTCACCTCAGGCTTTGTCCCTACCAAATGATGCACTGCTACAGTTATCCCTTGCCATAAAGGGGGAGCGACTACAGACCCTGGAAATTATAGCCCATTAGCCTGATGAGTCTGATATGTAAAGCTATGGAGCACATCATCATGGACCTGATTAGCAAAGATATAAGAAATTTACAAACTCTGGACCCCACCTAGTTTGGCTTTGTGAAAGGGAGATCATGCCTGCTCAACCTGGTTGACTTCTCTGAGTCAGTCACCAGGGCTGTGGATGAAGGTAAGGCAGTGCATACTGCCTACCTCATCTGGCCAAGGCCTTTGATACCATTTCTCACTCAGGAATTATTGATAAAGTCTCCAAACTAGGCATCAACCCCTGTATCACTAGGTGGGTTGCAAATTGGCTCACAGATAGAACACACAGTGTGAAAGTAGAGAACTCCAAGTCAGACTGCTGACCAGTCATGAGTGGAGTTCCACAGGGATTGGTCCTGGGTCCTCTCCTGTTTGGCATCTAGTTCTCAGAAGTCCAGGCCAAGTCTGGCAAACCAAGTTCACAGACGACTGCAAGCTGGGAGCCATTATTATCTCTCCAAGTGATGCAGGCATCCTACAGAAAGGCCTCACTGAGCCCAATGACTGGTGTGGAAACTATGGCCTTAAGTTTAATGCCAAAAAATGCGTCATCATCCCCTTTGGTAAAAACTCAGTTCCCACTAATTACCACATCGATTGGAATCCACTGAACACTGAAGGCAGTATAAGAGATCTGGGGACACGGGTTGACAGCAACCTCTCGTTCAACCACCACATTGCCACTGGGTCAGAAAGTCCTTCTATGTGGCACATCTCATTACCAAGGGTTTTCCATCCAGGAAGAAAGAGGTCATTGTCTCTCTCTACTCTTCCCTCATTAGACGAATCATCGAGTATAATGCCCCATTTGGCATGTACCTCACTCAACACCTGCAACAACTGAAGAGGCCACAGAAGTACCTCACAAAGAGGATCCTAGGCATTAAACACATGTCCTACATGGACAGACTCAAAAGACTCCAGCTATTCTCTGTCTCACATCGCCTACTTAGAGGTTATCTCTGCTTGACTTACAAAGCCCTGCCTGACTCAGCTCTGTTAGAAATGCTACATCTAAAGAAATCCCAATCCCTCCACACCACATGCTTCAGAGACCTCAACCTCATTACCACAATCAACGGAACATGTTGGAGGGACAGGTTCCTCACCCAGAGACTGCCCATGCTCTGGAATAGACTTCCCATAGATGTCAAGCAGAGCAGAGCACCTCTTCAAGAGAAATCTTGATGAGTGGATGGGTAATAGAAAGTTGTCCCCGAGGATCACTCTAGTGGCTGTACTTGATAGAGGCACTGGGAACTAACGTAGGACAGCACGATGCCAGGGCACTTCTATGGATTAGGCTTGTAAAGGCTCCAGGGCCATTAGCCTAGTACAAACCTATGAACCTATCAACATATAAGAAAGCTAGGCCTTATGAACTTGTGCTCTGATTTTTTATAACTGTGTGTCCACATATATTATTAATTTACACCAGGAACTCAGGGGTTTGCTTGAGGCTGTATGTCAGTATATTTTTAATTGTTTTAGTTTGTATTAATATTTAGTTTTTGACCACTGCTCTTTTGAATTATACCTTACAGCACAGGGATAATGTATGGCAAGGAAATTCAGCCACAATTAATTGTGAATTAAGAGATTTTACTACACATCCAAAACAAGGGATGATGTCAATAACTGTGTGCGCTTCTGCATTTGAAGTATATTAAAACTAACATGAATGCCAGAGTACGTATAATAATTAAAAAATAGTTTAGACAATATTTGGAGGATGAAGATGAATGTAAAATTTGTGCTGTGCATTTATGAAGTTGTAGTAATTGTGTTTTCTGTCCTAGGTTGTTTGTGTTTTAATTTACCATTGTTTTGTATGAATTGTAAGAATAATTATGTGCCTTGTTTATGACAGTATGCAGATATACCAGGGGCATTTTACATTTGATCCTGGCTTCTTACTATTATCTGCTTGATAGAATGGTGTTATACACTTTAAAACAAAATGTTATCCTACTCCTGCCAAAGTACAAATGCCTTTGTGAAGTATATTTTATCTCATGGCGTGTCCTTACTATTTTTACTGATGGTATGCATTACTTTGCAGTTATTTGCATTAAATTTGAACAGACATATATTCACATGAGTCCTCCAATCTTCTGCCTAGGCAAATTTGCATCAACTTTTTCCAAAATATTTTTGAAAGAATGACTTCATGGTGATTATGGATAAAACAGGTATTTACTGCAGTGATAACCTAAGGTATCTGATTTGGGGTTTAATATGAATAATCCCATCTCATTTGATCAACACGCAATTATTTGATCCAGAAACATCTAAAACCTTGGGAGGTTGATACTCAAAACAGCAACAGTTCCAAGGTTCCAACACACTAAAATAATTGGGGAGGGGGTCAAACTCCACTCCACCCTCCCCAACATGGTGACAATACCCAAACTTCTGCATTATATATGTATATGTGTGTGTGTGTGTGTGTGTGTGTGTGTGTGTGTGTGTGTGTGTGTGTGTGTGTGTGTGTGTATGCACACGTACACACACACACAGAAATATATATATATATATATATATATATATATATATATATATATATATATATATATATATATATATATAGCGGGGAAGCTCTAACTCAGAGAAGAGGGAGAAAGTGATAAAAAGACAATACTCACCATCTCATTCTCTCTCTTCTGTAAGTCTAATCTCAGTTCAAAATGCCAGTGACCTTCCGATAGTGATGTTCTGTGTGTCATTCCGTTGGTCAGTTCCAAACAGTAGGTTTCTCCTTTTTGACTAATTCTGAAACAGTAAATTTATGAAACTACACAGATGATTTTTATTTCTCATATAGGTCTTTCATGCTGTACTGTTCCTTCTTTATAATCTTTATGTACTTTGTCTTTTAGAATGAACAAAAAACAAACAAAAAAAACATATATTAATGGTATTTCTTGGACATCTTAAAGCTAAGGTTACATTGGCATTTAAGCTTTAGCAAATGAAACTGGCACTTATCTAATTTATTTTATTTTTGATATTGTCTAGCCAATTAAACATAAAACATTGAGAAGCCGTACCAAATTATTCAACAATTGTTTACAAAGTACTGAACTGACCTTCTTAAACTTGTTTTTGTAACGCAGTATTATTTGTTTTTTGTAATGTTTCTCCTGTTTTAGCATGTCTACTCTCATGATTTTCATGGGTCTATATTAGATGAATGAAAGTTCATGTTAGCGAATACTCACATGAGCGAAAATTGCGGAACTCGAAACCGCAATTGTGAGATTGCGGTACAGTGAAGATGGGAATATTTGCCCTTTCCTCACTGTAGTGAGATCTCGGAGTAAGAATACATATTTAGTGGGGGGGGGGGTTGCAGCCCCCCACAATTGCAGTTTCGAGTTCCTGGATTTTCGCTCATGTGAGCGTTCGCTAAGATGAACTTTCATTCATCTAATATAGACTCGATTTGCATATGTAGGTATTTAACAGATTTAACATAGCTTTGAAATGTCTGTGACTGTGGTATTAGATTTTTTTATGTTTAATGTTTTGGGTCTTGTTCTTTTTCAGATTGCCCTGTGTCATTTTTTCTTCAACATATCTGGAATCATCCTCTGGTACCCCATCCCATTTACCCGTATACCAATTCGATTAGCAAAGGGCTTAGGTAATTGTACAGCTGACTACAGGTGGTTTGCCGTTGTGTACCTTATCATTTGCTTTGCTGTGATGCCTCTTGGTGTATTTGGACTTTCCATGGCAGGGTGGCAGGTGCTGGTGGGAGTAGGGGTCCCCATTGTGGCCCTTATAGTTGTAATCATCGTCATAAATATTTTACAGTCCAAGTTACCAAACCTTTTACCAGCATTCCTAAGAAACTGGAACTTCCTGCCTTCATGGCTGCATTCCCTCAAACCATGGGATGTCGTGATATCTGTTGTTACTGGCTGTTGTAGGAGATGCTGCTGTAGCTGTTGTCGTCTTTGTGGCTGTGATTATTGTTGCAAAAGTTGTCCTGAATGTGCTGAAGCTGATGATGATGACAGTGTGGAAGTCATTTCAAAGGAAAAACAAAGGGAAGCACCTGCAGCCTATGAAAACACAGGGTATGAAGATGAAAACAATGATGTGGGAAACACACTTGCTATTGAAAATGATAAGCCAAAATCTAAATCCACAAAGTTATAGTGCAGCTGCATAATCCAGCAAAAGTATAACAGTGTGCATAGTGCATTTTCCAAATTCACTCGAATTGTGACTTTGTACTTTAGGTTGTTTTGCTTAATATGTCTTTAAACTTATACTGTACTACTCAAGGCATAGAACCTATTGATTTTTTGCACAAGTCAAGAAAAAAATGTATTTTCAGTTTATTAACTTTTTTGTATATGAAGTCAGAAAACCAGTTTGCTAGAAAATTGCAGCACTCTAGAAAACCAGTTTGCTAAAAAACTGCAGCACTCTTTTCAGCATATAGCTCTGTTTGCTAAACAGCAAACTATACTTGAGTTTCGTTATCATCATTTTGTAAAGTTATGTAACAAGAAGAGAACATCAAAACTTAACAAGGATCTCTCATCAAGTGATACCGGTCAGAATGGTGTGTTATTTGCTCATAAAACTCTGAGAAGTGGGAATACAGGCAAATGGCACCATACAGAAAACTTAGAGAGGCATGAAGTAAAGGACTGCACCTAAAGGAATGTAGGCTGCAGACTTGATGGGCTTAGTCCAACAAGAATTAGCTTATCTTCAGGAAAGATTGGAGGTTGTGTTTGTGCTGATTAGGGAAAACTGACTATAACAGCAGGGAAATGCCTTACTCTTCTTGATTCTTTCAGAAGAAATACATCCAAAAATAATGTGATTTAAATTTTGATGGGATATACAGAGTGAGGGGTGATAAAGATTGAGAAATGGTAACATAATAATTACAGAACAGTACAACTTGCTACATTTAGGAAATTCTGCTAAATGTCAGAGACTACTGAATGGCAGAGGTAAAGAAGTCTGTTACTTTAAGTTGGTAATAAGGGTAATGAAATAACAGAAATGTCTACCATCCAGAAAATAATACATTCCAGTTAGCTGAACAGAGAGAAATAGTTGTACTGTGTCCTACATCTGACACACCCTGTAAGGCTGGCACTGTATAGCTTTAGAAAACCGAATAGAGTACTGTGGATGCACACACTTAGCGGTGCCAGGAATAAAATTATAAATTAGCACATATCTTTCTTACCCTGCAGCTTTACAGTTCTGCTTTCTCCTGTGGCACTCTTTTTTTCTTTCTGTTTTTTCTAGCTACAGTTATTACAATACTTTTATTGATGTCCCCATTTCATGTTTTTCTAGCAACTCTCCACTGGATCAGGGTATATGGTTCATGGCTGAAATGTAACATATAAAACCACTGTCTGAAAACAACAGTGAAGTCCCTTTTATCCCATGTGAAAAAACTAGGAAAGCTGTTTTTGTACTATTTATGCTCTACTGTGACTGTAGGTCTCTCTTGTGTTTACCAGTTTCTTGTTTACCTTTATGTCAGTGTTACAGCCTACTGCTGTACTTAATTGAAACTCAAGGCCTTTTTTCATCCATAAGTGCCAGGGTGTTGCTACCTTTGGAGGTATTGATTTCAGTACCTTAGGCAATGTTTGAGTAAAATTGTACAAGTAACTGGTACAGACACCGGGTTACTCTTCACTAAGAGTACAATGCATTGTGTCAGGTGGAACAAGTTCAGACTACCCTCCGTTACAGTTACAGCTAATAGGTACGTTACATCTTTGAGTGCAGGACTTGTTTTTAGAGGCCACAGTGCTTATACATCTGCAATAATGCTGAAACGATGCTTCATATATATTCATATGGTAACCATTTGAAATGTCAGAACCTGCTAGACAGAGCCCTGAAACATGGAGACTGATGGGCCGAAAAAATGGCCTTACATATAATAAGTCCAAGATGGCCATTTCACAGGATATGCCATTTTCTCCAAGGTATGTCAATCTCAGAGTTAGTATATATAAGTCCAGGAGTGAGGAGAGTTTTCCCCCACAATGGGAGATGCAGGGGTGGGGCCTTGCATCTTGCAAAAAAAAAAGAAGTCTAAAGGAGAAGAGTAATGTTCAAGATTCATTCACCTCCTGCATTTTTTATCTGTTTTTTTCGAAGTGTGTTGGTGGTCGCCATTTTGAGTGCTAACATTTCAGTAGGGAACTATGTTCCTACATGTGTCAGTTAATCAATCCCACACAGGAACCAACAAATATAACCAAAACAATTGGCCTGTTCCTGTGGCACAGTCAAATAAAGCCATGAGTATGGCTCTGGCAACCCAAGCCTGATTTGTGTCTCAGACACCTAACAACACAGGTGGGGAGGATAGGCCCTTCCAAAATCAAATGTCAGTAAATAAATAAATCCTTGGTGGAAAAGATGGGTTCATGCATGCTTGGGGTATCTGCCTTATGTTTAGATATAACCTCTGAGGTGCAAACCAGGAAGACTGCATGCAGGTGTCCTGGTAGACAGGCAGCAAAGTCATACTGGCGTATACCCCTTTTAAATGTGAGGAGTGGTCCTGTGTACAACACTCCTTTCACACTTCCATTCTGAGAACCATGATTTTGAGAAAGCACAGGAGAGTTTATACTTATAAGTTAAAACCCTGATGGCTTATATGAATGGCTCTCACCCATTGGACAATACATAGCAGAGAGTTCAATGGTTATTAGGCAGTGGAGAAAATTACAAAAAAAAAAGAAAAAAATAATCTGAAATCCACAAATCAAGACAACCACGCAAACCAACAACCAGTTTTGTTGAAAAGTAAATTGCTTAACAAAATGCATATCAACGCAAACACAATCCCATCAATAACAAAAGTGAAAAAAAATTTCAATCCAGAAAGCATAGACAATTTGTGCTTTTGAACATTATGCCAAATGTACTGTGAAAACAAAAAACACAATGTTCACATGGCAGAACATTTTGCTTGGCACTCTTGATGTGAGTCTGACCAAGTAGTTTAACTAATCAGTACTCAAGGCCTGAGTCTGAAAAGGATCCATGTGGATCTGTGCTTTAAACAGCCGAACAAATGCAAATAAATAAACACCTGCTGTCTAAAAGCTGCGAAGCAGACAGACAATGCTCATTAAGGCCAATAAACACCCCATATTGTATTATAAATTTGCAAAGCTCTTTCCAACGCCAAAGAAAAAAATAATGGCAAACTCTTGAACTGATTCTTTATCCCCAAAAAAACATGCTCAGAAAACAATTGTTTCAACATCCTTCCTTTTCTTAAAAACTGACATTTTATACCCTTATAGTTGCTTATGACAAATCCAACATATTTATCATTGTAATAAAAATCAAAAGATGTGTCTGACTAGATTTTTGCAGAACAGATTAGCTAAAAAGTACAATACCTTAGTGGCCAATAATCAGGATCAGATTCTTTCAGATAAAATCCAAGACATCCTTTCAGCTTCACAAGGGCAAACCTACCAAGAGGTTACAACTGCTGGCCCTTCAACATCTGCAGCATCTTGCAATAATTGACAAGTGATGTTTCCACTAGTGGAATTTTCTTCATCTTGTCTTTCATTACAACCACAAAGTTGGTCAAATCCAGGAAATAAAAATGGTCCACAGATTTATGGAGCTCATCACCACAACCATATTTAAGGTACAGCTGTACTATGGCACTTCACCAAAGCCCTTGTGTTTACGTCACTGGTACCATTACCACTGACAATCATTCGAAGGGTGTACACTGAACATCTAACATCTTTTAATTATGCTGAAACATGCTAGATCATAAATCCGAATTACACCTACACAAAACACTTGGATAATTTCTTCATCACTCTTGTTAATATCGTCAGTACACCCTGCCTTCTTAAATATATCCGCACTATCTAATGCACATCCCTTTTATAAATAAATCACAGCAAGTCATTTTTTTTCCCGGAGGGGTTGCACCTCCCTGCAGCACTCATATCTCCCCTTGCTTAAATAAATAAAATAAATACTTTCATGGTCACAGAACCATGAAAAGCAGGAGTAGTAAGTATTACCACAAGTAGTGTTATTTTACACAAATACAGGATTTTGATGTAATTCTCATTTTCCCATTTAACTGATCAAGAATCATTAATCCGACTTACTGCTATCATCTTTGAATTCAGTTGAAGGGCACATTAATAGCTCTCTTCATTCTGTTAAACCCAACATGGTTACTAAACACACAAGTTTATCAACACCTACAGCAAAAGAAAATGCACCCCCCATAGTCAAACAGATTAATTACTGTACTGTAATTCTCCACAATGCAACCTATAAAAATGTTTTAAAACAAACTGTGCATACTCCCACATGGAATTTAAGCAAAATGGATACCCTCTATCAATATTTCCTTGTGTTTCGGTGGTGCAACATTCTGTACCATGATCGACTTTAAGTAAATGCCCAGCTGCGGTGTTACAGCAGGAAACAAACTGCTCCATCTTCCTTCCTTCTTTTCTTTCATTCTTTCTTATGAATCACGATATAATTTCAGTAACAGCTGTCAGACAATGAGTAATTCATGGGCAGTAATATTTATCCAGAAAGGCTTTTCTCTTTTATGGGTAAAGCACAATACCCATGAATAAGTCTTCTTTCAAACAATATTTGTTAATGACTATGCCAAGTTTATTTAAGTGTTATAGCCAAAGCACTTTATAAAACTGTAGCATGACAATGCACTCCAACTTATGAATGGATTAAATAAATATAAAACAGAAGATGGTATGTTATCCATGCACATTTCTTGTCAATCAAATCTAACATACATCCTAAAAAGATAGTGCAGTAAATAACTAGTAATACACTAAACTAAAAAAGATACACTGTGTTGAAACATGCATCCATCTATAAGTGATCTGAAATAGGTGATATCTGCTTTTTTCTCTGTGGATTATAAGAAAAACAGAAGAATATAGATTTTAACAGAGGACTGATGTGTTCCATTGTTCCTTACATTGCTCATACCATATGCTCATGTCAGCATGTCAGAAGGCAACATGATATGAGCACTTACTGCAGACCAGGCCTGATACACCCCCATTCTAAAAGTTTTCCTGTGCCCATAATATCTGATTTCACTCCTCTGTCATTTATGTTGCTCTCTACAAAATCTCACTTACTGACTCCTCTCATTGCACCCAAGAGGCCAATTTGTTCCATGTGGTAAGGGCCGGGTATCCCAGGGTTAGGCAAGAGCCCTATAACCCATTCAGATCTCACTCAGTGACTCCTTTCTTTACACCCAATAGGCCAATTTGTTGCATGTGGTGGGAGCCAGGTGTCCCTGTGTTAGGCAAGAATCCTATCATCCTATCCATTCCCCAGTAGTAATAGACAGCAGACCAGTTTGCTGATCCTACAGACTGGCCTACCCCTGCACAGATGGTGCACCCATTGGTAGTTCTCCAAGCTCTGCTGTATGCTACAGCTGGAGGGAGCATGTGTACATTCAATAGCTCCATTGGCTTGTACATGTGCATTATGCCAGCATATACTCAACAGGCCCATGATCAGTGGGTGTAACACTGAGTGCTCCCTCTAGGTGTCACTCAAGATGCAAATCAGAGCTGTGACCATGGACATGCTGGTGTTAGCCACTAACTCCTCTCTCCACCAGCTCCATCAGACATCTGAGCTGCTAAGCAAACTTTGGTATCTTGAGCTGTAGTTGGGATTTTATCCTTCTATACCACTGGAGCTAGCTCACCCCCTTTGATTTTTTACCATTTACAGCTGGTGACCACGTTTTCATGAAAAATAGGTTTCTTAGGTTCAATTAACATTTATTTACTACCTTCTAAATTCATAGAAATAAGTGTATCCATCCCTTCCTATACCAGAACATAATACCTCCTGTTATTATTAGATTCTTATTAATTATAACTCCATTTAGCTTTCTGCCTCAGTGACATACTAATTTCTGCCGTCTTTCTCTTATATGAAATTCTCTACATCCAGAGTCTTAGCTAAGTCATCTGGCACCAATTCAACAACAAACAAAAGGGAAAAAAGAAAAAAAAGAGTGATTTTTTTTTCCAAAGGTAAAGACAAAAATGAATAAATAAATGAATAAAATAAATAAAAAGCTCTTCTGAAACTGTAGCAAGCTGCTTCCTATAGATGTAACAAGCAGTTTGCTACTTTAATCTCCACCTGCTGAGTGCATCTGCCATGACTGTAAATCTAGTATTTCTACTTATCTATGAAGCTGTTCTAACCTCATGGTTTCACTAAGCAATGCCAGCACCACACTCCTGCATCATCGGCACCTGCCAATCACACCGGCTAACAGGTTGTGCCCAGGGCAGCTACCACATTTACTGCATTCATATTATAGCCTATATAGTAGTAGTAATCTAGTGGTTAAATCTGGCACAGATTCTATGTAAGTATGCTTTTTGTTTAACAAGTGAAGACCATAGTTAACGAACTTCCTGGAGTTGTGCAATCATATCCAGAGAATTTTTATTAATTCCCCTAAATCAAGACAGGCAGAAAAAAAAATGCACAGCCTCTGGTAATGGCACAGAGGGATAAAGCTGTGACCTGAGTTTGATTAGCAGTTTAGGTACATTATGGTGTAGTTCATCCTAAGAGGGAGGGACTCTAGTCCCAGTCGGTCTACTGACCGAGCACCGGCTGAAGAGCGGACGTATATCAGTGCATCAAGGATGTGGGTTGACTGCTCATGCTAGTGATGGCAGCCCTGCTAGGCAGATATGAAGGAACACACCTGCATGAATGGAGGAACGCAGACATTCCTTGCAGTGACACAGGTGCTCATATTATTATCAGGGGAGGGATTAGGGCATTCATACAAAAAACATCATTAGGTCTGGGATACCAGCAACAGCACAACCAACACTAATTTCTGTCTATATGACTGCCCCATTGGTGCCTCTTGACCTAGTGGATCTGAGGACTCTCCAACACTAGGAAAAGAATGGGCTCAGTTGTGGTAGGGGAGGCTTGATAGCGAACAGGTGGTGGGGGCACAAAGGGGAAAAAAAGATAGCAGCTAGTTACTAAAGTAACAGCTGCTTCAGATCCTATCATTAGAAAAATTCTCTGCTAAAAGTCATATCACCTTTTTTAACTACTAAAGATGTCTTAAGAACCTTTGTAATCTGTCCTGCCAGGTAACAGAGGGATATGCCATATATGTGATCACAATGCAGTCCAGTGTGCCCGACATGTGATTATAACATAGCATTTGTTTATGTCATGGTGGATGTCTGAAATGGATTCCTATTCCAAGAACGAAAGTCCACTACTTCGAACTTGTAATAGGAAGCCTCACTTCTGCAAAAGTTCACTTTAACAAAAGTGAACTTTTGCATAAGTGCACTTCACCGAAAACACCGCAGCACAGTGGAGGACATAAAAAAAGCTATGTCCTCCACTATGGTGCGATAGTCACGGAGCTTAGGGTTAGGGCACGGGTTAGGGTAAGGGGATAGTTAGTAAAGCTATCCCCTTACCCTAACCGTAACCCATGCCCTAACCCTAAGGTCTGTGACTATTGCACCATAGTGAAGGACATTGCTATGTCCTTCACTGCGCTGTAGTCGTCACAGACCTTAGGGTTAGGGCACGGGTCATAGAAAGTGGATAGCCCTATGGGCTATCCCCTTACTATGACCCATGCCCTAACCCTAAGGTCTGTGAGTACTGCACGGAAGTTCAGTACAACACCTGTTCGTTGTACTGAACTTCATGTAAGTGCACTTCGATAAAGTGCACCTTCGCTGCAGTGAGCATTCCATGCACTATTTCGAATTAGTGAAAATTCGATCTAGTGTATGGAACCTTTCTGAAATACCTATGTGAGGAGTTTAATATATTTAAAATATTCAGTGAGAGGCTGACAGACAACTGATGTTGCTTCCATATGAGGACATTTCTGCAGCTGCTGGATATGATGATCTTTTACTGTTTTCTCTTTATTCTTTTTTCTGTAGTTCATAATTGAAAACATTCCAGTACTTTTTACTGAAACAGCTTAGTCGCTGCTATTATAAGCTAGGTCACTACAGCAGGATATTTAAAGAGTAATTCTGTATGACAAGCATTAACTGCCTATATTTTTGTAAAGTGCAAATCAGATAATAACATTAGTTGCTATATTATATTTTTTTCTGTATAACATTAGCTGCTATATTAACTTTTGTTCTGTGTTGAAACCTATGTAGTAATCCGATTGTAAACATTTAACGTATTTTTTATATGTATACATGTGGTCAGTTGAACTATTTTATTAATAAATCTTTTATTCTGCTACACCTGATGCAAGCAATGCAAAATACGATTTGATATTTTCTTGTGGCAGTGTTTTATTAAACAGTACTAATACATTTCTGGATGTTTTATTTTATTTTTATTAAGATGATAAAGCAAATTAGGAGGAAACTAGATGATTTAAAACTCTTGGTGGGCTTTATCTTAAAATATCATCCTGCAATTAATGACATTTAGGACTCGGTGAGAAGAAGAGGAGGAGAGGGAGTGCTGAGAACCCCCCCCCCCCCAATGATCAAAAATCTCTCTTTTAGGGATTTGCCTTCTGATTTGTAAACAAGCAGCAAGTCATAACATATTTACAGCTATAACATATCAGAAGAAAAATATTAGATGACAGTCTTAGTACTACATAATGTTCAAATGGAATACATTATATATGTACTCGTTTTTGCAGGCAATGTGGTTCCATAATCTCTATTTTAAGTATTGAAGTATTGAGCTGCAGTGAATGAGTCTAGCCCTTTAATGTGCATTTAATTTGTACTGCTCAGATCTAGCATAGCTGTTTGTTTTACTTTTTATTATGTATTAGCTTACAACATTACATAGTGTGTATTACTGCACAACTGTGGTTCCAAAATGCCAAAATTTAGTGCCATCAAAGTAATTTACAACAAAGACTGCTGGAGAAAATTAAAGACTGCCCCGGGGTCAGACCTATCCAAAAGTAGTCTACATTTTAATGTATCACTGAAATAATGTTGTCACTTAATATACGTATAGTCTGTGAATTTCAGTTTATATTCTATTCTAGCAGTTTGTCAAGAAAACCACAAATAATGACTTGTTCCAAGACATAAATGCAAACTCTTGATATCTTTATAACATTCTTTTATACTTCATTCATAATCCTGCAGGAAAACCACACCACATACCAGATATAAAATATCCTAAGCAATGTCTTAAATAAAGCTGTCAACAAGATTCTGAAGTACGGTACAGACCAGCAATCATGCTGTCTGCATTACTGCTGGACTGTGACCCTGTAATACTCCTTTAGTAGTGCCAAGTACATGTGCATATACAGGTCAGCTGGAAAATGACTATAGGCCTACTGGCCTGCACATATTAGAGAATGGCTACTGGTCAATGTGTTATCTGCTAAGTTGTTTATACCCTACCCTGATCTGCAACTAGAACAGAGAAGGAGTATCCTTATACACTGGATGTATGAAATAGTTTGATTTGGCCAGACAGCTTAAAATTTAAAAGGTTTTTAAAATGTTTATAATGTTCCTTCATACTTTCCTATTCTAGACCATAACACTGCTGTTTCACACAGCAAATTAGCGCATGCTGCCATCTACCTAAATATGATAAACTGTGGCAAACACTAATCTTTGAATCTCTGCATAAAGTATAGGTTCATAGTTTCATACCAAGTGTATGGCCAAAGCAGATGTCTGAGATGCTCAGCCACCTGGGTAAATGCTGGTGGGATACTAACAATGTCCCCCATTATGAAGACTTTCTCCACATATTTCCAGTGAAAATTTGTGGTCACTCATCCTGTCATCCAGACTGCTTTTAAAGGTTGCTAGGGAAGTACTCTGATAGGTAAGGGCAAACTATTCAAGAAATGGGGATACATTGCGTAAGGTATCTGTCATGCCATGTGGTGCTGATGTGGTTAGCATAGGTCTAGGTCTCCAAAACTGGTGGGGTTTTTTCACCACTGGTTTTAGTTAAGTGAAGATGTTCAAAAAGTGCTGAGTCATTACTTGAATGGAAGTATAAACAAAGATCACCAGTCAAGAGTCTGATAACACTGAGCAGGGGGACAAGGTTTTTAGTCCATCAAGGTGGCTAAAGACTGAGTTTTCAGATCTTTTTGGTGTGGAAATGTTGAGGCCCTTCAAGCCGGTTTAGGTGCTTAGTGAAGTACATGCCAAAGGGTGCATTACATTCAATGATAGGCCTAATAAGGGATGAATAAAGTGGAACTATAACTTCTTTCTACCTTGTGTCTGTAATCAGTTTACATATTCAAGTCTCTGATGACTGTATCAGATTTAAGTGGAATGTTATCTATATGGAAATCATTACTGATGCTAGATTTACCAAAGGAAACTATGCTACATTTCTTGGTGTTGAGGATAAGCCCATGATTAATACACTGACTATGTGCTTGCACTATCCCTTGCTGGATAATCTGAGTGTTAGAATGAAATTTGATAACTGCCTCCAGTTTGCAATCATCAGCAAACTTGGTCACCCATAGTCCCTTGATACTGTTCCTTATGTAACAGAAATATGTACCAGCAAGGAGGAAGCCCTAGGACAGAGCTCTGGGGGACATCACTGGTGACATTTTTCTGAGAAGAACAAATACCCCCAAACGTAACTGCATGGATTCTATCAGACAGCCAATTACCAATCCAACAAACTACGTATGGGTTAATGTTGAGTTGGGAGAATGTGTTAATAATCATAGCATTAGGGATAGTGCCATAAGCACTGGCAAGATCCAGGTAAGCAGTGTTAACTATATATCCCTTATGCATGGTGTCAGTAACCCTTTCTTTCAAATGAGTCTGAAGCAAGTATGTGGCCATTTTAATATAAGAGGTGAACAATTTAAGAGCCACTGGATTTATGGGCAGGAAAAAGGTGGGAGGGCTTTCCCCACACAGCAGTCTGTTTTATGGCAGGCTGTTTCACTGAGTTTTCTCTTGAAAACTTTGAAATGAGTTATTTTCCCCTTTAAACACAAATACTGGTCTACAGCACCTCCTTCATTTCATAGGTAATTAACTTCTAAATGTTATGACTCACCACGATGCACAGCTTTGCTTTCTCCTAACAGACATTGGAGTAAAATAAGAAATAATATAAGAAGCAATATAAGGAAAAAAAACTACCTTTCCAAGATAGCTGTTTGTTCTATGCCAGTTATTTCAGCGATAAATCAGTACATACGCTTCTCTTTTAGTGATAACTCAGCATAAAATCATCATAATTCTTCAGTCCACTATGAGAGAGGATGTACAGAAGTAGATCCCTGAAGAAAATGACATTCTGTAAACTTCCAACATTCCTGCTGAAGGCAAATTAATTATAAGAGCTTACTAATCTACAACATATTCAGTTCTGTAGTCAATAAGTGCACTGGAAACAAAGACACTTTCTAGAACTTATCAGTCAACATTGCTATCTAGAGATTTCCTTTTCAAGACAGTTACTGATTCTCATGTATATGTCTTCACTAACTACTTAGTTGAATTCAGTTTTCATCTTACATGAATGTTTCCTAAGTATTAAAAGTTAGTAAAACCTAAAAATAAATTACAAAAACACTATATGAACATGAAACAGTACCATGATTGTTTTTTTTAATCAAATCATCTAAAATATAAATGTCAGTTCTGCTAGGAACAAGGATCATTCATTACTTTTGTCCCATACACATTGTTTTATATTGCCTGTGCTTCCTGAAATATAATGCAACAGAAACCCGCTGCACTGCTTTTCAAATAAGTAGACTGGTTCCGCTGAAATTGGGGACATGGTTCCGTTAAAGTGATATTTTTGTCATTCAGATAATAATCAAAGTACAGTGAACAAGGCAGGTATGCACTGATATGTTTCCTGTTGCCTGCCATTTAACATATAATTGTTAGAGCAACTACAGCTTTAATTCACTTAATAATGTATTTAAAGTACCTACAGCTATCTATAAAATGGGAGTGAGGAATGGACAAGAAGGTAGATATTATAATTCTGCAAACTACATGCCATAACAATAATGTTTATGATTCTTACACACATGGACAAGCATATAACTACTTTTATTATTCATATATCATGGCAAAATCAGGTATTGTTTTGTGTTGATTACAAAGCAAATGCTGGCCATAGTTTTGACTGTAAACATCTACATTTAATGTTGCCAAGTTAAATACTTTGAACAAGATCAAACTTAGAATATGGGCATTTGCCTTACATGAAAGAGTTGTACGGGGTACATTAAATTTATATAAGTAACATAATTAAGTCTACAATTAAGTCTACAAGCTACAGATACTTTTTTATGTAGCTTCTGAGTCTATGAACAATGACTTTCCTTTTGGCAAAATCCAAATTCTTGATATTATATAATTGTTCATACTAAATATGTAATAACTGTATACATCTGCCAGGTTATCTATACATCGAAGCTGCTCCTTAAAATTGTCATGAATAACTAGTGCATTTATCCTTGTATAAAGTAAACAGAATTTACTGTTCTGCATGTAAGCATTGAGATGCTTAGGGAAACTCTTTTTTTAATATTATAGCAGAATTAGGCATATACATTATGTTTATATTTACAAAACTCTGTGTCCATTTATTTATTTAAACTGATCCGAGTGTTGACTGGTGTCTGTCATAGCCCTTGGGCATAAATCAAAGGGATACTGAAATGGTGATATATTTATCGCAGTGAGAGAAGCCAAAGGCCAGGTTTGGCATTATCCCGATACTCATTATGTTCTCTTTGAGAGTTTGCTGTACAGGTGTGGTACATTTCTTAAGAGAAGCATCATTCATATTCAGCACTGCCCAGATATACAAGGGTAGCACAATGTAAATTAAGGTTGTAGTTACTAGGCACATAGTTGTGAAGTAGCCAGTGAGAAAGAAAGATGACATAACTTAAACTTCTAAATGCTTAAAGAACCTAAGCAAAGAAATACCGAGAACAGAGTTCCCATAGTAAAAGCATTAATAATTAGGGGACAAATTCTAAAAATAAGAGATGCCAAGTTCAGAAAAGGTATGGAAAGCATTGCTTAAGGAACTGGTCAAAGGTTTAAGGAAAGCTTTCCCAGGAAACATAATACTCCTGAGACTGATTGCAGTGTCTTAAATATGGTGAAACTGGCTCAAAGGTAAGTTTCATTTCAAGATAAAGTCAACAGAGAGATGAGTCAAAAAACAATCCTTTTACAGAAGAGAACAACATGGAACATGTACTGTTATCTGGAGTCAAAACTGGTTGGTTCATAATCAGGCAGATGAGATGAATGACGTGGAATGCATGTGCTGAAAGTTGTCCATGTTTACACATGGAAATTGCTATTATAAATATCACACTATCAGCTGTGAAATCTATCATTCCAAGCATAAAAGATGACTCTGCCTCGTTAATGTACAACTGTACTCTGCAATAAAATAAAATGTGCAATTAGCAGAGTTGTTCATTTGAAATAAAAAAATACGCATGATGCTATTTATAATGCAAATTACATCAACACTACAATTGCGACTATCAAAATAAGATGAAACATGACAGTGATTATTTTACTCAGAAAAATATCCATTCATTCATTCTTTGTTGTCTGTATTTTTTGGTTCTGAAGTGCTTTCACCATCGCCAGCAGTCATTCTCTTGGTCAAAATTGATTTAAAACATAAATAAACACGTATCATAAAGGATAAGGAACTGCTGTTTGGAAATGTAGCAATCACCCCAATTACAGCACTGTAATAGGTACAGGCAAAAAGCACCATAAGGTTATTCATAACATTTGTATAATTTAATAAAAATAAGGTGTTCATGCACATCTACAGAAATAACTCAAAAATCAATGGCACAGTTACTGCTAGCAAGATGTATAGCATACATGCATGCATATTACACACATTTCAAAACACATGAAAAACCTGTAAACTAATAAAAGCCAGTAAAGAAACTCTTGTTTATTTACGATTTGTTAACTGGGTTAATCCCACTAGACCACTGCCCTATTTTTAGGAGCAGTCTGAGGTGTTATTCACATTGACCAGGGGAAATTTAGCCAGGGTAACAGGGCTCTTCCCCTCCTCTTTTTCAATAAGTGCCATGGGATCTTTTGCATCCACCTGAGCTACCACCAAGTCATGCAGATAGGACCTCAGTTTAAAGTCTCATCTATAAGGAGTGTGGCATCCCATTTACACTGCAGTGTCAGTATTAGGAAACTAATCCAAGTACTTGCTGTGAGAACAGTACCCACTGCACTCTGACCTTCTAGAACCAAAGGTAAGTGTGCTACCTCCTGAGCCACTGACAGTGTCACGTAAAAAGAACAGAATCTAAAACATGAAATAACCTCAACATGTTTACAGGAAGATTCTTTCACTTTTGTTTGGTAATCCTAAAAGGCTATACACACTATTTTTTTTACCAAAACCCAGATATGAGTTGGAAGTATACTAACAACAGCTTGGGCTCCTGGTAGCACATTTTGGAAGACTGGCCCAACTTAGACCCTCTATTGGATTAGGTTGAGAAAACAAGAAGAAGCCCAGTGTTGATTTGGTCCTACTTTGAAATAAAATATCCCTTACCACAACGAAACAGCTGAACTATGCATCCCTGAAAATAAACACAGTTGAGCTCATATAAGAGCTAAAAATACCAAAACCAATAGTAATATGCCTAAAAATCAGAAAAAATGAACCACATGCAGCAAAAAAAAAAAAAAAATTTGGAGAGAATTCCAAGCAAACACTAGAATCAAGAAAATATTGTACTATGTTACATTCAAAAACATTACAAACACAATCAACAAATAACATCCTACCACAGTAATTAGAAATTTAACAGAAAAAAGCAATACTTCTAAACAAAGTCCCTTTCCTTGATGTACCAGTAATATGCCAATTTATTTCAGTCCATTCATACTGACCTCTAACAAATCAAACAGCTTATTTCAGACAATGCCTATTAGTTGACCAATCAGTGTCTTCTGGATGAATCTACACCTCTTCAATGCAGATAGGTACACACTAAAGACAAATATCCAATGGAATTATAGTTATGTTATCCAACTAATCACAGAGTGTTGTAGCAAGATTTACTTTCATTGTACTTAAGGACATAAGTGGAAATATTAAAAGTAATAAAGATCTAAATAGTAAAAATAATAAAATATAAATAGTATAAATGATAAAAATATCTAATAATAATAATAAGAACAATAATAATAATAATAATAATTAATAATAATAGCCCATTCTGAAAGAAGCCATTTGATTTAAGTCAGCTGTAACATTATCCAATTAGCTGGATAACAGAATTATAATCTTATTGGGCATCTGACTTGAGTGTGAACCTATCCATACTGAAGAGGTGTAGATTTGTGTGGAAGACACTTTGGATAACTAAAAGGCAGTGTCTGAAAGGAGCAATTTTGATTTGTTAGCTTCAACTATAAATGTCTCATTTTACCTTCTAATGGTAGATCTGAAGAAGGATTTAACCTGAAAGTGCTTATCTTGCCATTTCAAGTTTTTATTTCTCATTTTTTATTAAAGAAGAGTTTTATGATAGTCGGCCTGGTGATCGCCTTGGTTTTGTGTTTTATACACTGTGTCTAAGCGCGTACCTTTGACTGCCAAACAGTATGTTTGTGGATTTATATATATATATATATATATATATATATATATATATATATATATATATATATATACGGAACCCGGACACTTAATCAAATTTAACTTTCACCGAAAGTCAAATTCGCGCTCACACATACCCAAAATTGCTGTTCATCGAAGCAGCAGTTTTGGGTATGTGTGAGTGGTGTGCCAGTCGCACTGTGTTGTGAGTAAGGGAATATTCCTTTACTCCACTGTAGTGCGACCTTGGAGTGAGAATATTTAAGTAGGGGAGTTGTGGGGGGTGCAGGGGGGCAAAGCCCACCCTGCAAAAACATTTAATTAGTGGTTTTGTTTTTTTTTTCACAGTTTAACGGAAGCGCTTTTTCGATTAAAGCGCTATCGTTAAACTGTGACCAGTATATATGGATTCGGACACTTGCTTTTTGGAGCAAGTGTTCTAGATCCATATATATATATATATATATATATATATATGTGTGTGTGTGTGTGTGTGTGTGTGTGTATATTTTATATATATATATATATATATATATATATATATATATATATATATATATATATATATATATAAACTGTTTCCCATTGAATAGTCGAAGAGAAAGGGAAATTTAAAGGTATATACCAGGTTAAAAAGTTATAACAAGAGCAAAATTGGCCTTAAAATGAATGTTGAGTGTTAGAGTGAAGAAGAAAGTCTTCTATAGCATAATGTAGAAATTTGTTAGAAGGGATGTAGACCCTAAGAGGGGTTATACTGAAGAAGAGGAGATGACGGGAAGGGTGAAGTGGAAATGTGGGTGGAGTCAGGATGTACTGAAGAGGTAGAAGGGGAGTGAGAAAGAAAGGGAGAGAATGGAAGTAGTTAAAGTAGTGAGGTAGAAGAGAAGGGATAATGTGTGTGGACAAGAAGTGGAGAAAGGGAAATACAGAGGTGGGAGAAGTGAGGGGGTAGATAAGTAGAGTTGGAACAGGGACAGATATTTTTTTTTTATTCTTGGAGTGAGTTTTAAACTGTTGAAGTTTGAAATTGCTCTGAGGTTACTGGCAAGGCATTCCAGAGTTTTGCGACAGATTTACAGTAAATAGTGTAAGGGAAATATAAAGGTGGGGGAAATTAGAGGAGTAGTTAAGTAGTTTTGTAATGGGGCAGATACTTGTTTTTTGAAGGAAATTCTTTAGAGTAAGTTTAAAACTCTTGAGGTCTGGAATTGCTCTGATGTTTACTGGTAAGGCACTCCAGAGTTTTGCGACAGTTTATGAGTGGAGACACTGTCCAGCTTTTCTGTTTGGTCTGTGTAGAGTTACAATGTTCTTGTCTTCAAATCATAGAGCTCTGACAGGTATATAGGTTTGGAGGATTGAGTTTAGAGCAGGACAGAAGAATATGTTGCCAACGTTTCCCTAAATGTTTCATTTGTGGTCCTGAATACAGATAACTTCCCTAATGAACAAAGCACTAGTAAATCCTGAAAAAAAAAATAGTCCTTCAGATAAGATGTTAAACTGAGGTTGCATCTCCTCGAGTTGGTGGTAGCTCAGGTGAATGTAAAAGATCACATGGCACCTATCAAATGCAGTAGGGGAAGTTGCTAAGCCAAATTTTTAACAAATGTTAAATAAATAAATAAAATTAATAAATACATTTCCCCTAGTAGTATAAATACCACCTCAGATCTCTCATGAAGAGATGCTATTAGCCTAGTGGGACTAACCTGTTAAAAAAAAAGATAGACAGATAGATAGATAGATAGATAGATAGATAGATAGATAGATAGATAGACAGATAGATAGATAGATAGATAGATACATAGATACATAGATAGATAAGAATAAACTGTGTCCAGTTGTCTAAAACTGACAGATAATGATCTAGCTAGCTACACAATTACAAGAATCTGATGCATAGTACGTGAAACATCTAAACTAAATCAGGGAAGGCAAGAACTGATTGGCTAAATGGACTCTTTAGGTGTGGTAAAGTGTAATTACCAATACAGAAATATCAGTTCAGGTAAAGAATTAAATCAGCTTGAGCCACTTATGTGCCAGTGGCAAGGTTATGACATTATATCTTATGAAAAAGCTACCTTCACGTCTGGAATGCAGACAGCCCATAAAATAAGCAAAATGTACCTTGACATGAATTACGTCCCTGTCTCACAACCTTGGCTGGCAGAACTTAACAAAATGTTAAAAAATAAAAACTTTTTGCATTTGAATTTTGTATGTCATTATCCCCACAATTCCCTGGGCCCAGTACTTTGTTTAGCCTACATTAGTCTCCCTCAGACACCCAAGTCAGTTAATGTGGCTGGTCAATACTAGACATGGACACTTGTTGCCCAGTCATCCCACATACCATTTCTACCTCCTCTCAATTGCAGGAAAAGGTATCACAAGACATAAAATTCCTTGATTTCTATTAGGTAATATGTCTGAAGTCTGGACAGGCCAGACAACATTTTTCTCTTTCAGAACTTTGAATGCTGTATATGCACAGCACAGTGCTTGGTGAGTTCCAAGTCATGAGAATGAAAACGTATTTGTAAAAATACAAAATTACAAATAAAAATGGAGGGGCATTGCCATGAGCTTCCACTGACTATCACTAAAGCATCCAGTCTTGAAAACTACTTCAAGCATCCTGACCTACATGACTATTGTATCAATGTACTTTATGAATAACTACCACCTAAATTCAGCTGAACTGTGGACAATCCATAAAAAAAAAAACACGAAACAAGATGGAAGGGCAATGCAGCAAAGCTACTGGGTTTAGGATCCAGAGTCTATTATTCAGGGGCAGGACAGACTAGAAATGGTATGGGAATTGTGGTGAGGGAGAGACTTTAGAAGACCGTGATAGATGTCATCAGAATGTAGTGACAGACGCATGGCAGTCAGACTACGGTGCAAGGATAGGGCAATGTTTGTAATCTCAGCCTATGCTCACAGCTGGGATGAGAAAGTAAGGAAAATAATGCATTCAGGAAGCAGTTGCAGGACCTGCAAGATAACACAGGACAACATAAGATGGTGTTGATAATGGGGGGGGGGCTCAATGCATATATCAGGACAGACTGAACAAGATATGAGGACTGCCAGTTCACATGGGTGGGACAACAGAAGTAAAGGAGATATCATTCTAGACTTCTGTCTGGCAAATGCTTTGATGGTGGCCAAAACATGGTTCAGCAAGAGAAACAGTCAGAGGGTCACCTACAATAGTGGTCAACATGTAAATCAGGCACACTTCCTCCTAGTAAGAAAAGGGAACTGGGGTAGAATCAATGATTGCAAAGACATCCCCAGTAAAATAGGCAACCCACAGCGTTAATCACTGGTTGTCAAGGCTCAAAGGTCAAATAACATTAGGCTGAAGACCTGGATGGTGATTGCAGAGAAAGCACAAGAGTCCAAAAAAATACACAGGGCACTAGCACCTCAAGAAAAAGAAGAGCTATATGCAGTTGAGAATAAAATGGCAGCACATCGAAACAGTATGTGTGAAGACTATACAACAGATAGGATGCTGAGCCAGGTATAGATATAAGGTACATAAGGAAAGCTGATGGTAGAATGCAGAAGTCCAGGAAGTTATCAAAAGAAAGAAAGAGTGCAGGAAAAAGTGGAAGAGAGAGAGAAGAGATGGACCAGGCTAAGAAGAAATACTGGTTGGTTAACAAAGGGGCTAAGAGACCAACTGCAATAATAAAGAACAAGCTGTCAGAGGCACCCTACCAGCTTTAGAAAAGTGATTCAGTAGGTGGTACAAAGAAACTCTATCAGGTTGCAAGGCAAAGACAGAAAGATAAAGAAGATAGTCAGACACTCTTCATAAGGGATGCCAACAATAACCTACTAATCAGCCCACAGGATATCAAAGGTACATGGAAGGAGTACTTCCAACAGCTTCTAAAAGAAGAAAACCATACAGAAGCTGTACTTCCCCAGACACAGCCTATAATGAAAGAAGAAGCTGAGCTCATCCTAGAAGATGTAGTCCAAAAAAGGGCAGCTAGCAAGTACGGCTGGTGCCCGGCAAGTGAGCTAAGTAGACCAAAACAAAAGAGAACGCCAGCACCAAAAGAGAATCTGATAATATATTGTTTATTATACTGAAACTAGACCGGTTTCAGCACAAGGCTTTCCTCAGTAGTACATCTGTAGGGTGAAGACAATCCCAGGGAGCATGAAGCATGTTAGAATTATTTTAATACAAAAAAAGCAATGGAGATAGAATGGATCTGCTTACCTGCAGACCAGTTCTACTTCTACATTTAGATATAAAAATCCTAGCAAACAGGGTGAATAGGATTCTGCCCCAAATTTTAAGCACAGAACAAAATGATTTCATAAAGAACAGGCAGAGTATTGACAATTGGTGAGACATGGCCCGTTTTCTTCTAAGCCCCAGACAGCCATCAAACAGGAAATCAAACTGCAGGAGTAGTTTCATTTAACATTAAAAAAAGCCTTTGATACAGTGAATTGCGATTTCCTGTCTGAAGTATTGAGGAAGGAATTCTGGGGAAGTATTTTTTTCAATAGATTAAGATGCTATAAGATAAACCCACCTTCGGTGTTTTAATAAATGAGGAAATATCTATGCAAGGAAAGATTATTCGAAGGACCAGATGGGGGGACCTGTCAGCAGGACCTTTCCCTCTAGTTATAGAAGAATTGCCTCTACAAATACATGAGGCATTAAAAAAAGACTAACAATTAGTGGTAAGGCCATGTCTCTCATGTATGCTGACAACTGCATTCCAATGACTGAAAATATAGATGAGACATTAACAATGGTACTAGATATTTATCGATAAAATCTATAAAATGTTGCAACTAAAAGTAAAGTTCAACAAAATAGTACTGGTTGGAATGGGAGAAGAAAAAGGAAGGGCTATAGTCTGGGATATAAAGGAGATGGAGTTTCTTATCTACTTCAGACTCAAGGTGGCCTACTTTACCAAGAAATACAAAGGTGTTTTCAGCTTGGGAATCAACATATTTCAACCTTTAATATATTGATAAAGATACATACGGAATGTTCTAACACTGCACAGGGAAAGAAGTATAGTGAGGCCTATTAGAACAAAAGGAAAAGTATTAAAAATGGATGGTGCAGTGGTACAGCGGTAACGTTGTCGCCTCACAGCAGGAGGTTCTCCGGTTCGATTCTTGGCTGGGGTGCTTTCTGTGTGGAGTCTGCATGTCCTCCCTGCATTCGTGTGGGTTTCCTCTGGGTGCTCCGGTTTCCTCCCATGTTACAAAGACATGCATCTGGAGCATTTCTCCTCAGGCCTCTGCTGAAAATTGGCTTCGTTCCAAGTCGGACTTTCCCAGTTAACAAATGTTAAATAAAAATAAATACTCTAATTTATAAGGATATATCGCAATACAGCAGTACAAAAAGAAGAGCCAGATAACAGAGGCTTTAGACAATTAAGGAAGTCACTAATGAGGAACTAAATCAATATAAATGAAAACACATATTGGAAATGCCTTTCATCCTAGGAAATGGCCATATGATTGGGACAAACAGATGAGGATCTTTCACTTGAGGTACACTACACCTAATAAGATAACACAGGGCAGGCGAATTACAAAAGTGAAATGCTGGAGATGTGGAACTGAGGATGCAGGGATAATTCATATGTTATGGGAGTATAAAAGGGCACAGGAAAGACTGTGAATAGAAACCAAATGGTGTTCAAGATATCTTGTAAAACATTAACTATATCATAGGAACGACTGAGATTGAGGACAGAGACAAGTGCATTGCGATGGAGAAAGAAAGAGTCGATAACCCAACTGTATTGGTATTTCTACCAAACATGGTCAAAGCAAGGGAATGGAGACTGGTGTGAGTAGCAAAAATGGGGGTCTGCAGGCTGAGTATTTGAAATTAATGAGAAGAGTTAAACATTGTTATAAACTGAATGTGATGGAGATGAAACTTAAAAGCTTAGAATCAGTGACATGTTTTTATTGGAGTTTGAACAAAACCAAAAAGTTATAAAGCACACTGGATAAATTCATCTGTATAAACTTAAGAAATAGAGATGTGGAAGACAACATATTGGTCACATGTAAAGATATATATAGTTTTTGAATATTTCCAGCCATGTTAAAATATTTTACAAATGTGAGTAAATGTATAATTGATATGATATGAACTTGTTCTTTCTTATTTGTTCATGTTCTTTTTTGTTTTTTATGGTACATTTTATTTTTGAAAATCCAGTAAAAATATTAAAAAGATAACCTTGCTGTGAAACATCAGAACAGAGAAGTTGAACGTAAGGCACCAGAACAGGAAAAGGATCTGGGTGCATTGAGCACTATTAGATTTGAGAAATGGGAGCAGAGTAAGCGGGCAGTGGCAGTAACAAAAAGCCTGTTAGTTCGTATAGGGAAAGAGGGTCCAGATTCAATTAAATAATGCTTCCACCATAAAGGGTATTATTTAGACCCCACCTTCCAATATAAAGGGAATTATTCAGACCCCACCTTCCAATATAAAGGGTATTATTCAAACCCCACCTTGTGTAATAAGGAAAAGAAGTCAGACTGCCACAAGACCTCCAGATGAAAGTTATCAGAAAGGTCAAAGACAGGAAGGGGAGGAATGTAACCACAGACTAGACAGAGGATAGCAAAGATACAACTCTTCTCACCTGAGACCAGGTGAAACAGGAATGCACAAGATCATGCCAGGAAGATGTGAAGGAGTCATTCTGAACAAGAATGACAAAGGGAGGATGGAGGAGGCACAGGCAATGGCTTCTAGGTGCTAACTACTCCCCCAATCTATGAAAGCAAATTTTCACAAATATAATTTCTGGAACATGGAATGAACTACCAGAATGGGTTTTTAAGAGGAAATCTGCAGAGACATGCAGGAAGGTATGGGTGGATGGAACATTTCTGAAGGGGTAGATATAGATGGAAGGGATGCAGAATGTTAAAAAGGTGACTTGACAGGCTTACTGCCTCCTTCTGCCGTTAAACAAATGCACTGTAGATCTTATTCAAAAGATAAGACAGAGACTATTTTAGCAAAGAGTAGCAATAAGGATGAAAAAACAGACCTGGACAGGATGCCAGAAAAAGGAAGAGATCACCTCTCCTTTTTATTTTCTTAATAGGGAACACTATTTTTGTATGAAAGATATCCGGTCTAGTTTTGGTGTAGACTCTCAGTGAGATAATTAGAAGTCCCTTTCATCAGTCTCCACCCACCAAAACTTACTTATTTCTAAAATGATTAATCTGAAGTAGAAATGTTATCACTGTGGACAAAGTATATTTTATCCCAAAAAAATAGATGTGACATATCAGGATCTCATGAACCTTAACCTTGGTCTGGTTCTATCCATCTTCAGCACTTTCAGGATATAACAGTAGTGGTGACAAAACCCCAGGTAGCTAGATTAGATAGAACTCATTTGTGAAATAAGATATCATAACAGAAATCTGAGAGTGGTCCAAGCTACTGTTTCACTTTCTCCTACCCATAAACAGAAGAAAAGAGAAGCAAATAAACAACTGTTCCTGACAGGTGAATAAAGGTCATTGTCAGGTACAGCACTTTTTTCTTTTTTTGGCCCCTGGACCTGTTTAACAATCTGATCAGTCACCATGACTCTGTCCATCCATTCCCCAAATGGGTAAAAGCTGGTTATAGTTACCATCCCCATGCTGGCAGGTAGCAGCCATCAAGGAACTTTTTTAATATTTATAAGCACTCCAGGGGTACATGTGCAATGGGTGTATCATGGAAAAGTCGCTCACTTTCCAAAAGTGACAAAAACCTATCAGGCAAGCCTGTCCCCTAATGACTAGATAGCTTCTGTTATATCTTTTGTCCCTAGTGAGATACATTAGCAGGAGAAATACCTTGTAGCATGCCTCTGAGCCTCATATCTTTAATGACTCTCCCAGCACTAGGGCCACTGATCTTTTACTTATTTTTATTTTACAGTTTTGTAACCAAGTAGGTAGAATGGTCTATTAACCATTTTCCACCATGATCCACGCACTGGAAAAGTAAAATGATGACCTTTGATGATGAATTAGAAATGGCACTGATTCAGCATGCTGTTACTAGAATGATTAAATGTCAAAACACGTCAAAATATATTTACAATATGTACATGAGGAAACATTACTATATATATGTGTACCTGCAATTATAAGCTGCAAAACTAGTCAGTGGCATGAAAGCAGGTGCAATTAGATTCATTTTGCCAGTGCCTCCTAAGCTTTTTTGGGTAGAGAACATTTTGAGTCCGGATGATTCACCCCTGCCATTTTGACCCCAGATGATTTGACCCCAGTAAAACTCTTATTACCACATTTAAAAGTTTATGACTTAAAAAAGATGTGAAAAACGGAAACAAAAGCAAGTACAGCTTTAACTTCAAACTGCAACATTACTATTATTGTATATTATGAAGAACAGCAGACATAATAATCTTACAAAACATAGAAGTAGCTAACAACTTCCTATAAAATCTAGTGGCTTACAATCAAAAAAATAGAAGTAATTATTTTAATTATCGATGTACAGACAGTCGCACAACCTAAAACAATCTTATGAAAGCATTTTAAAAGGATTATAAGGAAACAAAGTAGAAACAAACTAAGCATTAAAGGAACTGTAGCACATAATCTATCAAGTTTAACATCATGTCATTAACATTTTAATAACCAATGTGCAGATGATCGCAAAAGCTTAAGAAAACAATTGAAAAAGCATTTTGGAAGTGTAAAAAGAAAACATAGCACAAAAAATTAGGGATAAAATAAATGTACCACGTTAACAGTTGAATGATTACCTTCCGAGAAAATAGTGTAAATTTAGAAATCCGAAAACAGTATAAGGTCAAGAAGAGCAAGAAGCATAGCCAATACAGTAAAGATTCGTCACAACAAAATAGGAAATTTAGCTACTGCCACCTACTGGTTCCTATTAAAACAACAAAAACAATAAAAATAAAGGCAAAAAAATAAGAACTTAAAAAAATTTAACAGAAGGCTTGAGCATAGATGGGGTCAGTGAAAGATGTTGAAAATTACCTCAAAAAGAAATCAAGAAAAAATAAATTATGAAGGATATCTGTACTGCCTTGCGAAGTACAACCACAATCAGACAATAAAATTTTATGTTAAAACTGGATATTAATTAAATTAAAATTAACATATTAAATAATATATTAAATAAATTAACATTGACTTAATAAAAATAAAATAATATATTAAATTGAAACATTTTAATTGACTTTTTGGCTTATTATTTGTTACAAAAAAAAGTTTATTAAAATTTATTTGGGGTCAAATAGCCCGGGGCTAATCATCCGGGGTCAAACTGTCTAATAAATATTCTCATAAACAATAAATGAAAATAAACATATGAAAGTGTATATAATTGCATTGGGGACAAATCATCTGGGGTCAAACTCTCCTGCATCTGTTTTTTTTTTTTTTGAATGATTGAAGATTTTCAATATTTTCTTTAATTTTTTTGGTAGCTGGTTTCAAGCAGCTGGTCCTATTCTGAACCCAATCAAACCTAGGTCTCAGGTTTGTAATCAGAGCTCTGTCCTTGTATGCCCCAAAGCCAGCAGCAAAGGGCTATATACCATTTCCAACCTAACAAGTGGAGCCATCAGCTACTTAGTGCATGATTCCATATTAAAATAAGCAGGATATATCAAACGGACATTATATGACACAGATACCACAGCATACTAAATAGTCTGTCATGTTGTGGAGGGTGTTTATGATGCAGCAGTTGTCAGCTGTGAGTTGTGCTGTTACTAAAAAGTGAAATGCCTGACTCAGTACTCCAACATTTTCAGAATGCAATGAGGCTCAGACTACTGATACCATCAATTACTACTGAGGTCTTCTTAGCTGAGCCTATTGATAACATGCTAATGGAATCAGGAATAATCATAAAATAATGAAAAATCCAATAACTGCAGTGATACTGATATTTACAAACAAAAAAGCAGCTGTAGATTGAAGGTATCCAGATGAAACAGTAAAATATTCTTATAGCAACACTTCTGGATACCACCACGGCAACTCCAATGCTTTTAACTTTTTATTCCAATGTAAAGGACAAAACGATAAGACAATAAAGCTTTATGTAAGCGCTTTCGGGTTTTGATATACCCTTCTTCAGACAAATAGCTCGTTCACATCTAAACAAACATTTAAATAGTCGTAGATTGGCGCCAAAATCCGCCTTAAAGAAACATCAACTATGTTATTAAAAGATGTCAATATGAACATTTTGTTTTGCTTGTTTCTTAATATTGACATACTCATTTATCATCTATATGTATATCATGTTAAAAACATTAATGAACATAAAAATAAAAAATAAAAATAATAATCATAGAGACAATGTATTTCATTCTGAAATCTCCATACAAATAAATAAAAATCATTACTTCATGCATTTATCTTCCTATGACTGGTAAATAAATTAATATATAAATATATAAATACTAAAATATATATATATATATATATATATATATATATATATATATATATATAAAGTACTAAAAAATATATATATATTTAAATATACTAAATAATATTAAAATAAAAACATATATATATTAAGCGCTCTACAAATTAATTAAATACCAGAAGATACCAAAAATTGCTCAAAGATGTGTCAATTATATATATTATAAGAAGTATTATTTCATATTGTTTCATATTAAATATATATATATATATATATATATATATATGTATATATATATATATATATATATATATATATATATATATATTTACAAATACAAACATATACACATGTATATACACATATATATAACATCCATATATATACATAATCTTTACAATTTATGTCTTAACGGTCTGTCACTCAAAAAAGGTTTTATGGTTGTCCTATCATTTAAACCCTTCCCTTTATCAGACTGCATGCGAATAATCCATTTAGTTTCTTCCTGCTCTGTAAAGTTTTTAATATTACCTAGTCTACTATTCTTTACAATAATTTCTATGACCGTAAACTTAAATTTATGGTCCATCCCATTATTTAGCACATGCTCTGCCAGTGCATTAGTATCATCCTCACGATTTATTGCATATATGTGTTCTGTCACCCTCTCACTCAACGTCCTATTCGTTTTACCTGTACAGAAACTGTTGCATTTCTGGCAATTCACTAAGTAAACTACATCTCTTGTCTTGCAATCAGCATAGTGCTTGAAGTAATATACCCTCTTTGCATCTGGGTGTGTAAATTTATCTGTTGCCATCATATACGAACACTGATTACATCCTCTGCAGGGAAACGTCCCTTGCCTGCTAGATGTAATTTTCTTTTTATTTTTATTAACACCTTCATAGCATAGTAACCTTTTCAAGGATTTATTATTTATATAACTATAACTGGGTTTATGCCCCACTATATTCCTTATTTCTTCATTGGCATTCAATATAGCCCAATTCTTGTCTATAACTTTTCGTATGTCCTTATTATTATTAGAAAAAGGAATATTCAACCTGACTTGTGTTGTGGGTTGTCTAATTACCTTTTTCTCACTATCCACTACATCATTTTTCTTCTTATTGAAATATGGTTTCCCTTTACCACTTCTATCTATAACTACAGGGTCCAAAAGAACACTTTCTCTGTTAGAATAGCCCCTTTGCAGAAATTCATCCCTTAATTTCTGCATATTTTGACTACATTTAGTATCTTCACTAGTTAAATGTGATATTCTTCTCCCCTGATTTATCACAATATTTTGAAAGACATGTCCTGGATGCATACTTGTGCGATGAAGCAAATTATTTTTCTACAGTTCTTCCTATATAGTGCTGTAGTAAAAGCTTCATTTTCTCTAGTAATCAAAACATCTAAAAATTCAGTCTCAGTCCTTGACCATTTACCTTCAAAATTCAAAAAACTTCTAGTCAGATTGATGTATTCTACAAATCTAATAAAATCAGTCTAGGTTCCTTTCCAAAGAAAGAACACATCATCTACAAATATTTTGTAATATATAATGCTGTTAGCATAAAATGACTCAAAAATATGGGTCTTCTCCCATTGGGCCATTACCAAGTTAGCATATGAATTTGCACAAGGCGTGCCCATTGCTGCTCCTTGTTCCTGTAAATAATATTCATCATTGTACATAAATACATTATTTTCTAATATTAATTCTAACAGCATCATGCATTTCATTATTATATTAGAGTCAACATGAATGAAACATAAAAATGATCTCAGGAATTTAAGTCCTTCTTTGTTAGGAATCATTGTGAATAGTGATTTAACATCTAGAGTTACTAACCATACATCTAGTATATGAATTTAATTTCCTATTTCTGTGCTAAATGTGTTTAGAAACTATTGTGTGTCTTTAATTATACTACTTATTCTCCACACTAACTCTTTAAGTTGATTTTCGACATATATAGAGAGTGGTTCTGTCAACCACCCTCTACTCGAGACTATCCGTCTCATTTTAGGTTCATATAAATTTTTATGAACCTTAGGAAGACCTCTAATTGTTGGTATGGTAGGTAGTTCAACTAAGAAGTATTTATAAAGGTCCACATTAATAACATTGGACATAAGTAAATCATATAAATTGCTGTGCATATTATTAATTATTTTATTGAACTGTACCTTATTAATCAATTTATATGTATCATCTTCGTATAACATGTTTTTCATTGTTTCATCATAATATTGTTTATCTAAGATGACAATAGCTCCACCTTTATCTGTGGGCCTTATTATAATTTCTTCATTACTACTTATACTATATAAAGCCTCATATTCTTTATTACTTAAATTGTGGAACTTATGACTATTCCCAGTTTTGTTATTCAACATATTTATTAAATCCTTTTCTACTGATTGCTAAAAAGCTTCAAGCATAGGATGTAGATGTGGTGTGAATACACTAGGTTTTTTATATATAAATGCATCATGTGCAGATTCATTTTTATAAAACATTTTCAGAGCTATATTCCTAACAATTTTCTTAATATCTAGAATGAATTCAGTTATATCGGCAGTCTTAGAAGGTATAAAGGGAAGTCCTTTATTGAGCAATGACTTTTCATGAGTCTGTAATGAATATTTGGATAAATTCAACACCAAGTCAGAGTCACTTACTTCTGGAATTTGCTCTGCGGGTGTATCAACTCCCAGGACATTTTCCATTTCTTGTTGAACCTTGTAGGAGTCTATTTCTATAATTCCTTATGGGAAGTGGAAATGGATGACCAGTTTGATCTAAAAAAGAATGTGTAAAACCTGTTAACGTAGTCTTTCTTCTGACATCTGCACTGGAATTCTCAGTCTCATGTATTAATGTATTTTCTTGATTAGATGTAGATGCCATCACTTCTTCTTCTAGTAAACTAATTTGTTTGGCATTAGTATTCATTCCATGATCTTTGGGTTGACTCGCATTAGTTGTTATCTTGACCTCATAGCTACTAATTATGGCTTTAGTTGATCAACTTCCTTTTTCTTCCGATGATTGTATGGAAATATCATTTGAACTATCTGTTCGATTATCAGTACGATCCTGTCGAAAATTATTCATAACATTTGTATTTTCAGATTGATTATACTTGGAAACTTGTTGACTATTATTCCCTTTATCTCATTCTCCAGTTCTTCCCACTCTCTCTACTTCTCTCGGCCAAGAGAAGACATGGCCTAAATTAAAATCTTTAAGATCTCGTTCTAGTTTTCTCTTTTTGGCTAACAACAGCTTGCACTCAAGTTTGTTCACGTAAGAGCGCATATTATCATAAAATTCATTACAGTCCATGTCATTAAGTAATGATTTAATTATCTTCTGTTGCTCAATAATCTCATGGTTGACATTGTTCTCAATTATTACATATTGTTCAATAAGCAGTTTCATATAAGCATAACTAGTCTCAATGTTAAGTTTCTGCCATTTGGCAAGCAGCTCCGGATACAATGTTCCGAATGTTGGCATTTTTTTAAATTCTGAGTCCTCTCGGCACTACTTGGAAGCAAAGACATGCCTCCATATGTTTACACTGCCACTGAGTATTTTTAAGCTTACTAAATAAATTCTCAATTTTATGTATATGCTGCATTATTCTAAGCGCATAATCTGTATCATACTCTTTACTTTCAGCATTAATTAAGTCTTTCTTATGAAACTGCAATAAAGCATTCGCTTCCACTTTCATTAGTCGTGTGAAAGCCAATTCCATTTCGGAAACACGTTTACCTTATAATATAAGCTCTGGGTTATAGTCCAATTCGAATTCATTGTCATTGTCATTCACCATGTTACTATCCACGGCCACAACAAACCGCAAATTTAGAAACAAAAAAGCAGCTGTAGATTGAAGGTATCCAGATGAAACAGTAAAATATTCTTATAGCAACACTTCTGGATACCACCACGGCAACTCCAATGCTTTTAACTTTTTATTCCAATGTAAAGGACAAAACGATAAGACAATAAAGCTTTATGTAAGCGCTTTCGGGTTTTGATATACCCTTCTTCAGACAAATAGCTCATTTACATCTAAACAAACATTTAAATAGTCGGAGATTGGCGGCAAAATCCGCCTTAAAGAAACATCAACTATGTTATTAAAAGATGTCAATACGAACATTTTGTTTGCTTGTTTCTTAATATTGACATACTCATTTATCATCTATACGTATATCATGTTAAAAACATTAATGAACATAAAAATAAAAAATAAAAATAATAATCATAGAGACAATGTATTCCATTCTGAAATCTCCATACAAATAAATAAAAATCATTACTTCATGCATTTATCTTCCTATGACTGGTAAATAAATTAATATATAAATATATAAATACTAAAATATATATATATATATATATATATATATATATATATGATGGCGTTAGTTCTTGATTATAATTATATATTATTTCAAGGCGAATATTTTAGACAGAGTAGAGGTGTAGCCATGGGGGCTTCATGTGCCCCCATTTTTTGCTAATCTTGTCATGTTGGAATGAGAGTCTGAATTCCTGTTCAAAAGTAGATTTTATTTGGATATAGCATTTTATGTTAGATTTTTAGATGATTTATTTATTTTATGGAAAGGTCCAAAAGAAAAAATAAGTGAATTTATTGAATAAATCAATGGAACGACGGAGTTTCTTAGATTTACTTATAATATAAGTGAAAAGGGTATTTCTTACCTAGATACGTATATAAGTCATTCTAGTGGAGGTTTTGCATCCAGGATATATAGGAAAAATACATTCTCAAATGACTATATAGAATATAATAGTAATCATCCACCTTATATGTTTAAAAATGTCTTCAAGGGACAATGTATTAGAGCTGCCCGCATGTCATCCACAAAGGAAGTAATGGAAGTTGAACTAGAGTTTATTTCCAATATGTTTAGGAATAGGGGATACCCTTTAGTCATGTTGAAAGATGTAACAGACTATATAAAAAAACAATGGGGTAGTAAATATATACCATTATTAGGTAAATTTCAATTTGCCTGTGTGGACATTGATACTAAAAATAATCATTTGGCAGGTGAAGGTAGAAATAGAGTGTGTGTTTTAATGTATACACCATACGTGAACTTAGTTAAGGAAATAGTAAATAGACACTGGGATTTGATAACAATATCGGAAAATATTGGTACAAGACTAGGTAGTTACCCGTATTTTGTATATAAAACAGCGCCAAATATAAAAAGGTTATTGGAAAGGGCAAACAAATTTATAAAACCTAAGAATACATTAAAAGGGACTAGTAAATGTGGATCATGCAAACAGTGTGGGCGTATTAATGAAGTGGTAGGCATTAAGCTTGAAGACATTAACAAGACATATGTGAAGTGCAGGTCAGGCAATTGTAATTCCAAGCAGGTAGTTTATTTAGCTACATGTCTTGCCTGCCCAGCATTTTATATAGGAAAAACTGAGAGACAAATAAAAAAAACGTATATATGAACATTATTATAAAATTCAAGTAAAAGATATGAATAATGCATTGTATAAACATTTATGTGATAAAGGGGACCAACATTATTTTAAATTTTCTATTATTGATCAGGTAGATAGCTATGCACAAGGAGGGAATTGGAAAATGTTGTTAGCAATGAAAGAAAGTAAGTGGCAAATACTTACAGATGCCACCAGATATCCAGGCATTAATGAAAGTATCAGTATCAAACCTTTTTTAGTTCTTAGTTAGTACTTACATTGCACTTTTGTTTTTATAGCAGATATTTATAGTAGATGAGTATATGATTGTTACATTTTTTAGGATATTAATTAGTAAACATTATTTTTATAATGGATTTTTATAATGGATTTTTTAAAAATGGATTTTTGTATTCCATTAGAGGAATTTTAGAATGTATTATTGTAATGTATTAGTATAGTTATGTGTATATATTGTATTATGTTATATAGGAGGATGTTTCTTTAAGCGACTTATAATTTTTGGCACCAATTTTGCTATTTAAACTATGGGTTATTTTATAATACTGGTTCTGAGGAAGTCTGTATATTAACAGATGAAAGCGCTTAACCAGTCGAGTTGTCTACATTGTATTATTCAATAAAAGAGCATCACTGTTCGAGCTGTGCTTAAGTCCTTGATTCCTGCACCAGTTTTGTTTTGTGACATTTACATTGTCTCTATGATTATTATTTTTATTTTTTATTTTTATGTTCATTAATATTTTTAACATGAAATACGTATAGATGATAAATGAGTATGTCAATATTAAGAAACAGGCAAAACAAAATGTTCATATTGACATCTTTTAATAACATAGTTGATGTTTCTTTAAGACAGATTTTGGCGCCAATTTCCGACTATTTAAATGTTTGATTAGATGTGAATGAGCTATTTGTCTGAAGAAGGGTATATCAAAACCCAAAAGCGCTTACATAAAGCTTTATTGTCTTATCGTTTTGTCCTTTACATTGGAATAAAAAGTTAAAAGCATTGGAGTTGCTGTGGTGGTATCCAGAAGTGTTGCTATAAGAATAAAGATATTTACCCTTGTAGTCCTTGTAATTCCTGTGCTTCTTCTGGATGCCATACTGAAATCAGCATTGTTTTGCTGCTGACTGAAGTTTTATTAAGTTTAAATAATATTGCACTGTTGCTCTTTGCTGCTGCTTAGTGTTGCTCACTACTAACAATTTATAGATAATACTGCAGTCTTGTCAGTTACTGGTACTAGACAGATTGAACCGACGTTAACTTATTTATTTATTGACATTTGTTTACTGGGAAAATCTGACTGGGCACAGGTGCTGCTTTTCAGCAGAGGCCCAGGGGAAAAGCTCTAAGGTGTCATATTTAATGCAATCAATATTTACAATAACACATTTTAAAATGCAGTTTTGGTTACTATATAGCATAATAGTTGGTATAATAAAATTTGTATTAATGTTCAAAAACATTAAATTTACATGCCTTGCATTAAGACTTTACAGATGGAAGAGTGGTATATAAGATAGGTAGAAGCAATTTAAGAACTACAATAGAGTGAAGTGTTAAAGGAGGTAAGCAAGTTTGAGTGTTAATATAGAAGTAGTGATGGAAAAGTAATTTAGTTGTGCTAATTAGAAGTAGGTACAATAAAGTACTACAATAAATTGAGGTATTAGAGGGGGATAAGCAGGTTAAGGGATTTAGTGCTTTAACAGAGGTATAGAAAGGTAATGAAGGGTGTAAGAGAGTTATATCCCAGATGAGGAGCAAGGACAAAGTCAGGAGGCAGAGAGAAAGTATTTTAGTAATGGTTTGAAAAGATGAAGGTGTGTGATAGACCTGATGAATATAGGAATTGTAGTCCAAGTTCTAGCTACACTACTGGAAAAGAGACTGACCACAATAGCCTTTTATGGTTTGTAGATGGTAAGCAGTCATGCATTATTTGACCAAAGGGGATGATTTGAAAGATAGAATTGGAGTAGGGGTCTAATTGCTGGGCAGGCAGATTGGGTATGGATGATTTTATGGTTTAAGGTGAGCTGAGTACAAGATAGGTTGTGAGGATGCTCGAGCCAGTTAAGTGTTTTTATGTTACACAGTGGTGGGTAAGGTAACATTTGTTGCAAGCAAATCTGGCTACATTTTTATAGCACTGTTACATTTACAACTAAGAGAAGGCCACGGTGGTGCAGTGGTTAGCATTGTCACCTTACAGCACGAGGTTCTCCGGTTCGATTCTCGGCTAGAGCCCCTTCTGTGTGGAGTCTGCATGTCCTCCCCATGGTTAAGTGATGTTTAAAGACATGCAGGTAGGTATGTGTGTGAATGGGTGTGCCTTTGTTGAAGGTTAGGCGTTGGGCTGGCACCTCAGCACCGTAAAAATCTACTGCCAATCGTAAGCAGACTGGCATTCTGCTGTGGCCACCCCTAACCAGGAAAAGCCAAAAGACATTACTTACAACTAAGTGAAGCTTGTATGTTGGTCATGATAGGTGCTCCATACAGGGGAGATGGTAAGAGGTAAGTGGTAGTTAGAGTTATCTTGGCAGAGTCTGTAAGGAATTTTACTTTCTTTAGGGTGACTAGTTTTTGATAGGTTCTCTTGATGGTGATGTGGATACATAAATTGAATTTAAGACTGTTATTGATTCTCATGCCAAGTAGTTTTGTATGTGCGTAACTTCAATCATGGTATTATTTAAGGAAGAAATTTTAAAGTTTTTTTTTTTTTCATGGAAATTGGATTTTGGACAAAAGAGAAGTAACTTAGATTTTTGGGGATTTAGTAGCAGGTGATTATCCTGTTGCCAAATTTCAACATAGTTAAAGGCTTCTCGAGTAATTTTCTGAAGATGTATTAAGTTGTTGGAAATGCATACTATGGTAGAATTATCAGAGTATGGTATGAGGGAAGCTTACTAAGAGGATTTAAACACCATTATTGATACAAAAGAATAAAGAGAGAAAGAAAAAGTGGAGGGCCATTTAACAGACTGGTATCTATCAGTTAAGTAGTTGTTAAACCATAGTAGTGTGGGTTGTGATAGCCTTGAGGGAAGACAGTTGATAGAGGAGCTTTTGGTGAGAGACTAGATCAAAAGCTTTAATGAGCTCAAAGAAACATGATTGCCCTTGTCTTTGGCTTTGTTAATAGTATCTCTGAAAGTTAATAAGGCCATGGTAGTGCTATGGGTGGGTCTGAAACCATGCTGTGTGGGGGTCAGGAGCTTTTCCTGAGGAATATGTTAAAGACGTTGCTTGTAAATGCACTTCTCCAGATTTTTTGAAAAAGGGGATAATGTGGCAATAGGTCTGAAATTGGTTATATCAGATGAAGTTCCTCCTTTGTGAAGGGGGTGATAATTTTTTATCATACAGAAAAAGCTTATGATTCATTGATAGATCTATTAATTAGAAGAAACAGAGGATAAGCTAAGGAACTAGCAGCCAGCTAGACGTATTATTGCAGAAGAATAGCGTTCCAGTTTAAGGAGTAATGGTTTGATGTAAGAGATTGGGATGGGTTTTAGGCTGAAATAGGGGATGTTTACTGTGTGATGAGAGGTCATGTCAGGATTATTGGGAGGAAATTCTTTAGTAAGGGCTTTAATGCTTTCTATAGAATGCCTATTAAGCTGAGTAGCTGTTTAGAAGATAGTGTTATTTGGGCAGGATTAGGAGAGGTGGATGTCCCAGGGTGGAATATATTAGTAATATGACCAGAATTGTTTAGGGTTGGAAGACTTATTTAATAATCTGTCTTCTGGTATGGTTGCATAGCTCTTTAAAGTGTTGTAGACTTTAGGGAGTCGATACTTAACCATTCTTTCCAAGCCTTATCTCTTTCATACATAAGGTGTCTGCTTTGAGTGGATAACTCAAAAGTATGCTTATTATTTATTTTTTATTTTTTTTTTTCTGTTCTAATTGGAGCCAGACTACTTGGGGGTTTTAGGAAAAGTGTATTAATTTTGTGTACAGTTTCATCAAGTGGAATATTTTCAGTATGGACCAGTTAAAGGGGCTTAGAATTCTATTAAATGTATCAGGGTTAAAATTAGTGAGGTTACAGGAAATTCTAAGTGTTGTTTGACGTATTGTGTACCAAGTCTATTTGAATATACAAGGAGGTAATCTCTAAGGAAATCAGAAAGGGTACCACTGGAAACATACTTAGTAGAACTGGACACCAATATCCAGTCAAGAATTGAACCACTGTTTTTCGGATTGTTATAACAATGGGGAGAGGAGTGCTCATATCCATGAGTGATGCTTTAGCCTTTTCTATTCCCCAAAGTTTTGCCTTCAGTTTTTCTTTTTTTCTTCTTATATTCTACTGCAACTATGAAATTTCCCTTCCTAAATATTCACATTTTCTTCTCCTTTCCATACTGAACCTCCCCATTTGTACCATGAATTTCCCTCTCCATGTAGATTTTGCTGCATCCCACTAGCTTACCATGCCTATGTCTATCCCATAGGGGTTGTTCCTCATGTGACCTCCTGCACAATTTCCTTCATGAAAGCTGCTCTTCTCATTATCCGTCCATTCCCAGTGATTGTATCTCCATATTCCCCATGCATTATCTCTTGGATTCCATTCCACCTGCACAAAAGCTTTTCTGAGAGCACTCTTTATGTTATAGCCATACATTTAGATTTAACAACCATTCATACGTCACCAAAATTCTATCTAGTCTACTAGCTTTCTTGAACGCACTTATTTAAAAACTGGCCTCCCTATTGTCTGGCCCTTTTACATTCAGAATATTCACCATTTTCAACCTTTCTGTCCAATATTGTGAATCCTTCTGCTATTTGCAGTGAAATGTTACTACTCCAAAATCTTATTTAGAGCTAGGTAAATTATTGCTTTAGAGTCTCCTCATAATATTACTTTCTACTTCCATCTAAAAACGTTTACAAACCCCTTCATCATTCACACTTTAACAAAAAAATCTACATCCACTTTTTCAAACCCTCTCATGCATTTTCCCTACACTCCATCTATCTTCTTCATCATCCACATACATACCTACTTCTCAGGCCAAACATTCTTAAACAGCCCCATCCCTCTCCTACCACATTCCCCTATACTTACTTCTCCTCCTACCTCAAATCTCACTCTTGCAACTTTATTTCTCTCTAACATAATAAAATCTACTTCAAGTCTGCCCAGTCTTTTCAACATCTTGACAGTCTTAACTGAGTGATTAATCTCAACATTCTATATCATTTGCATGAATTTTGGGCTTCCTCACTCAAGTACCAGACTACCTCTACCCCTTACCAGCAACCTGGAGATAGACTTAAATGACCCCTATGTAGCCCCAGGGGCAAAATTGCATCCCATCACAGCAGCAGGCCCACACAGTGATTGCTATAGACATTTAGCTTGCAGCCAGACTAATTTTAGCTCCCCATATCCACTAGGTCATATCACCTCCTACCTAGTTACTCTCTTGCCGCTTCACTCCCAGCTCCCTTCTATCATCTTTGTCTGCTGTGTTTCCTAGTTTCATTTACTTCTAGTTTTCTACAATTAAACTCTAAACCAGGTTTCTGCCTTACTTAAACCTCTCCTATAACTCTCACACTCTTCCTATCTTATAACTGCCATCTAATATTCTCTGTGACCTGTTCAAACCTCTTTTACTTTCTCATTTTAATACAGATCCCCCTAACTTACCTACTGTATATCCTCCCCTCTTCTAAGGTAACCTTATTATAGGCATTATCTCTCAGTACACATGCCCCTGTCTTTTCATCTTTACTAGGTATATTTTGAACATGTTCCATCTGAGCAGTGATTCACTACTCAGTTATTTTTCTACAGCATAATCTCAGCCATAGCAAATACCAGCAGAGAAGAAAATGGAAAAAGAGAAATAGGATAGGGCAAAACAAAGCAGGTTATCAGCAACTGAGTTAAGCACAAAAAAAGAAAAAAACTCACCCTCCATCTGCAGTCTCTCTCTCTCTCTCATTGCTGTTGTTGTCTTTCAGTAGGCAATTTCTTCCTTCCTGTGAAACTCTCTTCACACCCATCACATTATGTTGCTAGACTATGATTACTATTTTACACTTAGTGTTTGTGCCTGGCATGTTCCCACATTGTCACCCACCAGCCAAGGCCTCCTTCTTTTCATAGTAGACCTCCTCCTTGGATTCATCTAGTTCATTCCATGACAGTTTGTTTTCTAATCAATCCTTGAGAAGATAATGGTCCTCTTGCATTTATTTTTATCACTCTTCTACCCCCATGACCCAAGTGAACTCAACTCCAACCAGCTGCTTCACTCTACAGTAAGTGTACTGAGCACATAGTATCTCTGAAAATGCTTGCTGCAAAACTTAACATAATTTCACTACGCAGGGAACTTCTACAGCTGAATTTCACTCAGGTTGCAAAACCACAAAAGGAAAATACCTTCAGTTAAAACCTATTGTGCTGAGCACATAGTATCTCTGACACTTTCTGCTGCAAAACATAACACAATCTCACTACCAGGGGAACTTCTACAGTTGAATTTAACCCCAGCTGCAAAAGCACAAAAGGAGAAATACCTTCAGTTAAAACCTATTGTAATAAGCACATAGTACTTCGGAAAATTCCTGCTGCAAAACTTAACCTCACTTTCAAGGGAACTTCTACAGCTAAATTTCACTCCAGTTGCAAAAACAGAAAAAGAGGAATACTTTTAGTTAAAATCTATGTAAGGCAGTTTCCACGAATCAAAATAAACTTAAAGAAATGCCTTGTTTCCTCATTTCTGCATCAGCATGTTCTGTACTGGAGTTTTGAATCTGCTGGAGGGGCAACCATACCTCCACACCCACCCAAAGGCCTTATATTGCTGAAGGTGAAGCTAAATTAACACTATAGCATATTTTACTCTAGCATTATAAAATTTCCACGAAAAAGCAAATAAAGTCCATAAAAATGAAATGAAATGCTGTGACTCACCTCAAGTAGTTAAGAGTTCAAAGACCTTGTCTTTGTATCTATAAACATTTTACCTCATAGGTTGTTTTTGGTGAAAAACATCTGGGGGAGGGGAGTAACTGCATTCCACTGAAGTACATGACTGGCCCTCACCTCAGTTGTTCTCCAGCTACTATAGCATAATGTCAAGCCAAGCTCACTGCAATACTGCCTGTTGCAATTAATCTCTGTGTATGTTAACAGTAATCTAGCGGCTCATGTTACTGTCTTTAAAGTTATCAGGACTTGTCTTAATTCTTGTCTTGCTGCTGTTTTACAGATTGTTTTCCTAGCACTTACTCCATCATGAGCCAAACCACTATATTCAGCCCTCACTACATTCAGGCTTTACTCCACTCCTCTACCCTACCCCCCAATTTCCACCCACCCCCAGTACATCTAAACTTATACCTCTTATGCCATCTCCTCTACTCATAGTCCTATGCTGTGACTAACTGCACTATCCAATCACAAACTGTCCTCATTATACCATCCCCACCCACTTCTGTTCTAAATTCATTTTTAAATCTCACACTGCTCCCTTTCCATCAAAACTTACCAATTCTTCATACTGTTACTGCAGATCATTAACTCATCATACTACAAGATTTGTACAACACTAACCATGCTGTTCACCTCCTTTATCACTTTATTCATCCTCCTCGAATCATTCCTATCATCCCCACCAGTAGTAATAATAAATAAGCCTACCTCAGTCATTACTTCACCTCATCTATCAACCATCGTCCCACTAGTTACTCAAAAATCACTTCAAATGTATTCCCCATAACTCCATTCCACTGTTATAACCAAAGAAATGCTAGAAAATGTCAGTCCCAATGTTAAAGTAATACTTCTACTCATCTCTGCTAAAAATGTCATAATAAACAAGCCATTTTTCTCCACCATACATCAATATGGTGATATCCACCCCAACCAAGGTCCCAACCAAACCCTAAACCAAAGAATACGCCCTAAAATTTAAAAAAAATAGTCACTCTAAATCTTAGGCACCGGAACCATAGAGCAAGGGGGAGGGAGTGCCCCCCCCCCCCACTTTTACAGCTGCAACCTGCAAAACTTGTAATGTTTTAGGACCCAATGGAGGACTCATGCATGTGCATGCACCACATGCAAACATGAATTTTAAAAAGCATGTGGGTTCCCTATCAACACCAAGCCTGCTGCCAGAGTCATCCACCCACGGTAAGCAAACTCCGTTTTATGTCATAAAGCCTGTAAGCAACTCTGTTTTCTAAGACTGTAAGCAGCTCCGTTTTTCTGAAGGCAAGCAGGGTCCGTTGTTCTGAAGGCAAGCAGGGTCCGTTTTTCTGAGGCCAAGCATGTAAGCAGCTCCATTTTCTAAGCCTGTATGCAGCTCTGTTTTCTGAAGGCAAGCAGGGTCCATTGTTATGAAGGCAAGCAGGGTCCATTTTTCTGAGGGCAAGCATGTAAGCAGCTCCATTTTCTAAGCCTGTAAGCAGCTCCCTTTTTCTGAGCAGGGCAATGCTCTTGCTGTTATTATTTTGAAATGTGTCCGACTGTTTTTAAAATTCTAAGTACATGTTTATTTTATTTTTCTGAATTTGTTTACCTGGGTAGTGCACTTTGCAATTCTGACCAAGTAAACTAAAGAAAGAGTTTTCATAACTAAATCATAAACATTTTTAGTGGGTGTACTGTGACTTGTATATTGTTGATGCCTGTACTGTGTCTCCTATGACTTTAGTTTCATGAAAAATCTTAGATAGTAAAATTTGAACTGTGAAAAATTATTGCGTAATTAAACGTTTACCAATTATGTGAAAATCTGTATGCATGTAATATAAATCATGTTAAAGGGATGAGATGCAGTTTTATAACTCTTGTAGAAGCATCAAATACTGCTGAAAAGGTATTATTAAAATGCATATTACAGTCTTCTGATTTGTTCTGACATCTGTTGCTTCATTTTAGAGACACAGCTGCTGAACTGAATTACATTCAGTTTAATGTGCATGCTAATGCACTTTTTAAGCCATTAGTCATCTTTTCAGAAAAAGTGTTCTGTTCCTTTAAAATATAAATGCTGAAATACTTACACCTAAATAAATGCTACACAAAATGCTTTATTTCAGTTCTGCCACAGCAAGCTTTTTTTTTTTTTTTTTTTTTAATTAAATTTGTGAGTAATGGTTGCTGACACAGAGAATGTGGCTGTGACTTTATTCCTAGACCTTTAGATCTGTCATTCATAAGACCTTGATGAATCATCTAAACTTTGACTTCTTGAAAGTCTATTATGATGGCTTGATTTATATCTGTCTTCTTAAGGTCTTGCATTTGTGATCCTAGTCAACGTTTACTAAATAATCTCTTGAGAAACTTTTATTAGAAGCTTGACAGCTGCACAGTAATGCTAATTTGGACAGTTCTTTTAAATGACTGGCTTCATGAAAAGTGAGCAAGTATCTGCATTAACTTTTGCAACAACCTCTTTAAGTTTTCTGTCTACATGTCTCACCATTTTAGTGCAACATTTTGAATAACGCTTTTGGGTGATTAACGCTTGTATTTAAAAGCAGAAGCAGACTTGTCTAGAAACATTCTTTGCAATCTGACCGGCTTGAATTTCACACCCTACTTTCAGAGAACTATAGCATACAGTGACCTAACGTTTCACCAACATGTGCTCAAAGTCTTTCTATATTGCGCAGCTTATAAACAAATTGATTGTGACTAGATCTAGAGAAGTTGTTGTCCCCCTTTACAAAGGTCCCATTAAGTCAATCATTTTGTATAATGCCCACTTGGTCATGTATCTGTCCAGCCCCATGTAACAATTAGAATACCTTCAAAGATACCTTACTAAATGGATACAAGTCATAAACAATAGGTCTTGCATGGACCACCGCAAAGATTTATTACTATACTCAGTATCTTCAGAGTGCTTAGAGGTGACATGTCTGGCATACAAGGCATCTTCTGACCTAATACAGATGGACGTACTGAACATCACCAAGTCAAATGGCATCAGCAATACTCAGTCCAGGTATCTAAACTGAATGTTGTGGAGAGATAGATATATATCACAGAGAATACCACTGTTCCAGAACAGACTGTCCATAAAAATAAAACAAAGTTCATCCATCTATATTCAAATGCAACTTGGATCTAAGGATGGGTAATAGAAAATGTACTCCAGGATTGCCCCTCATGCCACTAATGGATAGAGGCAGTTCCTAAATGCTGCATCCCTTACATGGGTCCCCTCAACTGATCTATGGTATGATCACAGTTATTCTCACTAGGGCTAATAAATGATTTATGGTATGATCACAGTTATTCTCACTAGGGTTAATATACAATTATCAGCCATGGGATAGGTAAGACAATCAGAAAATGTTAATTCAAGTACCAAAAGGGAATTGGCTAAGCCCAAAATGTCCTCCAAGTGAACCTATGTTGTGTTACTAAACAGTTAGAAAAAATTGCCTTTTTTTAGATCACTAAGTGCCCCTCTCACCCTGTGCAGACACTCACACACACACACGCGCACACACACACACACACACACACACACACACACACACACACACACACACACACACACACACACACACACACACACATGCACACACGCCAGTCTTCAACAGCTTCTGACACCTATGTTCTAAATCTTAAAAGCATAGGCATCAGACTCACAAATTTTCATGGCTGGATGACTCAATACAACCCAGATATCCTAGCCACAATGGAGACATGGCTAAAACCTGAAATAAAAGATGTAGAAATATTAACCTCTGATTATAATACTATTAGGCTTGATAGAACACATAAAAAGTAAGTTGAATAGCTATAATCTTCACAAATATGTTCACAGTAACTCCCTACAGAAGCACAATCCCAAATTTTGGAAAAGCAGAAATCCTACTCTCATTCCTGAAACTTAATAGAGCCAAGAGCATATGCATTACTGTGCTCTACATCCCTCAAGATAGAACATTCCAGTACTTGAAAACATACTATCCTGGATAGCAGATGCAATCATAAATGAAATTATCCTGCTGGGTGATGTAAATATTGACTGGCAGTCTTCATCTGCATATTCGGCAATCAACAGCACAAACCTCTTTGGAGTCACTCAGCTTATTATTACAATAATAACTCCCAACAATCTATCCTGGACTGGATTCCGGCTACCAACCCATCTAATTTTACCTCCTCAGGTACCCTCCCTAATACACTATCTGCCAGCTTATACCCACAAGTTTATTACACAACTAACAAAGGAACAAAATAATATAACAACTAGAGTGTAGTATTTCAGCATCTTTTATTCAGGTTTTAGCCATGTCTCTGCTGTGGCAGAAGCATACATAAAAGCTTTATATGACCATGTGACATCCCTCTTTACTCTGGGATAGTAATCAAGAAACCCCAATCTTCACCACCAACACTGGTGAGAGGCAGTCACTAAACTCAGGGATGGATTTACACACTATTTCAAATGCAGCTCTCTGCATTCAACACAGTTTCCCCCAAGATCACACAGGGAACACAGTCCACTGGGACTAGACATTCTGACTCTCAAGATCCCAAACTATACCCATCTTGGAGCCCTGTGTCCCAGTTGTAAGTATCTGGCACACACACTTGAATATATAATTTTTCACACACACACACACACACACACACACACACACACACACACACACACACACACACACACACACACACACACACACACACACACACCTGACACAGATTCACCAGCTGTGTCTCTTCTCTCCAGATTACAGGATAGCTGATACCAGCCAAATACTTTAAGGCTCTTACAAGAGGTAACCAATTATACTGTCAAATTCATACTGATATAAATGGTAGAGTGTGACCGAAGCAGTAAAGCTTTTTGGAGTGGCCACAGTGACAGTGAAATAAGCATATGTACTCTCAAGATATTAAAAATATTCACTAAAAGATCAGCCACAATGAAAAGGTATAACGTTATTTATTAATGGATAATAAAAACAGAAAACAGGAAAATACTTAATATTTAGTTATAATAAGCATCAGAGTTTTTCATAGGTTCACAGGTAGGTACTAGCCAAAAAGGTACCCTGGCTTTCACCACTCAAGAAAATTATTTACCTGTGCCCCTGTCGAGCAGAACCACAGAAGTGATCCCCAGGGTGAATTTCCTATTTCCCATCCAGTCATCAAGATTCTTCTTGAAGAGTGCTAATGAGGAGCATTGTTTGATATAGATAGGTAGTTTGTTCCAGAGTATGGGAAGTCTCTGGGACAGGAATCTATCCCTCCAGCATGTTCTGTTTATTGTTGTGACAAGGTTTAGGTCCCTAGAGCATGCAACTAGGAGGGGTTGGGATTTCTTTAAGTGGCGCATGCCCAACAGCTCTGGGTTTGACATAGCTTTGTATGTTAGGCAGAGGTCGCCTTTGAGTAGGCGATATGCGATGGAGTAAAGCTGGAGTTTTTTGAGACGGTCTGCAGAGGGCATCTGTCTGAGGCCTGTAATCCTCTTTGTGAGGTATTTCTGCGGCCTTTCCAGTTGTTGTAGATGTCTTGTGAGGTAGATACCAAAAGAGGCATTGTACTCTATAATGGGTCTAATGAGTGACAAGTACAGAGAAACAATGACCTCTTTTTTCTTGGATGAGAAACCTTTTGTGATGAGGTGTGCCGCGTAGAAGGATTTCCTGACTACTGTGGTAATGTGATTATCAAAGGAAAGACTACTGTCCACCTGTGTCCCAAGGTCTCTTATCACACTTTCAGTGTTAAGTAGACTACTGCCTATGTGGTAGTTCATGGGTAGAGAGTTTTTACCAAAAATGGATGACAATGCACTTTTTGGCATTGAGCTTGAGGCCATGGCTTTGACACAAGGCATCTGTCTCAGTGATGCCCTTTTGTAGGATGTCCACATTGTTAGGAGTTTCGATTATGGCTCCTAGTTTGCAGTCATCTGCGAACTTCATTAGCCAAAGACCTTCTGTGTTAGCCTGTATTTCAGAGAAGTAAATACCAAACAGGAGAGGACCCAGGACTGAACCCTGTGGTACTCCACTTGTCACTGGTCTGAAGTTGGATTTGGAGTCTGCTACTTTCACAGTGTGGGTTCTGTCAGTGAGCCAGTTGGCAACCCATCTTGTGACACAGGGATTTATGCCTAGTTTAGTGAGTTTATCTATGATTCCCGAGTGGGGGAAAGGTGTGAACCATCTTACCCTCATCTACAGCTTAGGTGATTGTTTCAAAGAAGTCTATCAGGTTTAGGAGACATGATCTGCCTTTTACAAACCCGAACTGAGTGGGGTCCAGAGTTGGGAGATTACCAATGTCTTTGTTTATAAGTTCCATGATGACACATTCCTTGGCCTTGCACACCAGGCTCATCAGGCTAATGGGGCAGTAGTTACTGGGGTCCATGGTGGATCCCCCTTTGTGGAGTGAAATAACCGTTGCTGTGTGCCATTCAGTGGGCACAAAGTTGAGGCTATGACTGAACATGGTACTTAGGTGGGGTACCAGTTCGTTCTGTAGTCCATGTAGAACGCAGCCTGGGATGTTGTCAGGTCCCATGGATGCTGTGTTCTTGGCTTTAGAGAGTGTGTTTTTTACCTGTGCAGCCATGATTACAGGAACCTTGCATTCTTCCGGTATAGAGATGGACCCTTTAGGGGGTGAGAGGGGGGTAAAGTTAGCACTGAACCTATCTGCCAGGATGTTGGCAATATCAGTTGAATCTGTATATTTAGTGCCATTGTGCTGTAAATCAGAGCAGATCTGAGTGTTGCCATTAAGATTCTTGGCATAGCTATAGAATGCTTTGTAGTTGCCTTTAGAAACACTGGCAATGTTGTTTTCTTAAATAGCTTTGGAGGATTTTATGAGGGATCTCAGCTTCTTATTCAGGCTGACCAGGGAGTTCCTCCAAACATGGAATTTTACTCTTTTTTTGCAGCAGTTTCTTTCTTCTGTTGTAGAGTTTGTTTATGGCAGGGGACCACCAGACTGGCTTGCTTCCTTTTTTGAGGGATAGCATCTCGATTCTGTTAGGCATAGCATGATCCATGCACTCGTGTAAGTGCCTATAAAGTGCATTTGTGTAAGATTCAGCAGTCGTACCTCTATTATCCATCTGCGTGGGTGTCTTGAAATTTGCCACTTCTGTCTTAAGAAGTGGGAAGTTGGCTTTGGAGAAATTTTTTACGGTGGTTTCCCTAATGGCAGGTGGGGGTGGGGTGTGGATGTCAAGGGTGATTAGCTTGTGGTCGGATCTGACCAATGAGAAATTGACCTCTGGTGTGCAACACCAGTCGCTCATGTTGGTAATTACCAGATCTGGGGCTGCCCCTGGTGGGGGTGTGGATAAGTTGATCCAAGGCATTGGTATTTATGAATTCCAGAAAACGAGATTATCCAAGTACAACTAACTCTGGGCAAGACCATAATCCAAATTGTCGCTTGCTACAGATGCCCCACCATGCCCCAGGATTCCCACTCCACATTTCTCGATACACTGGAAAATATTAGGGTACAACCTAACACCCTAATAATGGGTGATTTCAACAACCCCACCATTAACTGGGAAAACTACTCATGTACCAACTGGTGGCCTAATGGTTAAGGTGTTTGCCTTCAAACACAAGGTGCAGGGTTTGAGTCTCACAAGGGATAATTGGCTAGGCTTAAAATGGCTCGCAAGGGCAGTTAGCTTAGTACTAACCTATGAAACTATGAAAGAGTTGGTACATGAGTAGTTTTCCCAGTTAATGGTGGGGTAGTTGAAATCGCCCATTATTAGGGTGTTAGGTTGTACCCTAATATTTTCCAGTGTATCAAGAAATGAGGAGTGGGAATCCTGGGGCATGGTAGGGGATCTGTAGCAAGCGACAATTTGGATTGTGGTCTTGCCCAGAGTTAGTTGCACTTGGATAATCTCGGATGCATTATGCTGAGCAACTAGCCTGGAGGAGTGGATATCCTTAATGAATATGGACAGCCTCTGGCTTTAGTGTTTCGGTCCAGGTTAGGTGGCTGAAATGTGTGGTATGAATTATAACCTGGTAATCAGGGGTGCTCTCTGAAGCCTTGAACCAGGTCTCTGTCACTGAACAGATGTCGATGTTCTCCAATTTAAGGAGTGCCTCGAGTGAGTGCATTTTGAGGTTTAGACTTCTAGCACTGAGTAACATTACCCTCAGATTTTGATTGCTTGTACCTGTTACTGTGGAGAATTTGTCATTTGAGCCTTGCCTAAAAAAGGCACTAAAGGGTTGGCAAGAGCCTTAGCCAGTATCCAGAATCCCAAGGGAGACAGGTGCAGGCCATCTCTGGCAAAGCATCATGGTCTGTCAATCATGTCATCCCAGGCAGACAGATACTGGATCCCTTTAGAATGACACCAGGAGCTTAGCCAATTGTTGAATTCAATAATTTTGTCCTTGTACTGTGGTATCATTCTGGGTGATGGCAGGATGCTACTCAGGGCTAGGGTCATACTTGCCTGGGATACAAGATCGGAGATCTCCTCAATGTCTATTTTCATGTAGTCCAGGGAGGTACATCTCAGGTCATTCACACCAACATGGACAACAACAGTCATATTTGTACTTGCTGTGGAGTGACCGGAGTGCATGCATTATGTGGCAGATCCTGGCACCGACAGGCAGCTGACAGTAATTTTCTCCTTGTTTAGCCTGGTGAGTGGAACATCAGTGTGCCTGACTATAGCGTCACCTATGACTAGAGTGTTGGGTATGTTGTTATGCATTATGGGCTGTGGTTGAGTGGAACACTGAGTTTGAGGGCTATGTTTCATTTTGGTTATGTTGGGGGGTAGAGGTCGCTTGTGTTTCTGCTATGGAGGTCCCTGTTGCTTGGGCAGATTTTTATTGGGAGCCTCCATGAATGTAGGTGTGTGTTTGTGTTTCTATGTGTGCGTTTTGGTGTTGTAGGTTTTGAGGGACTATGTGATGAGTGTGGTGTGGTGCAAGTGTTTACCTACTCCTCTTGACTGTCTAGTCCAGTCTTGGGTGAAGAGAGTTTTGCTTCCAGTTTGGCTATATAAGTGCATATCACAAAGGTTGTAGTGTTGGGGGGTAGGAGGAGAGGGTTGTCTGTGTACATGAGGCAATTGCTGCATTGCCCCAACATGCCCAGATTCATCAGGTTGACAGGAGAAAACACCGGGAGCTGACCCATAGACATGCCTGGATAGGTGCTTATTTATTAAGTACTAAAAACTGTTTTCCTCTAGACAAGTGAGTCAGTCACAGGAAATATAAAATAACACAGTTGGATAGAATCTCACATGAAGAAACAAAATAATATTGAACTAATCTCACAGTACTTTTCCTAACTAAACTAAAGAGAAACTGTCCCTGCTGTACTGCTGAGATGCTCACTTCCACAAGGCAAGATGAGATGCTCCACACACTGAACTGTACAACTATTACTGAACAACTGTTACTGAACTGTGACAATTGACATAGATCCTTTATATCAGATTCCAAAGAAAAACAAAAACAAGAACAAATTGGTGCTGCCTGAGTTCCGTCCTTCAGCTGATTATAGAATTACATCACATCTAGTCACCTGACTTTGGCACAGTTCACATTCAGAACTCTGTTAAGATTCTGTTTCAGCATTTTTAACATAAGCAACTTTTACAAATACATTTTTAATACAAGCATATGTACAAATTAATGTGACAGTCAAATAACATAAGATTATTTACAAACCTTCAGCCAGTCATGCTGGCATATGCCACACATACACTGTCTCACTTCTCCTGAAACAGCTGGCAATACCTCACAATGTCATATCTCTCCTCCCCTTTGAAGATTCAAGCTACTTTTTCACGTGACCTTGGAGAAATGTCACTTGAGAGAAATGGGCATATCTGAGAACACATCAACCTATACCTTGTATGGCATCCAGTTAAAATCCCACTGAACTGCCACCAATATATGACATCCAGTTAATATCCCAGTGAACTGTCACCAATATGTAACATCCCCTACTATCTGTGTTCCAGTTTAAGACCTCTGACGCGCTCACACTTAAACTGAATCTCACACATCCAAACACTTCTGGGAAAGCCTGACACAGATTTCCAGCAATGTCCCATCCCCCAAATGATACAGTAAAATGCTGACACCAATCAGAGTGTCTACATGCCTTTTCATATTGGTGTGCAATTATTAAAATTAGATGTCAAAACAAATGGTAGCATATGATCTAAAGCAGCCAGGCTTTTGGAGTGGCCCAGGAATTATCAAACCAGGTATAAGTACTATCAAATCCCTAAAGAATACATTGATTGATCAGCCACAATGTAAGATAATAAAAATACTTAATAATGAGTGAAATGATTAAAAATGTAAAACAGTAATTTCAATAAACAAACAGAATTCAGTCACCAGGAAAATGAAATGAATACTGAAGGATAGAAAATATTTTTCACACACAACTGGGAAAGAGTGTCATAAATTCACCAGCTGTGTTTCCTTTCTCCAGATTACAGGGTAGCTGCTACCAACCAAATACTCAAAGGTTCTTACAAGGGGTAACCAATTATATTGTGTCAAATTAATACTGATATGGATGGTAGAGTGTGACTGAAGCAGTAAGGCTTTACAGAGTGACTACAGTGACACTGAAATAAGCACAGGTACTCTTAAGATATTAAAATATTCACTAAAAGGTCAGCCACAATGAAAAGGTATAAAATATTTAATAATGGATAATAAGAATAGAATACAGGAAAATACTTAATATATAGTTGCAATAAACATCAGAGTTTTTCAGTCACAGGGAATATAAAATAACACAGTTGAACAGGATCTCAATGCAGAAAAAGAAATAATACTAAACTAATCTCATGGTACTTTTCCTAACTAAATTAAAGAGAAACTGTCCCTAGTTAACTCCACTTAATATCACAAGGCAAAATGTACTGCTGAGGTATTCACTTCCACAAGACAAGCTGAGATACTCCACATACTGAACTGTACAACTAACAACTACTGAACAACTATTACTAAACTGTGATAACTGACAATAGATTTTTTATATCAGATTCCAAAGAAAAACAAAAACAAACAACTGCTGCCAGAGTTCCATCCTTCAGCTGATTATAGAATCACATCACATCTATTCACCTGATTCTGATACAGTTCACATTCAGAACTATGTTAAGATTCTGTTGCAGCATTTTTAACATAAGCAACTTTTGCAAATATGTTTTAATACAAACATCTGTACAAATTAATGTGATAGTCAAATGACATACAATTATTTACAAAACTTCAGCTAGTCATGCTGGCATATGCCACATATGCACTGTCTTACTTCTCCTGGCACAGCTGCAATACCTCACAATGTCACAGGCCATATAAACAACTACATATAAACAGTAGTACCAGACCAAAATAAACCCACCCTGGTGAACCACTGGTATTAATAAGTTGCACAACAAAACAAAGAAACTTCTGCTGAGAAGTAAAAGGAAATGTGCACAACAGAGCAAAAAGTCCCTCATTAGTCTAGTGAGTCATTACTTTAAACAAGAGAATCATGGAACTTGTCAAGTCTCTTAAAGCAGACTTTGAGGTAAAAATGGCCACAAAGCTAAGGATAACTATAAAGCATTTTTCATTTATGTCCGCAATCCTAAGGGCAACACCCAACAATGCGCAGAATTAGTTGTAGATGGTATCACCTATACTCATACAGAAGATATAGCAAATCTGCTGGCTAAGAAATTCATCTCAAATTTCACCTCTCCATCACCTCTAGTTCTCCCCCAAGAAATACCCTCTACCACTCCACTGCCAATTATCAGCAAAGAACAGGTTGCCACTGCACTCTCTAGAGCTAAAAACAAGGTTTCATTGGGTTCTGGCAATATAGCAGACTGTGTCTTAGCTTAAAACAGAATTAACAGGCCCATTAGGATCTCTATTTAACCTCCAAACTGTCTTTGTTTTGATAGAGTGGAGGACAGCAACAGTCATCCCTCTGCATAAAGGGGACATCTATTAATCCATGAAATTACAGACCTATAAGTTTGACTAGTCTTAAATGTAAGGCTGTGGAAAGAATAATCATGGACCTGATAAATAATGACATAGGAAACCTCCAAGCACTGGACCCAACCCAATCTGGCTTTGTCAAGGGCAGTTCATGCCTACTGAATCTGGTGGATTTCTTTGAGAAAGTCACTAAGGCCATGGATGAGGGTAAAATCATACATATCACCTACCTCAACCTAGTCAAGGCATTTGACACAATTTCCCACTCAGGTATCATAAATAAACTCATAAAACTGGACCTAAAGCCCTATATCACCAGATGGATAGCCAACTGACTTATAGACAGGACACGTGGTTAAAGTATGTGAATCCAGATCCAGCAAGAGGGCAGTTACTAGTGGTGTGCCACAGGGCTCAGAGCTGGGAACACTCCTGTTTGGAATATATTTATATGAAGTCAATGCTAATGTTGAAGGATACTGAATGACAAAGTTTGCAGAAGACTGCAAGCTGAATCCCCTAATTAAGTAGATATCCTTCAGGAGGATCTAGATCAGACAAATGATTGATGCCAGAACCATGGTCTCAAACTAAATCCAAAAAATGCATTATCCTACCCTTTGGGAAGTCAAATACCCCTGCATATTACAACATCAACAGCACACCCCTAAGAGTTAAAAATGAAACAGCACGAGGGTCACCCAATCCAGGGATCTAAACTTAGTCAGCAACTGAAACAAAACATGATGGAGAGACAGTTATGTGTCTCAGAGCTTGCCCTTCTTTGGAACAGGCTTCCTATTGACATGAAACACACCTTTCCCTGGCCCTCTTTAAACGCAGTTTGGATGAATGGATGGGGAATCACAAATTCAAACCAGGGGTAGTGCCTATATGTTCCTTACGGACAGGGGCGATCTGTAAGATACTCAAGGCATAGGCACAAATCCATACTATCCTCTAGCCCCTAAGGGTGATATATTGGGTAAAACCATGTTACATTGGCAAGGCTTGTAAGAGCTCTTAAGCTGTTAACCTAATAATCTCCTATGAATATATGAACATAAGCTCAAAACTACTTGTAATCTCTTCAGTTTATTCAAAGAGACTGTCATTGTAGTTCTGAAAGCAGTTAACTGGTCCATCCTAAAAAGACTCCCCTTAAATGATGCAGTTGAATACTTCAAAATAGCATTTCTAAATAATCTTAACACCTTAGCCCCACAGTGTACAAGAAGAATTAAAAACAGCCATATCCCGTGGCTCATCAACCAGTGCAAACCCCTTATGAAAGACAGACAAAGTAATGATTAACTGGCAAAAGAATAAAAATGACCAAAATCTGCAACTATGAAACCAAATCACAAAACAAGTTACTAGAGATAAAAAGACATTATACTCACCTATAAGGTAGCCACAAAAATAACTCTAAAAAAATCTGGTCCACCATATCCTTTCTTATCAACCCAGGTACAAAAAAGGATCCCAGCCTATGCCCAGACCTTCTTCTTCAAATAGCAGCCTACTTCAATGTATACTTCATGGAATGCATAGCCAACTTAACTTCAAACTTACCTAACACAGCCACTTCCATGCACCTAACTTTCCCTGCCTTAGACCTAACCACATCTCCTTCACAAAACTCACCTAACTACAACCACTCCAATACACACACAGATACCTCCATCCACTTTACATTTCAACCAGTTTCTATAATTCTCATAAAAAGGCTTTTACATAAACTAAAACCTTGTTCCTCCTTCCCTGGAATACCTATATCTAGCTACAGCTGCAGTAGCATACCCAACTGACATTCTTATTAATAGATCAATACCAGAATCCTGTGTCCAAAATAGCACACATTATCCCCCTTACATAAAAGCGGTTATTCCACTGACATTTCAAACTTCTGTCCTATAGCCAATCTATCTCCCCATCTAAAATCCTCAAAAGATATGTCATCAACTATTTCTCCACTATCTCTTACAAAATAAGTTAATCACCAAAAGTACCTCACCAAGAGGATCAAAGGGCTCAAACAGATGCCATATGCTGCCCGGTTAAAGAAACTCCAGCTCTACTCAGTGGCATACCGCCTGTTCAGAGGTGATCTGTGCCTGACGTATAAAGCCATGTCCAACCCGGAATTAATGGACATGCTGCACCTCAGAAAATCCAAATCCCATTGAGCTACGCCCTCGAGAGACTTGAACCTCAGCACTGAAATAAATAGGACATGCTGGAGGGACAGATTCATAACCCAGTGGCTCCCTTCACTCTGGAATAAAATCCCAGTCCAGGTTAGGCAGAGTCCCTGATTGACTCTCTTCAAGAGGAATCTTGATGAGTGGATGGGAGATCGTAGGTTTACCCCGGGTATCACTTCTGTGTCACTGTTAGACAGAGGCACAGTATACTAACCTCGAAAAAGGGCATAGCGAAATAAATTTAAAATGGGTGGCGAAAGCCAAACACATTCTGGCTAGGCTTATAAATGCCCTAGGGCAGATAGCCTAGTATGAACCTATGAACCAATATGCAACATGTCTTTTGATCAGACCACTGCACTTCTACCACATTACTATAATTTACAGATACTGTCAATGACACTCGCAACTCTAATAAACTTGTGTCTGCAATATTTCTAGATCTATCAAAAGCCTTTCACATGGTCTCTCACACTAAACTCCTTAATAAACTTTTCACCCTGGGTCTATCATCTAACCTATTTAAAGTTTCTGTAGCTACCTTGCCAACAGTCAACCTACTGTAAAATGACAAGGGCCCATCTCTGCATACTTTTCCACTTCCACTGGAGGCCCACAATGATCCATCCTTGGCCCTCTAATATTTAATATTTTTCTCAATAATCAATATTCACCTTAACTCAACTCCAAGAAACCACTCAACAAGCTGTTACCTCCATTGAAATCTGGCTTACAACAGCACAACTCTTACTTACGCCCTCCCCCCCCCACCAAAAACAAAAACTCCTCATCTTTAGCCCAAAAGCTCACACGCCTAACAAAGCATTCTTAAAAATCTTTTTGGCAAATGGCACTGAAATTGAATTAGTTCTCCATACCAAACTATTGTGAGTCATAATGGATAATAATCTTAAATGTGACATCCACATCCAAAGCAATATCAAGAACACCCATCATAAACTAGGCATGCTATAGAGAAACAAACATTTTCTGAGCACACCCACAGACATTACTCTAGCTAAAACATCCCCATTTCTAAACAATTTACAATCATCCATAAAAAACAAACTTGAAACCTGCTACAAGAAAATTGCCAAGTTTGTACTAATTCATCCTCCTTTACCCATCACTGTAAAGCTCTGCATATCCTTAGCTGGCTGGGACTCCCCCTCCACCTCTCCTACATTTAACTAATAACAATACATAAAATCATAAACAAACCATTAGCTGCCCGGCTCTTACCCCTTTAATCAACATATATTTCTCTAAAAGAACTCTTAGATCAGAAGACAACTTCTCATCATAAATAAACCAAATAAATCCCCTAAACAAAGCCTGTACTCTTACTCAGTAGCAAAACATGGAACTCCCTACCTCTGTCAGAACTATATCTAACCTACCCACCTTTAAATGATCCCTAAAAGAACACTTTACAAAATCACAGACTTGCAGCTGCACCAGTCCTGGCTGAACTTACTCACTATACTTCATTTACCTCCTTCAACATAAGACTCACCTCACAACCCTCTCCAACCTCCTACAAGACTCCTTTATTTTGTTTTTCCTACTACCTTACCATATCCACTTTCTCTCTGCAGATTCTGCTACTTCTTTCTCTTTCCTCCATCCTCACCTAAGCTACCCGAAAAACACCCTACCCTGCACTCTTCTTATAATCTCCTTTTCTCTCCATCCTTACATCTTTCTATAACCAGAATATGAACACCCTCTCTTATACTAAGACATCAGTCTATTTCCCCTCACTGTCTCAAATAATGTAATCTCTTATCAGAACTGACTCAGGTCTCATTTTTCACATACTAATCTATACAACAAATAATATGACTAATGAGTTTTTCCTCATATATATGAAACATATGTTGCAACTGATGTATTAATTAAGAAATGATCCATTATAATGAATGGTACAGCATATGTGAGAATGATGGCAATGCATCAACTATGCCCATGTGCACAGAAAGTACAGCAGTGCAAAGCCAAGTGTCCATGATTGAGGAAGCCATCACTGTAATATTGTACACATAACAAACAATAAATGGATCCCTCTCTATAAGCACGTCAGACCTCAAGACATGTGCCACACTATCACTGTCCCCCTGACATTGCCAGTCAAAATGTTATACTGCCGTGAAATCCTGACATACATCCATATGTGATCATGCAAACTATCAAGTGGTAATACTGATGTGGTACATCCATGATGCAGTACAGTCACACTATAGCTGTACTGAGGCTACAACTGCACTTCATAGGTTCATAGAAGAGTACTAGGCTAAAGGCCCAAGAGTCCATACAAGTCTTGACAGATTCAACACGAGTTTAGCAATTTTCAATAGCTAAGTGAACAAATTTTGCCGATGTATGAGCCTATGCTGTGGTATGTAATACTGACTGCCTCTGTCCATGAGGAATATGGGCACCAGCTACCCCAGGAGTAAATTTATGATTACACATACATTGATCTAGATTGCACTTGAAGAGGGTCAGTGAAGGCTTTGCATGAATGGGAAACCTGTTCCAGAGAAAGGGTAGCCTCTAAGAGAAGTATCTATCTCTCCAACATGTTTTACTTAGTCTTAGGTCAAAGACTAGGGTAAGATCCCTGGAATGAGTGACCCTCATGCAGTTTGTTTTATGAATATGTAACACTTCCATTAGGGCCTGATTGGACACTGCCCTGTAGGCCAAACACAGAGAGGCCCTTAGTAGTCTATATGAGACAGAATACAGAGACAGGGTTTTCAATATTTCCTCTTAGGACTTGTTTTTTATAACTTGTATCTTCCTGGTGAGAAAACTATGGGTTCACTCCAGCTGTTGCAGACGTCTGTTGAGATACATGCAAAAGGGTGCATTGTACTCAATTATTGGTGTGATGAGGGCAGAGTACAGTGGAGTTATAACATCCCGTCCTTTGATCTGGATGCCATGCCTTTACTTATGAGTTGTGAGACATAGAAGGACTTTTTCATCACTGTGGGCACTGCGGTTACAGTTCAGATTAGTATCAACATGAATAACTGCATCACGCACCACTAGGTCTACTCTTAAGGGGTGCTGTCTGCATTGTAACTAGGTGGGGTATTTGCTTTACAAAAGGGAATAATTATGATTTTTTTTTTCAGTTATTTTCCTTCCATGGTTCTGGTATCAATTACTTCTGTGTGTTAATCCTGTCTGTGGTATATAAGTATTGTTCGTGGATTCCATGATTGACCCCAAGTTGCAGTCAGCCGCAAATTTGGTCAAACAAAGACTGTCAATGTTTGCATTGATTTCTGAGAAATAAATACTAAACAGGAAAGGATCTAGTAAAACCTGTGGTATGCCCTTGGTGACTGGCCTCTTGCTAGAGGTGAATTCACCCACTTTGACAGTATGTGCCCTGTCAGTGAGCCATTTGGCTATCCACCTTGTGACATAGGGGTTTATGCCCAGTTGAGAGACTCTCTCTATAATACCTGAGTGGGGAATTTTGTCAAATGCCTTGGCCAAGTCAAGTTAGGTGGGATGCATAGTCTTCCCCTTATCCATGGCCTTGGTATCCTTCTCAAAGAAGTCAACCAGATTTAACGGACATGATATACCCTTAACAAATCCAAAGTGGTTTGGTTCCAGAGTTGTGAGATTACCTATGTCCTTTTGATAAGGTCCATGATGATCATTTCCATGGCCTTACTGATGAGGCTATCCATGATTATGTGTGTATAATTCCCTGCTTATGTTGATGGTCCCCCTTGTGCAGAGGGTTGACTGTTGCTGTCCACCATTCTGTAGGATCACAGCCTGTATGCTGGTTGTTGTTAATTAGGGATCTATGTGGGTCTGCTAGGTCTTGTTTGAAGTTATTTATAAGGCAACCTGGGATGTTGTCAGGGCCCACTGATGCTGTGTTTTTAGCCTTAAAGAGGTCAGAGATTAACTGCTCTGCTGAGATAATAGCCTGAGGAATAGTGCCAGTTATACTTTGGGTGATGACCGGTGGGGACAGGGGGTTGAAGTTTGATCCAAATTTGTCAGCTAGCAGGTTGTCTATTTCCTGTGGTTGAGTATGGGTGTTGCCATCCACAACACGTTCTGTGCATAGCTGAGTATTCCTTTTAAGTTTTCAGATGTAGTTACAAAATGCTTTTTGACATCACCTCCAAATACAACATTGTGTATGAATCACATGCAACACAGTGGAACTGTTAACACAGTCATACTACTCAATCTATTTCATGCCATTAGATTTGTATATGTTTATCAGTGGAAATGTGTGGGTGATGCCCTGACAGCATATATGGACACATTAAAACTGTTGCGGATACAGTTCGAGCAGAGCAGTTAATGACACAAATGCTGACAGTCCCAAAATGCTTCTGTGGAACACATGAATAATCCTTGTGAATAGCAACACAATTGTGCATACAATGAGTTCCCTAAAGTTGCAAGTAAATTTGAATGTGTCGTATGTTTGTAGATATAACAGCATTACAACATGTGGATAAACCCAGGCGTATGTGCCCATGTAATCAGTATGACATAATAGTGCTATATGTCAGATAACATTTCAGTATGCTAGGTACACATATGCACATCTGTGACATACAGCAGCTGTCACTGTGATGGCTGAATGAGAACTGTGTAGAATGTTGATATACTTCACTATAAGAACACATGCCTTACTAAGGCAACATATAGGCAGCATCATCCCATGTCTCCATTCCTCAAGAGGCATATTACTACAGCTGTTATGGAAGGAACATGTAACCAAATGGCAGCAGCAGCATCAGTACAGTAGCTCAAATCACAGATTGGAATGCACTATTGTAGGACTATAGTACATCCACACCTTAATATAGTACATGTAGGTGACAACACCATCGACATCTGTAATCTTCAGAGAGTCAGAAGGCATTACTAGGCTAATGGTCAAGAGCACATAAAATCATAGTCATTATCATACCATTTAAAACAAAATCACTATATCTATGTGCAGGAAGATATAAGTTATATGTGTGTAAATTTATATGTGTTTGGTTTTATTCCAGACTGCCTCTGTCCATTTATGACATGTGCATCATCCCGTGACAGAATTAGCAATCACAGATCCACTGGTCTGCAGATGGCTTACACAGGGCAATGTAATGGCTCTGCTTCACAATGTGTGTATACATCTTTGAGATGATGACATCCTCAGTGTTCCACAGAAAGGATGTTATATGGACAGAGCGACCAGGTGACATTGATTTCATGGGGCTACGTAAAATGTTCACCTGAGTGAGAATCAAATGAAAAGAGATTCAAAACATCATACAGTGACCATAATATACCACAAACCGCATGCACACACACCAGTTGACTGAGGTCAGATTTGAGCATAACACCTGTGTAGGTATATGAGCTGGACATACATCTCAACTTCTTAGTGCAAGAAATCTAAACAAAGCTGAACAAAATGGGGGGAATAAGGCCCAAAATAGGGATAGAGTTTAAATATTACTGTTACATACTTAGAAATTGCTAGAGTAACAGAGTTTGCGTTAACATACATTTTCTGAAGGATTTGAAGACTGAAACTCAAATGTATGTCATTATTTACAGACTTCAATCCTCAGATCATCCCAGTGATTTGCCAGAAACCACTGATTTTATCAGAAGTAGACCAAAAATATGAGGCAAAAATCTAGACATTTTGTGAAAATCTGGACAGTTGGGAGGTATGAAGCAAAATTCCATACAACATGAAACTAGCACCAATACAGATGTCTGAGTTTAACATTCTCAGAGTGCACTTTATAGAGGAAGATATCATCAGTGTATGCTGAGAAGAAGATGTTGGGAGGATTGTCTGACATAGATGTAGACTGATATCTTGGTGTAAAAGTTTCTCTAGACTGATAATTAAATGAACACACATGCAAGCTGACTGTTGCAAGATAAGAGCTCCTACCTATCCAGTTCCACAAGCTAGAGAACACAGTACTTAACACTAGTGCCACAGCGCAAGTCTGACTTTAATACTATTGCAGTGCACTTTATAGAGGATGACAACAGTGTATGGTGAGAAGATGATGTTGGGAGGTCTGTATGAAATTGCTGTGGAGTCATGTGCCTGTGTTTTTGCTTAGATCTCTGTTGAAACTGTTTTCCCCACCCCACCCCACCCATTTTCTGCCATGTCTTCAGTTGGTATAACTGGTTTTTACAGCTTGTGTGTTATCTAACTCAAGGATCACTTAATTTGGCCTGTTGCAACAGCCTGCATTTAAATTGCTGGAACCTGTGTTCTGAGAGACTGCCTTACAGACTATCTGCAAATATACAGAGCTGAGTATATTTTTTTTGTTTACAGAGTTTGTTAATTGTTGCTTAGATCTCTGTTGAAACTATCTAACTGTTCTGAGAGACTGATCTGCAAATATACAGAGCTGAGTATATTTTTTGGTTTTAAAGTTTGTACTGTTAGTTGTTGCTTATATCTCTATTGAAACTGTTTTGTCCCACCCAACCACCCTCCTTATTTTTGGTTTGTAGTTTAAATTTGGTGGCTTTTGCAGTTGCCTGCCCCACTGTAGATTTGATCTGGGACACTCCCCCACTCCCATCTCTTTACCAAATTCTACCTAATAAACTCTTTCTGCACTTGCTAATTTAATTGCATTTTTTAAACTGTGTTTGGTCTAATATTGCTACATACGCAAGTGTGATAGCTTGCACTGCATGTGAATTCTTTTTACTACTATTTTTGCTACTTTTCTGTAAAAAAAAAACTGTAAGCCTGTTTCCTACCTTTCCTGTAATTAGTGTTCCAGATACAGATTTGCTGTATCCAGGACTGTATGTAAGCTTCTGAGCCTCCCAAGCCTTTTCTGTGTTGGAGGGAAGCCTTCTAGCTTATCAGTGGGAGTGGTAAGCACTTGGTAACCTGTCTACCACACAAGGAGTGGTTCTGGTCCAGAATTAGTAGTTATTGGCCGTTTGGGCGGTCTTCCATCTCTCTCAACTTTCTGATTTGAAGACCTGCATTTGCACTTGTTTCTGTCCTGTAACTCATCTAGTGCAGATACAGATTCTTAGTTTTAGCACTTAAATTTGCTTAATCATGCTCAGCACTTGTTCAGAACTTGTAAGCACTAAATAAGCTACTAATTACTATAGCACTCAATCTTCCTCACTACCTAGAAGAAAACAGTTTTTGTACTTACTTTTCTCACTGGCTTAGAGAAAAACAGCTCGTGTACTCGCTTTCCTCACTTATCTACAGGAAAATGATTTTTATTCAGGCATGTCCAAGGGTCAGCTCCCAGTGTTCTCTCATGTCTATCTGGGCATCTTGAGGCAATGTAGAAATTGCCTCATGTACACAGACAACCCTCTCCTCCTACCACCCAACACTACAACCTGTGAGAGATGCACTTATCTAGCCAAAATGGAGGTAAAGCTCTCTCCAACCAAGACTGAACTTGACAGTCATGAGGAGATGGTAAACATTTGCACCACACCACACTAATCACATAGTCTTACTAAATCTACACCACCAAAATCCACACATAGTAACACAAAAACATTTGTGGAGGCTCTCAGTAATAATCTGTCTAAGCAACAGAGACCTCCAAAGCAGAAACACAAGCAACCTCCATCCCCCAACACAACCCAAATGACACATAGCCCACAGACTCAGTGTGCCACTCAACCACAGCCAATAAGGCAAAACAACATACCCAATACACTAGTCATAGTTGACTTTATAGTCAGGCACACTGATGTCCCACTCACCAGGCTAAACAAGGAGAAGGTTACTGTCAGCTGCCTGTCAGGTGCCAGGATCTGCCACATAACCCACGCACTCAGGTCACTCCACAACAAGTACAAATATGACTCTGTCATTGTCCATGTTGGTGTGAATGACCTGAGACATACCACCCTGGACTACATGAAAAGAGACATGGAAGAACTCTCCGATCTTGTAGCCCAGGCAGGTACAACCCTAGCCCTGAGTAGCATTCTCCCATCACCCAGAATGGTACCGCAGTACAAGGACAAAATGATTGACTTCAACAATTGGCTAAGCTTTTGGTGTCATTCTAAGGGGATCCAGTATCTGTCTGCTTGGGATGACATGGTCGACAGACCATGATGCTTTGCCACAGATGGCCTGCACCTGTCACCCCTGGGATTCTGGATACTGGCTAAGGCTCTTGCTGCCCCTATAGTGCTCTTTTTTAGGCAGGGTTCAAATAACAAATTCACCACCATAACACGAACAGGCAAGCAAAAACTGAGGGTAATGCTACTCAATGCTAGAAGTATAAATCTCAAAATGTATTCACTCGAGGTACTCCTTAAAATGGAGAACATCGATATCTGTGCAGTAACTGAGACCTGGTTCAAGGCTCCAGAGAGCACCCCTGCACTACCAGGCTATAACTCATACCACACTTTTTGACCATGTAACCTGGACCAAAACACCACAGGCGGAGGTGTGTCCATATTCATTAAGGATATCCACACCTCCAGGCTAGTTGCTCAGCATAATGCATCCGAGGTTATCCAAGTGCAACTAACTCTGGGCAAAACTGCAATCCAAATTGTAGCTTGCTACAGATCCCCCACCATGCCCCAGGATTCCCACTCCTCTTTTCTTGATGCACTGGAAAATATTGGGGTTCAACCAAACACCGTAATAATGGGCAACTTCAACTACCCCCACCATTAACTGGGAAAACTACTCATATACCAACTCCTTAGCTCAACGCTTTCTGGAATTCATAAACTCCAATGCCTTAGATCAGCTTAACCACACCCCCACCAGGGGCAACAATATCCTAGACCTAGTCATTGCCAACATGAGTGACCGGTGTTCCACACCTGAAGTCAACTCCTCGTTGGTCCGATCCAACCATAAGCTAATCACCCTTGATATCCAAATCCACCCCCACCCCTCATTAAGGAAACCACAGTAAAAAATTTCTCCAAAGCCAACTTCATGCTTCTTAAGACAAAAGTGGTGAACTTCATGACACCCATGCAGATGGACAATACAGTTACAACTGCTGAATCCTACACAAATGCACTCTATAAGCACTTACACGAGTGCATGGATCATGCTATACCAAACAGAACCAAGACACTATCCTCCAAAAAAAGTAAGCCAATGTGGTGGTTCCCTGCCATAAACAAACTGTACAACAGAAGGAAGAAACTGTTGCAAAAGAGAGTAAAATCCCATGAGTGGAGGAGCTCCCTGGTCAGCCTCAGTAAGAAGCTGAGATCCCTTATAAGATCCTCCAAAACTAGCTACGAAAACAAAATTGCCACTAATTCCAAGGACAACCACAAAGCATTCTATAGCTATGTCAAGAATCTCGATGGCAATGCCCAGATCTGCTTTGAGTTACAGCACAAAGGCACGAAAATTACAGAACAAACTGATATTGCCAACATCCTGGCAGATAGGTTCAGTGCTAACTTTACCCCCCTCTCACCCCCTAAAGGGCCCATATATACACAGGAAGAATGCAGAGTCCCTGTAATCACAACTACGCAGGTAAAAGCTGCACTCTCTAAAGCCAAAAATGCAGCATCCATGGGACTGGACAACATCCCAGGCTGTGTTTTACATGAACTTCAGAATTAACTGGCTCCCCACTTAAGCACCATGTTCAACAATAGCCTTGCATCAGGCTTTGTGCCCTCTGAATGGCGCACAGCAACAGTTATCCCACTCCACAAAGGGGGAGCCACCACTGATCCCGGGAACTATCGACCTATTAGCCTGACTAGCCTGGTCTGCAAGGCCATGGAACGTATCATCATGGAACTCATATACAAAGACATTGGTAATCTCCAAACTCTGGATTCCACCCAGTTCAGGTTTGTGAAAGGCAAACCATGCCTCCTGAACCTGATTGACTTCTTTACTTCTTTGAGGCAGTCACCAAAGCTGTAGATGAGGGTAAGGTGGTTCACACAGCCTATCTTGATCTCGCCAAAGCTTTTGACACCATCCCCCATTCTGGAATTATAGCTAAACTCACTAAACTAGGTATAAATCCCTACGTCACAAGATGGGTTGCCAACTGGCTCACTGACAAAACCTACACTGTAAAAGTTGCAGACTCCAAATCTGACCTCAAAGCAGTGACAAGTGGAGTACCACAGGGTTCCGTCCTGGGACCTCTCCTATTTGGTATCTACTTCTCTGAAGTACAGGCTAACACAGAAGGCCTCTGGCTAATGAAGTTTGCAGATGACTGCAAACTAGGAGCCATAATCAAGTCCCCAAATGATATGGACATCCTACAGAAGGGCCTCACTGTGACAGATGCCTGGTGTCAGAGCCATGGCCTCAAGCTCAATGCCAAAATGTGCAGTGTCATCCCCTTTGGTAAAAACTCTGTACCCATGAACTACCACATAGGCAGCGATCTACTTAACACCGAATGTGTGATAAGAGACCTTGAGACCCAGGTGGACAGTAGTCTCTCCTTTGATAGTCACATCACCACAGTAGTCAGGAAGTCCTTCTACATGGCACACCTCATCATAAAAGGGTTCACATCCAGGAAAAAAGAGGTCATTGTTCCCCTCTACTCGACACTCATTAGACCCATTATAGAGTACAACGCCCCTTTTGAAATGTACCTCACAAGACATCTGCAGCAGCTGGAAAGGCCACAGAAATACCTCACAAAGAGGATTACTGGCCTAAAACAAATGCCCTACACTGACCGGCTCAAAAAACTCCAGCTTTACTCCGTAGCATATCGCCTACTCTGAGGTGATCTCTGCCTAACATATAAAGCTATGTCAAACCCAGAGCTGTTGGACATACTACACCTAAAAAAATCTCAATCCCTCTGAGCTACACGCTCTAGGGACCTAAACCTTGTCACCACAATAAACAGGACATGCTGGAGGGATAGATTCATGTCCCAGTGACTTCCCATACTCTGGAACAGGCTACCCATCTATATCAAGCAAAGTTCTTCATTAGCACTCTTCAAGAAAAATCTTGATGAGTGGATGGGAAATAGGAAATACACCCCGGGGATCACTTCTGTGTCTCTGCTCAACAGTGGCACAGAAAAATAACTTTCTTGGCTGGCGTAAGCCAAGGAACCTTGTTGGCTAGTCTTATGTAGGCCCTTGGGCCGATAGTCTAATACCTACCTATGAACCTATGATACTTGAGCGAGGGCAACAGGACCTGAAGTCAGGTTTTCTGACTACACACATACCCACACAAGCTGAATATTGTGAGATTCAATCCCCTACCTAACTAGTTACATAAGCTAGAGAAAAATGTCATGACACAAGTCTGATTTTAACACTATCAGAGTGCACTTTATATAGGATGGCATAATCAGTGAATGCCAAGAAGATGATGGTGTGAGAGCTATAGAAAATTGATGTGGAGACATGTATCAGTGTTAAAGTATTTTCTGAATAATACTTGACTGAGGGTATCAGGACCTGAGTGAAGCTCTTCTGACTGCACACACACACACACACACACACACACACACACACACACACACACACACACACACACACACACACACACACACACACACACACACACACATACACACACACACACACACACACACACACACACACACACACACACACACACACACACACATAAAGACACACACACAAGTTGACTGTTCATAGGTTCATAGATGTGTACTAGGCTAATGGCCCTAGAGCCTTTACAAGCCTAGCCCATAGAAGTGCCACCCAATGTTAGTTCCCAGTGCCTCTATCAAGTAGAGCCACTGGAGTGATCCCTGGGGTGAACTTTCTATTACCCATCCACTCATCAAGATTTCTCTTGAAGAGAGACAGCGAGGTGCTCAGCTTGACATGTATGGGAAGTTTATTCCAGAGCATCGTCAGTCTCTGGGTGAGGAACATGTCCCTCCAGCATGTTCTGTTGATTGTGGTAATGAGGTTGAGGTCTCTGGAGCATGTGATGTGGAGGGATTGGGATTTCTTTACATGTAGCATTTCTAACAGAGCTGCGTCAGACATGGCTTTGTAATTCAAGCAGAGAGTGCCTCTAAGTAGGCGAGACAAGACAGAGAATAGCTGGAGTCCTTTGAGTCTGTCCATGTAGGACATGTGTTTAATACCTAGAATCCTCTTCATGAGGTACTTCTGTGGCCTCTCCAGATGTTGCAGGTGTCTAGTGAGGTACATGCCAAATGGGGCATTATACTCAATGATTGGTTTAATGAGGGAAGGGTAGAGAGAGACAATTACCTCTTTCTTCCTGAATGCAAAACCCTTGGTAATGAGATGTGTCACAAAGAAGAACTTTCTGACCACAGTGGCAATGTGGTGATCAAAGGAGAGGTTGCTGTCAGCCTGCATCCCCAGATCTCTTATAACATCAAGTGGTCTCCCATCGATGTGGTAATTAGCAGGAACTGAGTTTTTACCAAAGGGGATGATGACGCATTTTTTGGTGTTAAGCTTAAGGCCATCATTTCGACACTATGATGATGCACTCCATAGCTTTACATATCAGACTTGTCAGGCTAATGGGGTGATAATTCCCAGGGTCTGTAGTCACTCCCCCTTTATGGAGAGGGATGACTGTAGCAGTGTGCCATTCAGTAGGGACAAAGCCTGAGGTGAGGCTGTGACTGAACAGGGCACACAGATGTGGTGCCAGTTCACTTTGTAGTTCATGTAGAACACAGCCAGGGATATTATTGGGTCCCATGGAAGCTGTATTCTTGGCCTTGGACAATGCAGCTTTAACCTGTGCTGCAGTAATGCTGGGTGCCTGGCATTCTTCCGGTATTATGATTGGTCCTTTAGAGGGGGAGAGAGGTTTAAAGTTGGCACTGAATCTGTTGGCCAGTATGTTGGCAATATCTGTTGGCTCAGTATAGGAGGTACCATTTTGCAGTAACTCAGAGCAAATCTGGGTATTGCCGTGGAGGTTCTTGATATAACTATAGAAGACTTTGTGATTGTTTTTAGTGTCTGCCACAATTCTGCCTTCATAGCTGGCTTTGAAAGATTTGATGAGGGATCTCAACTTTTTGTTGAGGCTAATAAGGGAGTTTTTCCAGTCTTGGGACTTCGCCTTTTTCTGCAAATGTTTCTTCCTTCTGTTGTAGAGTTTATTAATGGCAGGGGACCACCAGATTGGCTTCCTTTTTTTGGAGGAGGCCGTCTTGGTTCTGTTGTGTATGGCTAGTTCCATGCATTTATGTATATGTTTGCACAGTGCATTGGTATATGATTCGGCAGTAATGCAGCTATTTTCCATTGGCATGGGTGTTGTGAAGTTAGCCACCTCTGTTTTTAGGAGCCCAAAGTCAGCTTTGGAGAAGTTTTTCAAGTTGGTTACCTTTGTGGGGAGTGTGGGTGAGATGTGGATTTCCGTGGTGATTAGTTTATGGTCAGATCTGACCAGGGAGGGATTGACTATTGGTGTACAGCAATGGTCACCCATGTTAGTAATAACCAGGTCTAGGATGTTTCTTCCTCTAGTGGGGTCAGAATGAGCTGGTTCAAGGCACTGGAATTGATGAATTCCAGGAAGCGCTGGGCCAGTGTATTGGTGCTTGAGTAGTTTTCCCAGATGATGGAAGGGTAGTTGCAGTCTCCTAGTATGAGAGTGTTGGGTTGTACCTTCATAGATTCCAGGGTGCTTAGGAATGTGGAGTGAGATTCTAGGGACATGGTTGGGGACCTATAGCAGGGTATTACTTGGATCGCCATCTTACCCAATGTTAGTTGTACCTGAAGTATCTCATATGTGTTATGCTGGGCTACTAGTCTGGAGCTGTGTATATCCTTTATGAATATGGAGACACCACCATCGTTGAGCGTTGGTCCATGTTTCGGGGCTGAAAGGTGTGGAATGTGTTATAGCCTGGTAGTGCAGGGGTGCTTTCTGCTGCTTTAAACTAGGTCTCTGTTACAGCACAAATGATATTATCCATTTTGAGGAGTGCTTTGAGAGAGTGCATCTTGAGATTTAGACTTCTAGCATTGAGCAGCATGACCCTCAGATTGCATTTATTTATAGCTGTTATGGTGGTAATTTGATCTTTGGAACACCACCTAAAAAAAGTCACTATAGGGGTGGCAAGAGCCTTAGCCAGTACCTGGAAACTCAGGGTTGACAGATGCAGGCATTTTCTGACAAAGCATCTAGGTCTGTCAATTATGTCATCCCAAACAGATAGATACTGGATCCCCTTAGAATGACACCAGAAACAGCCAATTGTTGAAGTCAATCATTTTTTTGTTTGTACTATGGTATCATTCTGGGTGATGGTATTATACTGCTCAGGGCTAGGATCATACCTGCCTGGGCCAAATAATCTGAGAGAGATCCACCATGTCTCTTTTTATGTAGTCCAGGAAGGTGCATCTCAGGTCATTCACACTCACATGGACAATGACAGAGTCATACTTGTACTTGTTGTGGAGTGACCTGAGTACATGTGTTATGTGTTGGATTCTGGCACCTGATAGACAGTTGACTGTTACCTTCTCCTTATTCAACCTAGTGAGTGGGACATCTGTGTGCCTCACTATTGAGTAACCTATGATTAGTGTATTAGGCAAGGTGTTTAGACTTAGGGGCTTATCTTGAGGAGCACACTGTGCAGGTGAGCTATGTGTCCTGTGGTTTGTGCTGTGTTGCGGTGGTTGAGTGCATTTCTGTCTTGGAGGTCTCTGCTGTTTGGGTAAATTTCTATTGAGATCCTCCACGAAGGTGGGTGTGTGGTTTGTGTTTTTATGTGAGAGCTGTGATGGTGGGTGTTCTGGAGGGTTATGTGTTCCATGTGGTGTGGTGCAGGTGTTGACCTTCTCCTCTTGACCAGCTAGTCCAGTCTTGGCATATAGAGTGCATAGCTTCCAATTTGGTAATATAAGTGCATCTCTCATAAGTCTGAGTGCTGGGAGGTAAGAGGAAAGGGTTGTCTGTACATGACGCAGTTGCTACACTGCTTCAGAATGCCAAGTGCACCAGGTTAATAGGAGAAAGCACTTTAATCATGCCAGGATGGGTGGTTGTAACTACTAAGTACTGGAGCTATTTCCATGAAAAATGACTACTGCTGATGACACTTAGGTGTGCTACAATCAAAATGGAGGCACTTAGAATATCTCTTTCTCCTTCCTGATGCAATTGCAGTCTGCAGGATGCCAAATGGATCCACGGAGCTTAAACAAGTGTAAACCTGTACAAACGCAGACTTTTAAACCAGAAAGTTGAAAGGGATGGAAAAATTGACCAAACGGCCAATAAACTACAATTTCTGGGCCAGAAACCACTCTTCTTGTGGTAGATAGGCTACCTAGTGCTTACCACTCCCACTGATAAGCTAGAAGGCTTCCCTCCAACACAGAAAGGCTTGGGGAGCTCAGAAGCTTACAAACAGTCCTGGATACAGCAAATCTGTATCTGCAGCAAATGCCTCAGGATCTACCAATAAGTGCCACTCTACCAAATATAAATCCAATTTATTGGGACATAAAGACGAACTGACAACGACAACAGTATAAAACCAATAACATGAAGATACAAAGTTAAGCGCTTTCAACCATAACAACTGGTCTTCTGTATCTGGACTAGACTAGCTACAAGAAAGGTGAGAAACAAGTGCAAATGCAGGCTTTTAAACCTGTTGTGCAATTAGATCCCCTATCTAGTTACACAAGCTGGAGGGCACAGTAATTAACACTCACACCATTGCAGATGTCTGATTTTATCATAGTCACAGTGCTCTTTATAGAGGATTACATCATCATAGTGTCACAGGTAACATACTGTTATGAGACTTGTGTGCAAAGATAGGAGGTGGGATATGAATGTGTGATTGCAATTTGCAAAAATACATTTAAATATATCCTTGTAACTTATTTGAAAGAAGCTGTCGTGAATGCATCTTGCAGAATTTGAGCTATATGTGCACCTGTTTCTCAGGATGCTATTTAGATAATACGCATGCACATGCTTTGGAAGCACCAGTACTGCAACGAGGGATGTATGCAGAGTAGCCAGACGTCCCTATTTGGGCGGGACTGTCCCGCCCTGTCGGTTAAAATCCCGGCCAGCCTCCGCTTTGTTTATTTATTTATTTTTTTTTGATTGGCCCGTATACCTGACATACGGGCCAATCAAAAATTGCTAAACACGGAGCTTCTTGTGTTCCGCATTAAACACGAGAAGCGTCGTGTTTGACTGATTGGCCCATATGCCAGTATATGGGCCAATCAAAAATCGCTAAACACGGAGCTACTTGTGTTGAATGCAGAACTGCAATGCATTAAACACGAGAAGCTCCATGTTTAGTGCAGAGCTACTGTTCTTTAATGTGGAACTGTGTTCTGCATTAAAGACCTTTTTTTTTTTTTGGTCTTCACTTGCCGTGAGAGACCTTCTTTTTTTTTTTTTTGTCCCTACCTGGGGGGCTGGGAATCTGGCAACCCTGAATGTATGTGTCTTCATGTGCAGATGAAGTGAAATCTACATTAATAGAATTTACTGACAATATTAATATATGATCATAGATGACCAATGTCCAGCGTCAGTATAAACCCATACCAAATGTAACAATGCAGTTATGCTGTGTATTTCTATAGTATGCTTGGCAATTGCCGAAGTACTGATATACAGTTTGCACGTGCATGGCTGCAGTGCACACAATAATATTAGAAAGTATGTGTTCTGCCAAGCAGACATGTCCCTGCCCTTCTCTTGTGTTTATGAATACCTTTCCATGTAATGGAAAATAACAGCCCAGTAACTAGAGTAAGGCATATGAGATACTTCTTTACATAGAGCATCACCAAGAAACTGATTTACGCAGATGATGGCAAAGTGTTAGTGAGTGCGTGATTCACATTTCATGAATTAAACTTGAAGTTGTGAAGTAGTTTGTAAGATATGGTGTTGTGGGAAAAGTTTTATTACATTAATAACTGTTGCCATTGCTTTCCCCATTTGCCAACATTAAGCGACGAGCAAATGTGGCTTTATGCTTAAGGAAAAAGGTGTAAGATTTAATTTGGTTCACCTTCCTTCTCACAAACAGGCTCAATGGTGGTGCACAGCTGTCAGCACTCTGGACAGCATTGACTGTGGAAAATATAACTGCTGCCTAGCTTTCTCTGTGGCACAGTGTATAAACTAATCACAGCATAAGTGAGTCAGTTCAAATACAGATTATTCTCTTTTTTTTTACAAATGGTGTCAGGATAGCATTAGCTAAGTAAATGTGATCAGGATTGTAATTGTGATTATCACCGACTACATTAAAGTATGTGTCTTCCCCAAATTTTATCTGTAATGCCTACCTCAATACAGTTGTACAATAGTAGCTGTTTTGCAGTTCTCAATGCAAATCACAAGTTAATTGTGCGTACATCTTTTTAGAAATGATAAGGTGAGTTACATCTTTTGAAATAATTATTATGACTCAGAAGACATGCTAACTATTTGTATATGGCCAGATATCCTGAAAAGTATGTGCAGAATAATTCTTCACAGTAAGGACAGTTTTCACATCACATTAGATGAACTTTTCATCAGTCATTACCTGAACATAACAGAAAAGGAATCCTACAGCAGATTTTTAAACCTTACACACTACAGGAGCACTGATAAACTTTTAAATCAAGGTAACATGTTTGCATTATCCATCAGCAGAGCCATGTCAGTATGCAGAAACCATGAGATGACCTGTACGTCTATCAGCCTACTAGATACAAACACATTAAGAGTGGAGGGAATGAAGGGATGAATACAAAGAGAGATGAACATACACATAACAATGTTTGGTGTAATAGAAGACTCATGGACATGTTTTTGGTCTGTTCTCATTATTAAGCTGCCATGCTGTGTACCACGAAGTGACTGGCATGAGGGTAAAGAAGGGTTAGGAGAGGGACAACAGGCTTATGATAAGCAGAGCAAGGTTGGATAAGTATGTTATAGTTGTGGGGAAGGATGTCACTTAAAATACTCATTTTTGGCCAGTATTCAATATATCTCCATGAGAACTCATAATTGTGGCAAATGTTAAGATGTGGGTGATTAAACACATCATACACATATAATACCACACTGAGAAATTATTTAAGGCACATCTGGAATTGAATTCCTGATGCTATGGGCAAAAAAATATTCAGTGAAGTGATTTATGTCAACACTCCACATAGGAGACTTCCAAGATGGCTGCACATTGAGTAAGAGCTTAACTCTAGTTCTCCCAGTGTGAAAACAGAAACTCAACAGAGAAGGCCAGTAGACATTTGTGTTTATGGGTAAATTTCAGTAACTGGCTAGTAAGTGCATTGCCTGGATGCCAAGAAAAAAAATACAGAGTGCCTGGAAAAATCAGCTACAAAACGTAAGGAAGAAACATTGACTGTGGAAAGTTCTGCAGTTCAATAAAAAGCAATTATACCTCCAGACATGACTTCTAGTAACCTACAGGAAGATATAAGACAACTGCACACACACCTGGTTAAAATAAATGAAACACTGTTGGAGTATATCAACATAAACAACAAAAGGCTGGAAAATGGAAGAAGCTTTAAAGAGATATTTAGATGAGGTGATAAAGCTGCAAAAATCAGAGGCTGAAATGCAGAAAAGGCTGGCTGAATATGAGACTGCTCAGGAAGAAATGTTTCAAAAATAATAGAATTAGAAAACAGAGCATGTAGGGTAAACCTGAGATTTTTAGCTATACCATAAAGCTGGAAGGAAAAGGCTGGGTTAATTTTATGAAAACACAAATAAGCAACTGGACTGCCATTCCACAGCAGGAGTTGCTAGCTGAAAGAGCACATCATGTGTATACTCCAAACCTTGCTATGAGAAAGCAACCTAGACCTTTAACAGTAAAGATGCAATCCTACCAGCAGAAGGAGTTGATTATGACAAAACCGTGGCAGAAAGACAAAATACTAAAACTGGAAGACAGCAGAGTGTTTGTGAAGAATGATTACTCATTGTACACTAAGCAGAACAGGAGTAAATTCATTCCACTATTGAGAGAATGTCGAGACTCGGGTGTGAGATTCAAACTGCTGTACCCGGCTGTCTTCAAGGTATTCTTCCCTGAAGGAATAAAATCATTTTTTGATGAAGTACATGCTAAGGATGAAAACAAAAGTTTGTTCAACAAAACGTGAGCTGTGAAAACAGAAGGAGATTCTGCTTCTTGTTCTTCTGATAATAAAGACCACAGACAGACTGTACATTTGAAACCTTTTCCACTGTTCCAATGGAAAAAGTTGGAGAGAAGGAAAGGGCCATAAAAGTTGACTATAATAATCGAGAGCATGTTGGAAATGAAGCAGAGACAGGATTTGGGAGATGGAGATGAACAGTAATAAAACCATTACCTTAATGTGGGATTACAGTGCAATAATTATATTTATGAAATACGACAGAACAAAAAAATCTGCAAATATTGGACTTTTTCAAAATTTGCTGGACTTATGGAAGACTCTAAAGTATATGTTCTACTTCATGTCATTAATGTTCAGAAAAATGCTTTGGGGAGGGGAAATGAGGTGAGAAAGTTAACTATAAGTAAAGAAAAAAATTCTTAATACTACTATTTTTTGGTGTATGACTTTCTTTGCATGCTATAAAGTACAGTTTCTGAGTTATTTTAAGTGTAATGGGGATTATAAATAGGTGCTGCTGTTGTTTTCTTCATTTCTTTTTCCTTTCTCTCTTTCTTTTTGTTTTAACTTTCTCACCTCATTTTTAAGAAATATAGGCATTGCAATGTGAAAAATGCCTGGTTAAAAGAGCATGATAAAAGAAAAAATAATGTGCTTTTTCCCATTCTTGCATGAGGTAATGACTGTATTAAGGACCTTAGACTGATTTTGTAACACGTTTTAAGAGAAAGCAAGTAAATGAAAAAGAATTTGAATATTATGATTTTTTTTCTAGAAAATGAATGTATGCTTAGTTGCAATTCTGGATCTGGCCTTCATGTCTCCATGGATTCAATATGATAAATAGAAATTGACTGTCTGGTTCTCATGTCTCCATGAAAACAATATGATAATGAGACATTGGCTGTCTGGTTCTCACGTCTGCATGGAGACAATCTGATAAAGAAAAAATTGGTTACAGTCTGGTGGAGACTGATTGGCTGTGGAAAAAAAGAAAAGAGAAACTCGCTAGGAGATAATCTTCTCTGAAAGCATTTAGGGTTTTCCCAGCTGAGAGAGTAATAAAGGTAAGACAAAACCAGTTAACACTTAGCAGAAGCACAGGCTACCCCAATGTATCTTAGCATGGATAACCTTTCTTTTAGGGTAACTCAAATCTGTGTGTGTGGCTGGCAGTTTGGGACATTTGTTCCTATTAGGAGGGAAAAATCCAATATATGAAGATGCACATAGCTTTGTGTGTTAGTATTAAGTTAATAGGTTTTAGGGGGGGTTGGGATTTTTTTGAGGCCTTTCAATAAAACAACAAGATTTGTAAGATATGATATAGGCTCAAATGGATATGACAAGAAATAACTACATAAAAGTTCAACCTGCCACACAGTGTATGCATGTAGCACAAAAGCTGGAACTAGACTTTTAACAAAAACGTGTTATACATAAAAAGTGGATAACTTTTTAATGCAATGATTCTTTCTATAATGTTTTTAAATGTCAATGGGCTCACAGATAAATACAAAAAAAATAAAGAATAGTGAACTACATTAAAACATGTAGAGTGCAAATAGTTATGTTACGGGAGACACACTTTGAAAGAAATTAACATGTGCATTTGATAAAGACAGGTTTTCAGGATGGTTATTCAGCAAAATATCTGGTACAAATGAAAAGATGAGTACTTATATTAATTGCAAGAGGAGCTTAAATAGTGGTAGAACAGGTTAAAAAGATAATGGCAGGTTTGTAGTGCTAAGGGGCTACTGGCAAGGGAGGAGGACAATTACACTATGTATTTATATTCCACCTAAAACTGCTATAATGGAGCTTAAGAAAATTCTGGGAGAAATAACCAGTTTTCAGCAAGGAATATTACTTATAGTTGGGGACTAGAATTTGATTTGCAGCAGTGAAGATGTGCCTTGGGGGCCCAAAAGGGAAAGTATAACAAAGGAGGGTAGATTTTAGGATATATTTATGAAAATATTTGGCATGAAAAATGTGAATCCAGTAATAAGGGTTCTGAGTGAATTTATATATTATTCTCCAAGATATAAAAACTAAACTAGGCTAGACAGAATTTAAATTTCACAGGAACAGGTGCATTTAATTGAAGGCCTTAATATGGATCCAATAACTATTTCAGATCATGCGCCAATAATAACTAAAATAAAAACACAGGATAGTGAAATAAAAATGAGACACTGGTGCTTTCCTACCTATCTGTTGAAAAAAGAGGAATTTAAGGAATCAGTAGTGGAGATTATTAGGAGCTATTCAAGAGGATAGAAATACTTCTGAAAACATAACTAGGGAGTGGGATAAAATTAAAGTGGAATATAAAAATAGAGTGGAAATAAAAGAAAAACAGCTATGGCTAAGAAGTAACAAGAATTATTTAGAGAGACTGACAAATGTTAAAGTACTGCAGAATAGGGGGAAATCTCACAGAACAAGAAGAGGTTCAATTTCAGAACGCTAAGCAGAAAATAAGGGATTACCTCGATAATATACATGAGTTTGGAAAGATTGCTGTTAAGCAACTGTTTTTTGATAATAACCCAAGAGCAAAAAAAACTTTTAGTATAAAGACTCAGGCAACAGAAAGTAGAAAGGGCTGTCATCAAGCTTGGGGAGCCTATAGCAAGGAATGTAACAAGAGAGCCTGTAGAAGTATTAGAAATATTTTGGAAATTCTATGAAAGTCTGTATGTAGCTGAGAAATATGGAAATCAAGAAAATATACAAATGGAAATTTTATGAGGAATTAAATATGCCAAGGTTAGAGGTAGATGAGGTGCATTTACTAATGGTTAGGATAGGAGAAGATGAGATAAAAATTGTAATGCATAAGCAATCTACAAGAAAGTCCCCAGGAATGGGCAGTATTCCTGTAGAAGTTTGGAAGCTAGGAGGGGACAAAAGCTGATACAGATCTGGAAGGTTTTGGTTTAACAGTATTTTAGGAGGAGAAGAAGTACCAACATCCTGGAAGAAAGTAGTGGTAGCTATAATACCAAAAGAGGATAAAGATCCATTAGATCCAGCTTCATACAGGCCCATTTCAATATTAAACCATGATTATAAAGTGTTCATGTCTGTAATGGCTAAAAGAATGGTAAAAGTAATGCCAAAACTGATAGATATGGATCAATGTGGTTTTGTGTAGGGGAGACAAACATTTGACAACATTAACAGAATACTGATGATCCAGATGGAGGCAGCATGTAAGAAAATATCATTGTTGTTGGTAGGTCTTCATGCAGAGAAAGCACTTGACAGAATAAGCTGGGACTTTATTAGCAAGGCAATGGAAGCATTTGCATTTTCTGAAAAATTATAAGGCTGATTAGGAGGATATATGAGGGACCAGAGGAAAAAATTAAAGTAGGTGGGGTCCTCTCTGATAATTTCTGCTTGAGCAGAGGAACCAGACAAAGGTATCCTCTTTCCCCTTTGTTATTTGCATTATATTTAGAACCACTGGCAAAGAAAATTAGGGACTCTGAAATTCGAGGATATAATTGGTATGGTAGTCAAGAAAAGTTGGCTCTATTTGCAGATCATATAATTTTATACCTGACAAAACCAGAAAGAGACATTACAGTGTTGTGGAAAATTTTGAGACAGTTTCAAATCTTTTTGGGATACAAAATTAATCAAGCTAAAAAAAATCAATAGCAGTAAATTACATACCCATATATGAACTGGTTCAGCAATAGCCATATTTATGGGGACATAATCATCCAGCTCAACCAGAGGAGAGGTTGTGGATAGCAATTAATAAAGAGCTGAAGGACTTTATCTGGGAGGGGAAGACAGCAAGAGTCAAGTGGGATAAGCTGATTCTTCCTGTAGAACAGGGTGGTTTGGGATTACCTGATTTGAAGGGGTATTTCAGAGCTACAGAGTTAAAGCTCCTATACATAGCACAAGCAGTAAACTATAATTGAAAGTGGAAAGCGATGATGATGAAACAAGGGAGAAGCTCAAGAAACAAGGAGAAACTGAGATTCTGGATGCAGGCCATTAAGGAGAATAACAATAATCATACAGAATATTATATCTATAAAGTAGCAGAAAGTATCCTAAGAACTAGGCCAATACGGGAATGGAGAAAGGAGATTCTGCTAATAGGGATGACTGCAATTAGGGATATAGACAATAGCAAGAGATGGATGGAATTTATTGCAGAAAACTGGCAAAGGAACCAAGATATTGGGATCAAATAGAGAGGGAAAGATGATAGAATGGGAAGACACCAAGAATTTATTTGGACTGCAGGTTAGAGATTGCCTTCCCTATTAAGAATTTATATCAGAGTATAGGCAAAGAGAAAGAAATAGGGGGTCCTAAATGAAAGACCAGGACTGGGAGAGTTTTTAATAAAACCTAGAAAAGAAGCTGCCATTAAAATTGAATAATTAGTACAACATATAAAATATTTCATGATAACTATAAGAATCAATCAGAGGAGGTTAGAAAGGATTGGGAAGAGAGATTGGAGAAAAGTTCACAAAGAAACAATGGAAGGATGCATGTATGTCTCCCAAATATGCAACAAAATATAGAAGATTTAGGATGTTTTGCTTGTAAATGTTTACATAGATATTTTTATACCCAAAGTAGACTTTTTACTCAGGTAGACAGCCAATAGAGGCGTGACGGGGAAGAAAGAGGTAATTAGGAACATGTTTTTTGAGAGACCGGTGGGTTGGCAGGCATTAAGGATTCCCTGTGGAATGCACTGTCAGAGATGCTGGGTGGACAGATTGGTGTGATGAAGGAGATGATTTCTCTGAGCTATGATACAAAATTGAAATTGCCTAGATGTGGTAAGGCCTTGCTGTGTCTAATTATGGTGGCTGCCAAAAAAGCAGTTACTAGAAAATGGATATCAAAATCTGAACCAATTATACTAGAAGTAATGAATTCAGTAACAGAGATAAAACAACTAGAATTGAGATCTTTAGAAAAGGGTAGGAGCAAACTACATAGGAAAAAATGGGAACTGTGGGAACAATACATACAGAGGAGGAATGAGGTTTAAAAGAAAGCAGGACTTAAATGAGCTATTTAATGTTTGAATGAAAATGATTGGGTAGATTATAAGTGATGTATAATGTTTGCAACTGGGAGTTTGTTAGTATGGTTTGTGATATAAAATGCTTGCAACTGGGATTGTGTCAGTTTGGTTTGTTTTCACTACAATTGCCTGTGTCATAAGTGATGGCTTAATAAAGATGTCTCTTGTTAAAAAAAGATAGGAATTGAATAATGTATGTAATGTTGCTTAGATTATATGATATATAGCAACATATGTGAAGTACAATGTTTGTAAATGTGAACTTGTTAATACAGTTTGATTACTTTTATATAAATGTAAATTTGCCTGTGTCACAAGTGATAATCCAATCTTCTTCTTCTTCTTTCGGCTTTTTCCCGGTTAGGGGTCGCCACAGCGGATCACCTTGTCCGCACATTGAATGGCAGTGGAGTTTTACAGTGTCGAGTTGCCAGCCCGGCGCCCAACCTTCCACAGAAGGCACACTCACACGCACACCTAGGGCCAATTTAGAGTGTCCAATCCACCTGCAGCATGTCTTTGGGATGTGGGAGGAAACCGGAGCACCCGGAGGAAACCCACGCGACCACAGGGAGGACATGCAGACTCCGCACAGAAGGCACCCCAGCCGAGGATCGAACCGGAGAACCTCTTGCTGTGAGGCGGCAATGCTAACCACTGCACCACCATGGCCGCCCCACAAGTGATAATCCAATAAAGTTGTTAAAAAACACTCCACATAGGAGGCTGCATTTTGTTACATTCAGCAGTCTAAAGAGCTGGCAGAGTAACTGTTTCAAAGTACTGCCCTTACTCTTCTTTAACTATGTCTTCCCTTAGCACAGCATGTTTAAGCATCACTGCACAGAGATAACAGACTAGAGTGGCCAATGGCAAAAACACACCAGCTTTTTCCATAGGACATAAAGAGCCATTCAACACCACTTGGCAATGGTGCATGATGCCAAGCTCCATGCAAATGCAGAGAACACAAACGTGAATGCTTTTTATGGGTCATATGTGTTGTGTATGATTCTGTTTTTGACGAGATTAAAGGTGTGACAATGGGGTTGATAGGAAAATGGTGAAATGGAGGGGGGTTGGGCAGAGGGAAGAACAAAGGGGAAGCAATAAAGGAATTTACAGGAGGGAATTAGGAAAGAACCATAGAGTGGTTTGGCCTGCTTGCTGTTCTCTGCCTGAATATTGCTGATCTCTGGCTGCATTTTATTTTGAATTGAAGTTTTTCATTTAAGGTTTAGTCATCTCTGTTTTGTATCTTATTCCTGTATTACATTTTGTTTGTTTTACTTTTTCTGTTCTGTTGGAGTTTAAGAGGTCTTGGCTAGGGTCCATTAGAAAAGTTGGCAAAGAATTCCTTTGCAAACAGTGATTAACATCAGATAATTAGTGGGAGGAGCTGAGAAACTGCATTCCTCTTTTAGTTAGAAATATCTCTTTAGCTGAAGTGTTGTTTGGCCTGCTTGCTGTACTCTGCCTGAATATTGCTGATCTCTGGCTGCATTTTATTGTGAAATGAAGTTTTTCATTTAAGGTTTGGTTAATTCTATTTTGTATCTTATTCTTGTATTAACATTGGGTTTGTTTTAAGTATTCTGTTCTGTTGGAGTTTAAGAGGTATTGGCTAGTGTCAGTTAGAAAAGTTAGCAAAGAATTATTTTGCAAACAGTGAATAACATCAGATAATTAGTGGGAGAAGCTGAGAAACTGCATTCCTCTTTTAGTTAGAAATATCTCTATTTAGCTGAAGTTTTGTTTGGCCCGCTTGCTGTACTCTGCCTGAATATTGCTGATCTCTCGCTGCATTTTATTTTTCCCACCCACCCTCCGAATTGTTGTTGTGTTGCTAAACTTGGTGGCTTTTGAGTTGCCTGCACCTACTATAAATCTGATTTTGGACACTCCTCCCAGTCCCATTTCATCAGCTCATTTTACTGAGTACAGAGAGATCATTTGGGAAGGCCCACTCCCTTAATTTCTTAACCTTGAATTATCTTCTGTTTCCTCCCATCCCACTTAACTTATAAAATGCACTTTATTCAGCTGCTTTTACTATATTTGTGTTTCTTCCTACTTTATTACTTTATTTTGCTTTTGTTTCTTGTTCTTAAAAGTATTTAATTGCATTTATTTTGTTGTAATTATTACTGCTTGATAGTAGCCTGATTAAATTGTAACTGTTATTCTAAGCCTCCTGGTTTTGGTTTAAGCACTTGGGCTTCAGGCCAGCTGTTTTACATTAAGAAGGTTTGAGGTCTACACTATTGTGGCAGGAGAAGTAGCTTACATCCTTCTAAGTTGGGAATTGCTGGTTAAAGGCTTAGTGTGTCTGTTATTTTAAAAGTGTCTTAGTTCTGGTGTAAGCGCTCAGGCTTCAGGTCAGTTATTTTACATTAAGAAGGTTTGTGGTCTACACTCTTGTGGCAGGAGAGGTAGCTTATATCCTTCTAAGGTGGAAATTATGGGTTGAAGGCTTAGTGTGTCTGGCATTCTAAAAGTGTTTTAGTTCTGGCTTAAGCACTTGGGTTTCAAGCCAGTTATTTTACATTAAGAAATTTTGTGGTCTACACTCCTGTGGGAGGACAAGGTAGCTTCTGCCTTTCTGAGTTGGGAATTGCTGGTTGAAGTTTTATTGTGCCTGCTTATTTGAACTTTTTTTTCTGAAATTGGTGCAGTTTGTTTGGTGTATCATATTCATGCTGTAAATCACTATAATGTTGCAGTTGCACTCTTATAGTAGTATCCAATTTTTGAGTTAGAGGAGCCAGAGTTACAACACCAGGAGTTGAGGGAGAAGCCGCAACAAGAAGCGCTGAGAGAAAACAACAAAAAAAATAAGTACAAAGACTTTTGGAAATGTTTATAATTTGTCTGTTTGTTTGCAAGATGTTCATTATAAAGAATTGTGTTGAGCACCTGTTTCCAACAGTGTACTTTTGCTTATTTATTGGTTAATTTGTTTAGATCGGTTTGCGCTTGTTTGCCACATAAGCACCATATTTGTGCATCGCACATTGCTGTGCCACAGTGGGCACCATTGGTGGTTATAAATGCAAACACGTTTGTCTGCAAATTTTCCCTTAGTACTCTGCTGGTACTCCATCAGTGAGTTCTCATGATTGTCCTTCACTGACAGGTGATATATTCAGGTGATATATTCCTGAGGTAGCAACACAGATCCTACCCAGTAGCCCTTCATATTTTTTGTCCATTTCTCCTGTCATATACTTTACTTGGTCCTTCCTTTCCTCTACCTGTCTTCTGACCACATCAACTTACCCAGCATTATGGATGGACAGTTTCCTACAGTTTCTCCAGCCAGCCTGGTCAACATGGGCATCCTGAGGCAATACACCAATTGCCTCAGATACACTGACAACTGACTTCTTCTAGTCTACACAAATTCATTATGTGAGAGATGCATCTATATCAAGAACCTAGAATCCAGGCTTTCTCACTCACCAGTTAGTTCATCTGATACTAAGCAGGTTGTCAGCATGCACACCTCACCTCCTGCACCCACCAAACCAACAACACATAAACCTACATATGCAGAGGTCCTTACAAAAAGCTTACCTAAACATCAGAGACCTCCCAAACACAAGCTTTGCATAATACATCCTCTGCAGAACATAGTACACATAATATATCACACACATGTGTCTCACCAGACAAGCCCCTAAGGCATAACACAAAAACAAACATCTTAGTCATAGGCAACTGAGTTGTGAGACACATAGATGTCCTTCTTACCAAGTTGGATAAGGAAAAGGTCACGGTCAGCTGTCTGTCAGGTGCCATGCTCCACCACATCGTGCACGCACACTCAAGTCTCTTAACAACAAGCACTGTTATGACTCCATCATAGTTCATGTTGGTGTGAATGAACTGAGATGTTCCTCACTGGACTATATGAAGAGAGACATGACTGAGCTCTCTGATTATATGTCCCTGGCCTTAAGCAGCATTTTACGTTCACCTAGGATGGCACCTCAATACAAACAAAAAGTAATTGACTTCAACAATTGGCTTTGTTTCTGGTGTCATTCAAAGGGGATCCAGTATCTGTCAGCCTGGGATGACATGGTTGACAGACCTTGATGCTTTGCCAGAGATGTCTTCATCTGTCACCCATAGGATTTCAGATACTGGCTAAGACTCTTGCCATCCCTATACTGATTTTTTTAGACAATGTCACAAGAACAAAATTCCCCGACATAAAAATAACCCCTGAAAACAACCTCAAGGTTATGCTGCTAAATGCGAGGAGTCTAAACCAGAAACTGCCCTCATTGGAAGCAGTCCTCACCCTTGAAGATGCTGACATTTGTGCAGTCAGTGAGACCTGGTTTAAGGCTGCAGAGAGCACCCCAGCTATACCATGTTAGATTTACTTCCACACGTTCAGACCACACATTGAAGGTGTAAGAAATAAAGGAGGTGGTGTATCAATATTCATTAAAGATAACTACAACTCTAGATTGGTTAAACAGCATTATTGCCCTGAATTACTTCAGGTGCAATTGACTGTAGATTCAACCCCTCTTCATGTCACTGATAGCTATAGGGCCCCCTCCATGAATCAGGGCATGCACCCAACCTATTTGAATCTAATTGAGTCAATCAAGATACAATCAAACAACCTGGTTTTGGGTAACTTTAATTACCCATCCATAGACTGGGTAAATTATACATGTTCTAATTCACTTGCCCAAAGGTTCCTCAACTTTGTTAACTCCAATACCCTGGACCAGCTGGTTGACACACCCACAAGGGGTGCAACCATCCTGGACCTGGTGCTCACCATGGGGGACTGCTGCACCCCCCCCCCCAGTGTGTGGTCATCCCTTGTGAGATCTGACAATAAATCAGTCTCACTAGAAGTAACTATAACACAAGACCCTCTCCCCCTTTAGCAACAACTAGACTAATAAATTTCTTCAAGGCCAAATACAACCTCTTACATGACGGCATAAATAGCTTCATAGCTCCTCCCTCCACTAATGGAACAAATATCTGTGCTGAGTTATACACCAGTGTTTTATACATGCACCTATACAATTGTATTGACTCTGCCATACCCAATAGAACCAAAGCAAGATCTGCAAGGAAAAACAAACCTGCCTGGTGAACAACTGCCATTAATAGGCTATAAAATAAGAGAAAGAAATGGCTGTTTAAGAGTAGGAAGGAACAGTCTCAAAACTGGAAACACTCCCTCCCCAACTTAAACAAGCAAATGAGACTCCTAGTGAAGTCCTCCAAAGCTAACTATGACCCCAAATTAGTTTTCTTAACTAAGGATAACCTCAAGGTGTTCTTTAGTCACATCCATAACCTCAATGGTAAGGCCCAGATTTGCACTGTACTCACAATTAATGGTATTACATATATACGCCGCTAGCCTAGTAACCTCCTATGAGCCTAAGATATCCACTTCTTCAACACCATAATGTGAACATGTATAGAAAATTGGATTAATTGGATTGTCACCACAAGACAGATGGGGAGTAACAATGCAACAATGTTGTATAGCCAATTTGACCAAATCAAGTGTGTTGAGAAGACACATATGTTATGTATGGGACATTTTTTTCTTTTTGATTTCAAGAAGATAGGAATGATAGTGAAGGGACATAGGAATGTGAGGATCAACTAGGTAGGGCAGCTGAGGAGGCAGATGCAGACACACAGGATAAACAAGACAGATTCAGGAATGGTGATAAAGGTTGGGGGACACCATGATAGGGATAGGTAGGGGGCATTGGATGCACATGCCTGTCAAGTATGGGAACATGAGAATCTATTTGTCACTCTCAGACCTATCATCACTGTCCCCTTCCTCAGTTCCCTGTGAGACTGCTTGATGTGGGAGTCTCTTTTCCATTTTAATGAGCAACCTCTCCAGGTGACTAATGCTAAAACCAAGGCCAGTTTCAATGACATCATGCACCATCCCTGGAAGCTCCTGGCGGGTGACATAATCAACACCTCCACCAATACTCTTGTAAGGTGCTAACCCACCAGCGGCCAGGGCAATGCTACTTGATGTGGATGGACTAGGTAGTGCAGGGGCTGCGAAGGCAGTACTGCCTGATTGCATCCCAATGGTGCTGGGTGTTGGTGTGGTGGCCTGTGGATGGTTGGCAGGCTGAGCTGCAACAGCTGGCCTACCTCCCTATGCTGAAAAGCATTTGGTTTGCTGGCAGAAAGGTATGACAGCAGAACGGTGTGTTTCCAGTAAAAAAAAAAAGAGATAAGAGGTGGGGTGAGGCAAAAAAGAAAAGAGATGAATATAATCATTTTATGTCACATTCATGCTTTATTACAATAAAACACACTTTTATTACTATATTAGTTATACAGCTTTCCCAATCCCAAAAATGATTGTGAATTGTTACAAGTAATCCTTTGAATATACAGATATTCCATATATGCTTTTAAAGATACTACAGATTAACTTAACAACATGGCATTAAAGTCAATATTGCTGCAATTAAAATTTAAAAATGATATTTGTTGAACGTGAATGTATAGGTTACTTGTGGGAATTGCACCCACCTAATCTTAATATAGTGTTACACTTGCCTAATACAATTACCAACAGCTACAGAAGAAAGCATGCATGCTTGCTGTTAGAGTTAAGATCTGCATGCTTATGTTGCTAATGATCTATAGAATCTCAATATATTTAATAAAATTATGCTCATTTCTGCTGCATACATACCCCTTAACTCTCTGAGTGTCTCCAGTCTCTCAGCAAGTACCTCCCTGTTCACTGAGCAAGTATCTCCCTGTTCACTGAGATGTCCTGTGCAGCTGTAAAATAAAGGAAAGAAAAAGAGACATGAAAGCATTATGCATACCAGTCTTGTATATCTACACCATTCCATATAAATTTTAGTTGCTTTATCTGTATACGTACACAATTATGGGATGTCAGCAGTTCTAAACCCAACCAGTCACTGGTCGAGTTGTGCCTGCTTGCACCATTTCAGGTCACTGTAATGGTACCTGCACTGCTACCCAGTGCGTGGTATGACAATTGCAGTGGAGACAGCCTTGGCTCAGCTGTTCCAAGTCACAGCCTTAGTCTGAGACCTGGTATAGTCTGCCTGCAGCAGATTATGGATGTAGCGCTTCATGAGGAGTGAAACAAATAGTTTTGACTCCTCCACACCCCACATTTGTACCCTGAACCTGGCATCATCTTTACCATCACCTGCCATGTTTGCAAAGGTCCTCCAATAACAGTACAAGTGTTTTCCTGCTGGTTTGTGATATTGTGTTTTATGACCAGTGCACAAACACACAAAACCATGTCAACTGTCTTTGCATAATAGTAAGTGAAGAAATACATTGCCAAACAAAGCGGAAGGGAATTAATGGAACAGCAAGTATAATGTGACATTTGTCATTCATTTATGACATGTGTGCTTCTATACCTGGTCACACTTTGTCCAATGGTGAACACTGAAAGGCTAAATGACTTGGCATTAAGCCATGACTTTGGCGTCATCAAAGAGATAACTTGACACATATTTTGTGGGTACTTATACACTGTTAAAAGTAATTTGAATAATGTAAGATTCAAACCTATGCAAAAAAGAAAATGCATACATTTTCACAGAGGTGATTTTTCCTCATTGCCACAGAAGAAGTGCTTGGCAATCATGGTCATCACAGATAATATAGTTTAAAAAGTGACTGCTGCTATGCTTCCATTAAGACTGAATGTGTGTGGCATTACAAGGTCCTGGCTTACGCATTCTCATCTGTGATGCAGGACTAATGCCTGACAACTTACTGGAAATTGATAGACTTCCATTAATTTAGTAATATATTTGTGTTTTGTGGTACATAGCTCACATAACATTCTCTTCCACAGTTATACATGTGCAGTGGGAGAGTTTTAGATTATTAGTAAGCTATTGTACTGTATCTATCACAATATATGCAACTGCATTTTTTGCATAAGCATCATTGTCAAGATAAACCAATTACCCACATAATAGATATGATATCTACAAAAGTAGGCCTATGCACAATCAACCTGCTCTACATAGCTACTGCTATGTAGTATTACCTTTATAATCATAGTCTTGTGGAAAATTACACTGGAAAACTCTAACTAAAAATGGATGCTATTGGATTAGAACTCTAGCTCACCTCTGTTCTACCCATGAACTCACTACCTTTACACCTGGTGTCATGGGGAAAGTTAGGCATCAGGTATGTTTTCCACACTCAGTACTGTCCAGAGTGCTGACGGCCATGCCTTGCTGCTGAGTCTGTTTGCAAGAAAGAAGGCAAACCAAATTAAATCTTACACTTTTTTCCTTAAGTTGTGAACCCTGTTTGTGCATAGGTAAACAACATGCAAATGTAAAAGACAATAGTGAGGATATTTTACTTGTGTAAATTATGAAGGCTACCAGCCTAGCTAGATAGAATGTTGTAAATAATTATATGTCATTTGTAAATATTACTATAATCCACAGGGTTGTTTTACAAATGTAAAGAGAACTATGTGTTATGGTTAAACTATATGTTGCACTGAGCTTCAAAAATGTAACAACAGTGCACTCTGCTGGAGGGAAGCTGTTAAGTAAGGAATCTGATAACTGTGTTTGATCTCAAGCTCTGAGACAGGAAGTCTGGACCAGCAAATTCTTTCTATTCTTTTAAGACAGAGATAATTGCTAGATTTTACATGTAAATGTGTTTTTTATTGTTGTGGCTTCCTGGCCATGTGCAGCTTACAAAGAAATGCAAATTCTGAGTTTCTGTTAGCCTGGGAACTAAAGGAGAAGTGATAAAAATGATGTAATGTGAAATGACTCAGCAGTAATGTGTATATCAATTTAAGACTATCTCAGAGAGAAAGATTTGAGCATTTTGTATCTTGATCTGGATCTGACAACAACTCACCAGCACTTGCTTGCTCTGTATGGATATAGAATTTAGAACAGTAATTTCTCTTAGAGATGGATAGAATATAGCCAGATTAGTCTAGCTGTTTCCTATATTTATGTCAGACTATAATACAGTATTGTTTTAAAACATTTTCCTGTGATTTCCGAACTCTTGATTAGCTCTGTGTGGAATTGATGAGAGTTGTCTTGTGTTTTTATTTATTATTAAATATTTTTAAACCTTTCAACTGTGGCTGTTTTGTGTAGAGATAATTTAAGCTCTGAGAGTACATTGCATGTATTTGCTGATACTATCCAAGACACTCCAATAGTCCTGCTGTTCAGCACACTTACTATTTGGATAACAGTAATATTACACAGTGAAATTGGTCACCCTTTGAGAAGGGCCTTATAGTAGCTGATAATAGTGGTTGGTGACAGTCAGTACTACCTTATAGTCTGGGCAGAAAGGGGGCATAATTGGAGAACCTGTGCCAGCCTTTCCCAGGAGTGTCTGTGTGTTTGTATATAAATCAAATGTTAAAGTGTGTGTGTGTCAGCTACTTGGGCAGGGACACGAAGCACTCTTTGGACAGATAGAGTGTTGGCGGTTTTAGCTTGACCACTAGGCTGAGATCAGGAGCCTATAGCCATGCCAGTGGGGAATCTTATTGGAGATCTGGAGAGAAAGGGAGAAACCAACCCCAGAGTGACTGTGATCTCTGTGTGCTCTTAAGGGAAATTGTACTTTACTGCGTGTGTACTTGTTATCTCCCCAATGTGCACACCCCTCACTGGTGCTAGTGTTAAGAACTGAGGCTCCTTGATTACTGGGCCAGTGCATGGGAGTTGCATATTAATTGTTTGGCAGTGGTGGGATATCCACATCAAATATTACTTGTTTGATTGTGATGACTTAGCTACATCACATACTAATTGGCTTGTAATGGTGTGGATAGTGAATTCCTGTAGCTTGTGTACAGTGATCACTGAAGGTGTTTTTGTACTCTAAATCAGCCATGCAGTAAATATTCAAAGTTCAGATCACAATTGTTTTATTTCTTTTGTTAGCTTAGTTAGTCAGAGAGAGCAGCAAGCATGTCAGCAGAGGAGTATGGTAAGCTGACAAAGAGCCAGTTGGCTGAGATGTGCCAGGCTAAAGGACTGGTGCATGGAAACCTGACTAAAGCAGACATGATTGCAGCTTTGGTCACAGCGCATCAGAGAATAGCAACTAGGAGGACAATCAGACTGGCTGTGGAGATGTACAACACGCAGAGTATAGACACCTAAACCTTTCTGCAGAGGACTTAAAAATCCATCTGGAGCTAAAGAGACTTGAGATGGAGGCCAGGCATTTGGAGACAGAAGCAGCAGGGAGACTGAGATGTCTACAGGTGAGAAACTGCTACACCTGGAAGCTGAGGAGAAGGCGAGGCAGAGGCAGCATGAAAAGGAGATGCTGACTCTTCACTAGAGTCATGGAGGTAATGGGGAAGGGAGTAACTAGACCCCCGAAGCACAAAAGGTCAGTAAATCTTTTCCACAGTTTACAGAAGGGCATAATTTTGATAGTTTCATTCATATGTTTGAGAGGGTATGTAAACAGTATGATGTTGACCAAAGGCTCTGGGTACGATTCCTGACCCCTTACTCAATGATAAAGCTGTAACTGTGCTGTCTAAATTATCTGATTGTGAATTGTTTGATTATACTGCTGTTAAGAATTGTTTGCTGGAATTTATTTAAGCTAACACCTGAAACTTATAGGAAAAGATTTTGTGAGCATAGACGCAAGGCAGATGAAAGTGTGTGTGACTATGTTACTGAACTGAGCACTTATTTTTATAGGTGGGTGAGTGTATGTCAGGTCACCACTTTTGAAGGGCTGGCAGACCTTTTGGTGAGAGAACAAGTACTTTGCCTGAGGACACGAGGATCTGGTTAGCTAATAGATAATATGCTACTTCAGATGAGTTGGGGAAGAGGGGAGACCTATACCCAGCAAGCAGGGCATCACTGCACAGGAAAGGGACACACAGCATTGCTCATGGGTCTAAAGGAACCCATGGTGGGCAGCCCAGACTGCCCCAACAGAGTCTGCCAGTAGCAGGAGAAGCCATTAGTCCAGGTACACATCCAGGACCTAGGGGTAATGTTTTGAATACAACCAGTGGGGCCATGTGGCATATAGATGTCCATGGAGGCAAGGTGGGGAACAAAAGGTGTGACAGCCAGTAAGTGGGAAAGACAAACTGCTAATAGTAGGTTGTCTTGAGACAACAAGGGTACCAAACTACCATCCTGCAGATATCCTGATAAGGAAGGATTTTGATGAGGCAGTATCATGTCTTAATGCAGTTGCACGCAGTCAGGCTTCGAGACAAGCATGTGGGTCTGGTAGCCTGGGGGAGACCCAGACAGACCACATACTTGCAGCCAGGACTGGTGAGGTAGTTATTTCAGGGAGGGAGCTAGCATGTAACAGTGAGACCGAAGGTGAGCCACAGCTGCTTGTGGGTACTGATGTTCCCTTTGACAGAGAGACCGCAAGGGCAGAGGTGAGTAGTAGTACCCAGGCTGGCAGTGAGGTACTGTTGTCAGAGGATGCCAGACTTCCTGTGGAAGAGGAGCTGGGAAGGGTTACAAAGAGAGAGTTGAGACAGACTCAGCTTTCAGACCCTACATTACAAGGCCTGATGCAGGTAGATAGTGAGGTGCCTGATTCTCAAGGGAAGAGGGATTCTATACACTGGGACAAAGGGTTACTGTATAGAGAGTGGACCCCTGAGGGAGGGCTAGAAGTTGAGAGAATACAGCAGTGTGTAGTGCCTAGACCCTACCATCTGGTGCTTCTAGCCATAGCCCATGATATTCCCTTTGCAGGTCATATGGGCATAAAACATACAAAGAGATGTATTATGCAGAACTTCTATTGGCCTGGAATTTCAAGAGATGTAACAGGGAACTGCAAGATCTGTGAGCAGTGCCAAAAGTTAGGCAAGGCAGGGGACAAGGTGAAAGTTCCTTTGATGCCTTTGCCTGTGATTGAGGAGCCATTTCAGGGGGTAGCTATGGATATCGTGGGACCTCTGAGTACTCCAAGCTCCACAGGGAAAATGTATATCCTAGTTGTAGTAGATTATGTTACAAAATACACTGAGGCAGTGGCTTTGTCCTCCATTAATGCAGAAAATGTGGCAAATGCTTTGTTAGAGATTTTCAGCAGGGTAGGTTTCCCATATGAAATACTGACTGACAGAGGTGCCAATTTCCTGTCAGACCTGCTGGCTTGTCTGTGGAAGTACTGTGGGGTGAAGCACCTGAAGACCACCCCTATCATCTCCAGACTAATGGTTTGTTGAGAGGTTAAACTCTACTATCAAGTCCATGCTACGGGCATTTGCAGACCAGTTTAAGAGGGAGTGGGACAAATATTTGCCCCATCTGTTGTTTGCTTACAGAGAGGTTCCCCAGGAATCAACAGGCTTTTCACCCTTTGAGTTGTTGTATGGGCATAGGGTGAGAGGGTCTCTAGATTTAATTTGTGATGAGTGGGAAGGTGAGTGTGAATCTCACAAGGAGTCTGTTGTGGCATATGTCCTAAACCTCAGGACAAGGATCAGGGAACTCATGGGCTTGGCCCAGGAGAACCTCGCAGAAGCCCAACAACAGAAAAATGTCTGGTCTGACAGGAATGCTCGAGCTAGAGAGTATGCTGTAGGGCAACAGGTAATGGTCTTCATGCCTGTCAAACACAACAAGCTTCAAGCAGCTTGGGAGGGACCCTACAAGGTGGTAAGGAAGGTCAGTGATGTTAACTACATGGTAGAACTGCTAGGCAGGAGGCAGGGGCACAAACTGTACCATGTTAACATGATGAAACCTTATCATGACAGGGAGGCCCTTGTGCTGAGTATTTGCAGTGGATTACAGGAAGAATCTGAGGGAGATATGGTGACTGATTTCCTCAGTGTGGCTCAGACTGACACCTCAGTGGAAGGGGTTGCAATATCCCAGCAGCTATCTCCTACCCAGGTTTGAGAAATCCAAGCAGTGTTACAAGAGCTTGGGGACATGCTCACTGGGAAACCATGGTGCACCCACTGGTACAGCACCAGGTGGATACTGGACCCTTATAGGGTGCCTGAGAGAGTCAAACAGACTCCAAGGGAGGAGATACAAGAAATGTTGGAACTAGGGATAATTCAAGAGTCCCTGGGCCTCCCCAGAGGTGCTGCTGCCAAAGAAGGATAATAGTCACTCAGATGCTTACCCCATGCCTAGGTCGGATGAAGCCCTAGAGCAACTGGGTGGGGCTAAGAATCTTACTACCACTGATCTTACCAAGGGTTACTGGCAGGTGCCCTTGACTCCCAGTGCTAGACAGAGCTCAGCCTTTGTGACTCCCTTTGGCTTGTATGAGTTCACAAAGATGCCCTTTGGCATGAAAAATGCCCCAGCAACTTTCCAGAGGCTGGTAGATCATATCCTAGCAGGAGCAGGAGGGTTTGCCCTTGCTTACCTAGATGATATTGCAATCTACAGCCATTTCTAGCGAGAGTACCTTCAACATGTCTGGGAGGTGCTGGGCAGACTACAGAGGGCAGGGTTGACCATTAAGCTGAGCAAATATCGGGTGGATATGGCAGAGGTCTCTTACCTGGGACATAGAGTGGGGAGTGGTAAGATCAGGCCAGAACCTGCCAAAGTGGAAGCCATTCAGGCATGGCCTGAATCTGTTACAAAAAGCAGGTGAGGGCATTCTTAGGGACAGCAGGGCACTACAGAAAGTTCATCCTCAGTTATAGTATCATAACTGCTCCCCTCACAGACCTGACAAAAAAACAAGCCAGATAAGGTAGTGTGGACTCCAGTATGTCAGCAGGCATTCCAGAAGCTTAAAGAAGCTTTGGGAGGACCCCCCTATGTTAACCAGTCTAGATTACAGCAAAGAATTTGTTGTCCAGGTGGATGCTTCAAACCATGAGGTGGGGGCTGTACCTAGTCAGCTTTCTTCAGAGGGATAAGAGTACCCAGTGGTTTATCTCAGTTGTAGGCTCCAACCCAGGGAGGAATGGTATGCAGCTGTAGAAAAGGAATGTCTGGCCATAGTGTGGACACTGCAGAAACTTCAGCCTTATCTGTATGGAAGGAAATTCACTATAGTTACAGATCACAATCATCTAACATGGTTACATCAAGCCAGCCAACAAAATGCCAAGTTGTTAAGATGGAGCCTAGGGTTGTAAGCATATAATATGTCAGTGCAGCACCACAGTGGGATTAGCAATGCCGATGCAGATGGGCTGTCAAGACAGGGAATGGGGTACGGTATATGCAGATAGACCAAATCCTCTCAAGCAATGTTTCTCAAGGGTCACTTGAAAAGCTAGCTTGAGTTCTAGGGGTGGGGGTATTGTGAAGGCTGACAACCTAGCTGGATAGAATTTTGTAAATAATTCCATGTCATTTGTAAATATTAATATAATCCACAGGCTTGGTTTACAAATGTAAAGAGAACTATGTGTTATGATTAAACTATATGTTGTACTGAGCTTCAAAAATGTAACCACAGTGTACCCTGCTGGAGGAAAGCTGTTAAGTAAGGAATCTTACAACTGTGTTTTATCTCAAGCTCGGAGACAGGATGTCTGGACCAGCAAATTCTTTCTATTCTTTTAAGACAGAGATAATTGCTAGATTTTACATGTAAACATGTATTTTATTGCTATGGCTTCCTGGCCAGGTGCACCTTACAAAGAAATGTAAATTCTGAGTTTCTGTTAGCCTGGGAACTAAATGAGAAGTGATAAAAATGATGTAATGTGAAATGACTCAGCAGTAATGTGTATATCAATTTAAGACTATTTCAGAGGGAAAGATTTGAGCATTTTGTATCTTGATCTGGATCTGACAACAACTCATCATCAGTTGCTTGCTCTGTATGTAAGTAGTATTTAGAACAGTGATTTCTCTTAGAGATAGATAGAATGCAGCCAGACTAGTCTAGCTGTTTTCTATATTTATGTCAGACTATCTTACAGTATTGTTTTAAAGCATTTTCCTGTGATTTCTGAACTGTTGATTAGCACTGTGTTGAAATGATAAGATTTGTCTTATGTTTTTATTATTTATTATTAAATATTTTAAACCTTTCAACTGTGGCTGTTTTGTGTAGAGATGATTTAAGCTCTTAGAGTACATTGCGTGTATTTTGGTGATACTGTCCAAGCCATTCCAACAGTCTTGCTGTTTGGCACACTTACTATTTGGATAACAGTAATATTACACAGTGAAATTGGTCACCCTTTGAAAGGGCCTTATAGTAGCTGATAATACCGGTTGGTGGCAGTTGGTACTACCTTATAGTCTGGGCAAAAACGGGGGATAGTTGGAGAACCTGTGCCAGCCTTCCCTGGAGTGTTTGTGTGTTTGTATATAAATCAAATCTTAAAGTGTGTGTGTGTGTGTGTGTGTGTGTGTGTGTGTGTGTGTGTGTGTGTGTGTGTGTGTGTGTGTGTGTGTGTGTCAGCTACTTGGGCAGGGACATGAAGCACTGGCTGGACAGAGAGGGTGGTGGAGGTTTTTGCTTGACCACTAGACTGAGATCGGGACCCTATAGCTGTGCCAGTGGGAAGTCTTATTGGGGATCTGGAGAGAAAGGGAGAATCCAGCCCCAGACTGACTGTGATCTCTGTGTGCTCTTAAGGGAAATTGTAATTTACTGTGTGTGTACCTATTATCCCCCCATTGTACATGCCCCTCACTGGTGCTAGTGGTGAGGATTGAGGCTCCTTGATTACTGGGCCAGTGCACGGGTGTCACATAAATAATCATTATGACCATTCCACAGTAAAGATAATCACTGTGGGATTCTAACCCCGCTTTACCTATCTTCTCTCTTGTTAAGCTCAATATAAATACAGTTTGTGAATTTCTGCAGCTATTACCATCCATGTTGCTGACAGCAACACAATGCCACTGAGCATGTCTGTGCTTCATAAGGCAACTGACATTCATTTTTCAATTTTAGGCAGTTAACTGTGTTTGCACTATGCTACACACTGTGCAAAAGGTAAAGCCGAAAAAAGTGAGAAAAGGATTAAACAAATGGACATCTCTGGATATGAACCATCAGACTATTGCATTACAAACCACAGTTATATTGGGTTAACTCTCTTTGCCACAGACACAGCTTTGCAACACCAAGCAATTCACATTTTATTTTATGTATTAACAGTTCATACACTTGGACATTCTCAGTTGGTTGTACCTGTGTGGCTAAATATTTACTATGGGAAGGTTGAAGTGGGTTTGGTCACACCCACTTCAGTTGAAATCCAGAGGCCGAATGGTGACAATGTTGAACCCGAGACTGTTGAAGTATGAATCTCGCCCCTCTCTCGACCCATGTTAAAGCCCGTTCCGAGGTCAAAGATGAGTCGTATTACAACAATGTTGGTATTAAACATTGTTGTTTTCGTGGATGTGGGTCAACGATCCCATCATTCGATGGCGTCCGGTTTGACCATACCATAGGAAACCATGGTTAACATATTTAGTGCAATGAGTGGTCACATTAGAATATATGAGCATTTCTCTTTTTATTCTGGTAATTCTTCCCTTATCTCTGCCTTAATATAAGATGTGCAGTATATAGTGCATATTCTATCATTTTGCTTTCAATGTATGATAAAAATACATAACAATGAAAAAGAAGTTATGTACTTACCATAACGTTCCATGTGAGTTGTTCATCTCACCTTTATTCTTACACATGGGTTCAAAGCCGATTCATCGGCTCCAAGTCAGCTGTTTTACAAGCTGAAGATCTCAGAGTAGCTCAAGACCAGGTCCCTATCCCATGATGCTCTATGTCCTACCTCATTTCTAGTTTGCTGAACCCAGCATAAACAGGTATAACCCAATAAATACTCCAACCAGAGTAAGAAGTCCCAGAACAAGACCACCAGACCCCAAGTCTACTCGTTCTTCGAGACCCTGGAGGGGGAAGGTGGGTGGGAATTTAAGAATAAAGGCGAGATGAACAACTCACATGGAATGTTATGGTAAGTACATAACTTCTTTATGTGAAGTTGTTTAATCTCACCGTTTATTCTTACACATGGGCAGTGTCCCAAGCACCCTAATCCTGGGTGGCTCAAGGGAGTATATTCCTGAGGACAGTGGAACCAAAGGAAGCCCTGTCCCTGGAGGCCCTGTCCACTTTGTAATGAGTGATAAAGGTATGCGGCTTAGACCAAGTGGCAGCTGCACATATAGTGTCCAGAGGCAATCGTGCCGCATAGGCAGAAGAAGTAGAAACAGCCCTAGTGGAGTGCACCTTCACACCATGCTCTAATGTTTGGTTCGCTGAAGAGTATATAAATTTAATGCAGTCAGTTAACCATTTGGAAAGGGTAACTTTAGAGACTGGTAGTCCTTTCTTAGTGTCAGCATGAGATACAAAGAGTTGGTCAGATCTTCTGTATTTCTTTGTCCTGTCCAAATAAAATCTCAATTGTCTGTGGACATCAAGTTTATGCAACATGTACTCCAACTTATTAAAATGATTACTGAAAAAAGTTGGAAGTTCGAGAGTTTGATTGAGGTTAGTCTCGGAACACACCTTTGGCAGAAATGAAGGATTAGTCCTCAGTGATACTCTGTCTGGATGGAATACCAAATATGGAGGTTTGATAGAAAGAGCTTGAAGCTCAGACACCCTACCATGCTAAGGTAATGGCCACCAAAAAGATAGTTTTCCAAGAAAGAAACTTCAACTGATCGGATGATACAGGCTCAAAAGGAGGAAGAATAATACGTGACAACACAAAATTTAGATTCCAGGGAGTAAAGGGTTGTCTAACAGGTGGCCTAAGATGGATGGTACCCTTTAGAAAGGCCCTACATAATTTGTGAGACATCAAATTTGAACCTTCAACACCAAGATGAAAGTTTGAAATTGCAGCCAATTGAACTCTAATAGTGGCAGCTGCAGTACCGTATGGTACCCAATATGGGAAGAAACTGAGGGTAATGCTGCTCAATGCCAGAAGTCTAAATCTCAAAATGCACGCACTCGAGGCCCTTCTCAGTATGGAGAACATCGATGTCTGTGCTGTAACTGAAACCTGGTTCAAGGCTCCTGAGAGTACCCCGGCACTATTAGGTTTTACCTCATATCATGCATTCTGGCCCCAAAACCCGGACCACACCACAAAAGGAGGGGGTGTATCCATATTCATAAAGGATACCCACACCTCCAGGTTGGTGGCAACGCACGAAGCTTCGGAAACCATCCAAGTGCAACTAACCATAGGCAATATTGCTCTACAAATTGTAGCATGCTACAGGCCACCCTCTCAAACTCAGGAACCCCACACAGCCTTCCTGAAGACACTGGAGGGTATAAATGTATCTCCAAACACCATCATATTGGGTGACTTCAACTACCCGAATATAGACTGGGACATTACTCAAGCCCTAACTTTCTAGCCCAATGGTTCCTGGAGTTCATAAATTCAAATGCCATGGAACAGCTAGTCACTGTTCCCACGAGAGGAGAAAATATACTAGATCTCATTATCACAAACATGGGGACAAAATGCTCCACACCGGAAGTATATCCCTCATTGGTGAGATCTGATCATAAACTAATCTCACTGGAAATCCACATCCGCCCCACCCCAAACAAAAAGACCACAGTGAAGAACTTCTCTAAAGCAAACTTCACACTACTCAAGACTGGTGTGGTATCCTTCAAGGCCCCTGAGCCAGTGGAAACCACAACCCAAGCTGCGGAAGCCCTTACAAATGCCTTCTATGAACACCTCCAGGACTGCATGGATCAGGCAATCCCAAATAAAACCAAGACTCTTTCCACAAAGGGCAAACGTCCAGTCTGGTGGACCCCAGCCATTAACAAACTTTACAATAAGAGGAGAAAGCTATTACATGATAGAACAAAATCCATAAAAGGCACGTCACCCCTGATCATTATTAGTAAAAAAATATGAGCACTCATAAAATCAACTAAGGCCAATTTTGAGAGAAAAATTGCCATGGATTCAAAGGACAATCATAAGGCCTTTTTCAGCTATGTTAGGAACCTGGGTGGAAACTCCCAGATATGCTCAGAATTAGTCCAAAATGATACAAAAATCACTGAACTCACAGACATTGCCAACATACTGGCAGACAGGTTCAGTGCAAACTTCACCCCCTCTCCCCCCCCCTAAAGGAGAGATAACTAACCCAGTGGAGTGTAGCCTGCCAGACATCTCAAATGCGCAGGTCAAAGCTGCTCTCTCTAAAGCTAAAAACACAGCATCAATGGGACCGGATGGTGTCCCCAGCTGTGTGCTACATGAGCTAAATGAGGAATTAAACCCGCACATAAGGCAGCTGTTTAATCTCAGCCTTACCACAGGATACGTGCCCAAGGAGTAGCGTACGGCAACTGTGGTCCCACTCCACAAAGGCGGTGCCTCTACGGACCCTGGTAATTACCGCCCCATAAGCTTAACAAGTCTAGTCTGCAAAGCTATGGAGAGGATCATAATGGAGCTCATAAACAAAGATATAGGGGACTTGCAGACATTGGACCCGACCCAGTTTGGCTTCATCAAGGGAAGATCATGCCTTTTGAACTTGGTCGACTTCTTCGAAACAGTCACCAAGGCCATTGATGAGGAAAGGCAGTCCATACAGCCTACCTTGACCTTGCAAAGGCTTTTGACACAATACCCCACTCGGGTATTGTAGAAAAACTTACCAGCTTAAATGTAAACCCATATGTCACAAGATGGGTTGCAAACTGGCATAAGGACAGAACCCACAGGGTTAGAGTTGCTGGTGCTATGTCAGACTCCAAGCCAGTCACAAGTGGTGTCCCACAGGGCTCGGTCCTTGGCCCCCTATTGTTCGGCATCTACTTCTCAGAAGTACAGGCCAACATGGGAGGACTTTGGCTGACAAAGTTTGCAGACGACTGCAAACTGGGCACCATAGTGGAAAGTGCATCGGACATGGATATCCTTCAGAAGGGACTCACGGAAACAGATAGCTGGTGCCAGAGCCATGGCCTGAAGTTAAACGCCAAAAATGTATAGTCATACCCTTCGGGAAAAACAAGGTAACCCCAAGCTACCATATAGGTGGCAATCCACTAAGCACAGAAGAGGTTATCAGGGACCTGGGGACCCAGGTTGACAGTGGCCTTTCTTTTGACACTCACGTTGCTAAAGTGGTTAGAAAGACCTTCTACATTGCCCACCTGATCATGAAGGATTCACATCCAGATCTAGTGAGGTCATTGTTCCCCTGTACTCTTCACTTATCAGACCAATGATCGAGTACAATGCCCCATTCGGGATGTATCTCACCCGACATCTGCAGCAATTGGAGAGACCCCAAAAGTTCCTCACCAAAAGGATAAAGGGACTCCAAAATCTGTCATATGCTGCCAGATTGAAGAAACTCCAGCTCTATTCAGTTGCATACCATCTGCTCAGAGGTAACATGTGCCTGACATACAAGGCCATGTCCAACCCGGAATTAATGGACATGCTCCACCTCAAAAAATCCAAATCCACCAAAACCACTAGAGCAAGCGACTTAAACCTTAGCACAGATATAAATAGGATGTGCTGGAGGGATAGATTTATCACTCAGAGACTCCCTATGCTGTGGAATAAAATCCCAGTCCATGTGAGGCAGAGCACCTCGCTGGCTCTGTTCAAGAGAAATCTTGACCTGTGGATGGGAGATCGTAGGTTTACCCCGGGAATCATCTCTGTGTCACTGCTGGACAGAGGCACAACAAACTAATGGGCACAGTATTTTTTCATATAAGGGGTGGCGTAAGCCACAAAAATTTGGGCTAGGCTTATAAATGCCTTAGGGCAGATAGCCTAGTATAAACCTATGAACCTATGAACCTTCATGAAAAAGCTTAAATAGGAATTCCAGAACACAGGCAATAAGAGCAACATAAGGATCAATGTTATTTTGGGAGGCTCAAAAAGCAAACTGCTTCTATTTGCTAACATGCAACTTTCTGGTGGAAGCCTTATGCGAGGGAACAAGTATATGCTGTACCTCTGAAGAAAAATCATGTGACCTGGCTAGGTTGGGAATCGGAGCAGCCAAGCTGTCAGTTTGAGGGAAAAAAGGGAGGGAGGGTGGGATGGAGGGTCCCCGAAGAATGTGTCAGCAAGTCTGGAACTGGGTCCAGAATCCAAGGTTCCTCCAGTTGGTAGAGTCTGTGGAAGGGGAACCAAATCTGTCAAGGCCAAAAAGGGGCTATTAAGATTACAGTCCTTCCCAGGCTTTCTGCAAGAATTTTGGAATAGGGGTGTAGGTGGGAAGGCATAACAGGAGTCCTGGGGGCCAATGGTGTACGAGCGAGTCCCTTGGGCTGTCCCCCGGAGGGGGAGTCAGGGCAAAGTAGCTTCTGAATTTGGCATTCATGGGGGATACAAACAGATTGCAGCAAGGCTGGCCTCATCTTTGGAAAATCATTTCCGCAACTTCATCTTTGAGACACCACTCATGGGGTAACAGAATGGCTCTGCTCAATTTGTCCGCTATCATGTTGGATTTCCCTGGGATATGCATTGTTATCAGAAAGAGGCCTGTGGATACTGCCCAATGCCAAATTCTCAAGGCCTCTCGACACAAGAGGTAAGACTTGGTTCCCCCTTGTTTGTTGATGTACCAGACCACAGGCATGTTGTCTGTCTGTATAGCAATAGTCCCTAGAGGCAGAGAGTCGTGGAAGTGCTGCAATGCCAAAAGCACTGCTCTCAGCTCCAGAACACTGATATGCAACTGTGACTCTGTCTAAGACCAGGTGCCTTGGGCTGTTCTTCCCTGAAAAAGCCCCCCCACCCTATCAGAGAAGCATCCGTGGTCACCGTGGCTGACATCGGGGGAGAAACAAACAGTCGACCCAATGTAACTTGTTGGTTGGTCAACCACCAGAGAAGATCCTTCTTGCAGGAGTCCATAATCATGATTAGGAATGACATTGGAAGTTGTTGGTAAGACCACTGGGTGAAGAGTAACCACTGATGAATACTCATGTGCATACGACCCAGAGGAACTGCTATGAGTGTAGCTGCCATGGTACCTAATAGCTTCAGTACTTGATGGGAAGGTACTTTTCTTTTCTGCAAAATGTCCAAGACCTGGTTTCAGAGGGTAGTTATTCTGTCCAGGGGCAATTTTACTATGGTGGTAGTGATGTCTAGTTCTGCTCTGATAAATGATATACAATATAATAATATAATATAATAATAATAATATAATAATATAATGATGGCAACAATGCAGACTTTTTGAAATTGATAGTAATGCCTAACTCAGAGCAGAGATTGAGAGTGTGTTCCCTGGACAGAATTAGTTGATGCCTGGAGGCAGCAGTAAGGAGCCAGTCATCCAGATATAGAAACACTCAGAATCCTAGACACCTCAGGTGAGCCGTAACTACTGTCATGCATTTGGTAAACACTCTGGGGTTGTTGTGAGTCCAAATGGCAGTGCCGGAAATGCAGCTGATCTCTGCATGGCCTGGTCATTTTGATGTGGTAGTACACATCCTTGATATCTATAGAGCGCATCCAATTGCCCACTCTGAGAAATGGGAGAATAGATTGAAGCATGACCATCCAGAACTTCTTCTTCTTTACAAATGTGTTGAGTCTGCTGAGATCCAAAATTGGCCTCCAGTCCCCTGTCTTTTTTGGAACTAAAAAGAATCTGGAGTAAGTTCCAGAACCTATCTGGTCTGCTGGGACTGGCTGGATGACTCTTTTTTTCCTGCAGCTTCTGGATTTCTATGGCTGCTTGATCCCTGAGACTGGGTGGAATGTCTGGGATTTTTTTCCCCACAGGTGGGTTTTCTAAAAAGGGAATGATATAACCTCTGGTAACGATGCTTTGTACCCAAGAATCTGTTGTAATTCCTAGCCAGGCATCTGGATACAAAGCCAAGCGACCCCTGATCACCTCCAGAGTAGAACAGTCAGGCCTCTTTCAGGAGTGTTGATAGGGCTTACCAAGGAACTGATCCCTGTTGCCCATTGGTTATGTGGACCCCCTCTGCCGCTGGGATGGTGTCTTCCATTATTACCCCCTCTTCTGCCCCTGGAGGGGAGTCCACTACGTGTGTTCTGGAAAGCTCCTTGGGACTTTCAGAACCACATTTTACCACCTTTCTGCCCTTTGGCATATGGTCAAGTGGGGGTGGAAAACTGGATTCCTATGGCAGATAGAGTCTTTCCCTCCTGCTCATACCTAATGAGAGTCTCCTTGACTTTGGTCTCAAAAAGAGAAGAGCCATCAAATGGGGTGTTGACAAAGGAAGACTTGAAGGCTTCTGCAAACGTGCATAAGTGCATCCAGAATTGTCTCCGCAGAGCTATCACTGAACCCGCTGCCCGACTCGAACCATCGGCTGCATAGGAAATGAGCTGCATGGACAAGTTCAGTATGGAGTTAAGGGTATTAAGTTGGGCTGTCACCTTTTCAGAGACAGCTCCATCTGTGTTACCCTGCAGAGTATCTCCAAGCTCTTTTAGAAGATCTCTTTGAAGATGGGTAAAATGAGTCAAATAGTTAAGTGATCACATAGCAAAGAACGCAGAAATAAAGATGCGGTTCCCGTATCTGTCCATCATCCTGGAATTCCTATTAGGAGGATGGACAGTAGAAGAAGTTTCTGACATCTCTTTCTTGGTGGCCACCACCACCACCATGGCATCAACTGGGACTACCTTAGTGAGGAACTTCTTGTCTTGGGGGGAGGTGATAAACTTGCTGGGCCTCTGAGGGACTGATTCCATAGAATCAGGAGACTCCCACACCTTTCGGGCAACCAATGCCATTAGTGCTTCGAAGGGCGGAGTCACCCAGGAGGTGGTAGGTTGAGACCCAAAGGCCTTCAGGAGCACCGACTCATCCTCAGTAGGGCTAATGGACTGCCCATCACCCCTCTGCTTTAGGACTTCCAGGATATCAGCAAGGGAGATATCCTCCGAGGGGGACCATGGGGACCCTTCTGATTCCTCTAAGTCGGTGTCTGATGTCAAAGATTCCTGTGGGGAATCTAAATGCCTCCTCTTACAAAGTCTCTTCCTGGGAACCTCATCAGTGGGGGTTTCTGGTGAGGTCCCAGTAGAGCAAGGGTCACCCAATGGGGTTAGCTTAGGCTCCAGATCTCGACGCTTCACAAGGACCTGCGATGTAAAGGCAGAAACTGGCACTTTAGGGGAGGAGGAGGAGGGACCTGATGACGTGTGTTTCTTGGATGACATAACCCTCCTCATGGCATTGAAGGCACCACTGCTCTGACCCAAAGAAGCCACCGGTTCCGAAGAAAATGTCAACTTCCCGGGCGCTGAGATAGTGGGCACCGAGCCAGAGGACAGAGCTGAGCTTATCTGTGCCAAAGCCCCGAGAGAAGGGTTGGAACCAAGGCATTGGTTCGACTCTCCCCCCGGAACCGACGAGAGAGTGTTGGCTCCCAGACTCTTTCAATGGAACCAAAGAAGTCAGAGTTGATGGAGCCAAGGGCACTGGAACAGACCTTGAATCCAAAGTCTCCACAATCATGAGATACTCCTCCCTGGCTCAGAAAGCCCTGCTTGACTCGGAGGAGGAGTAGTCACAGCAGGTGGCATGGTCTTAGGCCCCAAGGCCGGTTGGGTCAAGGCTGATAACAATTTAGCAATTGCCGGGTTCTCAAGGAGCCTCTGCACCACCCGGTCCACATCCACATCGGAGAAGGTCCTCGAAAAACTAGTCAAAGGAACAGAAGATGCCACTGATTGAAGGATAGGTGACCTCAAGATTTTGGAGACTGGCTCCAAGACTGGGGACCAGCTCCAAAACACTTGCTCGGTGTACGGCTCCAAAGGCTGCAGAGCCGGCGACTGCACCTTAACAGTAAGGCTTGGAGCTGATGGCTTGGGCTCCAAAGATACCTTAGAAGACTTTGACCCTTTTGAGGACTTGGAGGTCTGGTTAGTCTTGTCCAAGGACTCTGGGAAATCTGGCTTCAATAAGCCTCTATCTACCAGCTTCCTTTGTTTCTCCAGTAAGACTTTACTACTGAAGGAATGGCAGCTAATGCAATCCTCCTGGAGGTGAACAGACCCCAAACAATAAACACAGTTCTCATGGGCGTCTGTAATGGACATCTTTTGCCTGCATTTTGAACACTTTTTGAAGCCAGATTTCTGCTTTTCTTTATGGTCAGACATCATAAACAACAGGAAAAAAAGTTTATTGCAAGTTTAAAGTCACAAACAGCTTTAAGTTGTCAGATCCCTGAACAACTAATAATCCACAAGGAGTATATATCTATATATATAAAATATCCAACTAACACACTATCTAACAACACAGCACAATCTAATGGTACTAAAACACACTATAAATATGCATAACACTAAACCGTTAATCAGTAGTATAAGGAGATAGGGTTAAACTAAAGAACGGCCAGAGGCCTAAGAGCAACGGCTCTGAAAAAAAGATGAAACTCGTCAACTCAAATAAAGTATTCTAAGGCTAAGCAGCCCAAAAGCAGTACAAATATAAATATTTGGTATATTTTAGTAATTATCAGCGAAAAATAGCTAAAAGGAAGATAAATATAAAAGCCTGAGCTCTCCAAACGACCTCCGATCTGTTGCAGTGGCAAACTAGATCTGAGGTAGGGCAGAGAGCATCATGGGATAGGGACCTGGTCGCAAGCTACTCTGAGATCTTCAGCTTGTAAAGCGGCCAACTCAGAGCCAATGGATCGGCTCCGAACCCATGTGTAAGAATAAATGGCGAGATTGAACAACTTCACATCAACAGTTTTTAGCAATGGCAGGAGACTTATGCTGTTATAGACGAAAATTATACATATGTGTGGATTTTTCCTTTATTTAACAGCTCAATGAAGTTCCACATTTTGTAAGTGCATCCTCACTGACACACCCACTGAATTGCTGTTGTGTTTTCCTTCACTCATACTAATAATTCACAGTTGCAAGCCATTAGCACCTAACAATGGTGTAGAGACTACATTATGTATATATCTGATACACAAAGTCAGAAGTATGGTATTTATCAATTCTAATAAGCTCATGCCTCATTTGCATCATCACTGTGCTCAGAGGGCTGAATCTAAACTATAAAAAGGTAACCATGTAGCTATGAGACTCCTATCCTAGGACAAACAGAAGATTGGCATTTCTTGGAAGGTGACCTCTCCAGAGAAGGAATTATTTTGATAAAGTATGCTTCTATTATTCAAGGACATTTTAGTTTTTATAAACTGTTACAAATGTATTTATATAGCCAGGAGAAAATTGAAAAGAGTTATCTTTATTGGCTTCTTATACTTCACTGTTGGCATAGGCAAATTTGGCAAGCGTTTACATTTGTGGGATACACATGCTTTACTTTCAGCAAAAGTATATTCTTAAAATTTGCTTTTGCAATTCCATATGATATTAGAGAGAAATGGTAACATACATGTCACCGATACTGGTGTTATGATTCTCAGATGGTCCAGGACAACCTCCACAGGATTGGTGGGCACAGTGAAAATTGACTGGCATTCATAATTTGACTTATTTACTGTTTTAGCAATGCTAACTGTCATCCAGTAATTATTGACATAACTTTTCAGTCTTCACTATATGAATGTTGACAGAATGGGTGCTTTTACTGACCCTTGCATTTTTGTGGGAGTGTGGGATTGCAACCTCACATACTATTGTCCTAAATGAGAAGTGTATTTTAATTGCTTTTCTGTTGAAAATTTGTAGACAGCCTGATTATTTTGTGGAAATATATATATATATATATATATATATATATATATATATATATATATATATATTACTTATGTGGTATTCCTTGTTTTTTTACAAATATTCCTTTGTATGGTGGGGGGTGGGGCACCTACCATTCTGTTGTCCAAAACGAGAAGTGTGTTTCAAGTGCCTTTCTGTTAAAAGTGTGTAGACAGCCTGATAATTTTGTTGAAAATATATGTATTACTTCTGTGGAATTCCTTGGTTTATACAAACCTTTGTTTGTGTGGGAGGGAGAGGTGGGGGAGCCACCTAATATTTCATTGTACTAAATGAGAAGTGTTTTTCAAGTGCTTTATGTTGGCAAAGGGAACACAGTTTGATTATTTTTGTGAAGAAATACATTACTTATGTTATATTAATATGTTTTATCATTCTCTGTTTTATGTCACGTAGGATTATGGCACCCACACCTACAAACTCATGAAAACCCCCTTTCAGTGATACTGAGAATGGGGTCATCATGCAGATTTTGAGGCAGCATGGCGCCTTCCTGCTTGATAGAGGCTGGGGGATATACTGGTCAGAAAGGAGACTTGGAACCAGTTAGTCACTGATTTGAATGTAGTTGGCAGTCATGTTCACAATTATGATCAGGTGCAGCATTGGGCTATTCATATGATTTCATCGGCATTGAGGACAGCAGCTGCAGTTGCCTGAGAACAGCTGGCTATGGGGCGTGGTGCTGCTACCAAGCCACAACCTACACTAAATGAGGAGTTCCTGTCCACTGTTAGAGATCCAGACAGCTCAGGAGAGCATGTGTACTGCATGCTTGATGTTGGTGTTAATGTAGTTGGGAGGCCAAGTGTGCCCCAGGAGCAGCTTACAGGTAAGCCTACATATGGCAACATTATATTGGCTTATAGACTAACATGTAAGTTGGCTGAAACTGCTTGTGATACATGATTTCTCTATCTCTGCTTACTGATAAGTCATACAGTTATGCAATAGTTGTTCAGTGGACATGCATGTGAATAGACAGCTTAGAGATGTCTCAGTTAGAGCCATTTCTTACAGGGCATATGGGCAACTGTGTAGTCACTGTCCTTGTGTTATTCCTGTTGTGATGATTAATTGTCACCCTTTCATTGCTTCATTTCTTCCAGGCCCATCCTCCCTGCAAAGTGTTGAGACATCTGCACATGGTAGATATTTTTTTTGTTTTTGTTCTTACTAAGCATTATATAAATATATATTATCTGAATGTGTGGGAAGTTTTTAATGACTGTCTGTATTGCTGTAGCATTTGCTATTGTGGAAACAGTGTTACTTTTAGTTTAGATATTTTGGGTTACTATTTGTGGGAGTAGTAATTTTTTGTTCCTGTGTTTTTTTGCTTATTATCCCAGCTGATCCTAACAGTGGGAGTGTAGAACTCGTACCACCTTATGTTGGTGTATCAGTAGGCTGCGATGAAGGTAGTGGCCAAATGGTGACATAGTTGGGGGCACAGAGATTGAATATTACACTGAGGTTGCGACTCACACATCCCCTGGTTTTCCTTCAGACACAGTATGCCTACACATACCCATTCCACTAAGCTGTCAGTGGACAGTTTGAGGGTGACACAGTTGATCAGGGTAGTATGGTTACTGTGGTTTCAGTGCTTGTTGACTCTGGCCATTGCCAAAGTGCAGGTGAGCTGCCCCACAGAAGAGTTGGGTGGGGTGGTCAGAGAAGGCCTGTGTTCTGCCCTTCATCTGATGCTGGTGTCATTACGTGCCACTTGATGTCTGTTTATGACCATCATGAAGGCAAAGGTGTATTCCACTAGGGCCTCTGAGGACATTCTTAGGGTTCTAGATGTGGCACAAGCTGATGTGAGTGACTGCTTCCACCATGTGGCTGATTCAATGGATCAGATAAATGCCACAAAGGAACGGGCAGTGTCTGTGATGGAATGTTTGCTGGAAGAGGGAAACCTTCACATGGCCAAAGGGTTGTAGTGTTAGCCAATGTGGCTATGCCGAATCCCACTCCTATAGTGGCACTACTTGCACTGGACTGTCAGAGTCTGAGGTGTCCACACTCAGACGTGGTAGGCCACGGGGTTGTGGACATGGGTGTAGTCATGAAGAGAGCTCGACCAGCAGTCTTCGCTCATGATCAGATAGCACCACCACATCTGACCATGGGCATGAACATTTGAGTGCAACTCCTGGCAGAAACAGTTCTAGTGGTTGGGGAGACAATGATGAACTGATGTCTCTACCATGCACAGCTCACACCTGTCCAACATGCCAGGATGTAGTGCTACCACAGAGCTTGGCTGTGTTCATGCAAACACTCACATACACACATTTCATACAGTGTGCCCATTTAGGCACCCACATATACCAGGTACATGAGGCATTAATGAGGGTTGCAGGTCATTCTTTCTCAGTGACCATTTGATATTGTCTACATTTCTGCCTACCTGTTTTTATTACTTGCACATACTCACTACTTTGGTGTCAGCCTTAGCCTCTTGCCCCCTAATCCCCACCCTGTACAAGTGATTATGTTAACTGTGCCATCACCTTGTTTCTATCTTTTTTATTCAGAGGTTTATATGCATATTGATTGATGCAGAGGGTGGATAGCTAAATGAATGTTTATGATATGTACTAGTGATGTTATTTAGAATTATTTTCTGATTTATTACAGCATTTTAGTGTTGTGAGTCCTACCTTGAAATCATTGATATGGCAAGTCATGCTTGTTCCACTTGTGAAAATGTAGGGATAAACAAAGTTTGGATTGATTTTTCTATACTGGGTATTTTAGATGCATGATTCATGTTATCTGCTAAACTGCATAAATATATATTACATGAGTCAATCATGTAAAATATTGATGTCACTGCTGGACAACTCACACACACATTCTACTTAGGTACATTTTCAAGTAACAGTATGCAGGAATTTCCCATTCATTCATGTACTTACACATTTCTTTTTCTTTTACAGGTTCAGCACTTACACTGATAATCCTGTGTATGTTGTCATTTGGAGTTGACTGTATAAAGGTTGTGAGCATTGCCTGCAATCAATTTTACTGTACGTATGTGCATAGGATGACAGTTGTACCCCTTTAGGTGGTCAGCATGTGTGCTCTCCATTGCCTCTTAGTCAGATCAAGGTCATATTGTGCATGCCTATGTCTACCTACCCCCACATCAGCTGGTGGTTCCCCCTTTGACTCTTCACCTGTGTGTGAATGCGGTAACCTTGCCAGTGGTGGTGGAACATTCACTCCTAGCCCTTGGTGTTCCTGTTGCAACTGTTTTTGCAGGATTCTACTGTGCAAGATAGCATAGACTGTAATAATTTCAGTACAAGTACTGGGAATGTACTGCAGAGCATCCCCTGATGTATCTAGGCACCAAAACTGTGACTTCAGCAACCCAAACACATGCTCTATGATAGTTCTTGTTTCACCGTGTGCCTCATTATAGCATTCCTCTGTGGGTGGGTGTGAATTTCTGATTTGTATCATCAGCCATGGCTCAAGTATATACTCTGCATCCTCCAGTAAATGGTCTTGTGTGATATCACCCCTGGAAAACCTGCACTATAGCTGTGAGTTGTGCCAGATATGGGAGTCATGGTAACTGATGGGGTTGCCAGCACACACATTCAGGATGATTCCCTTAGCATTGCACACAACCTGGCAGTTAATGGAGTGGAACCCTTTTCTGTTGATGTAGATCCTTCCTTGTTTCCCCGGGTGGAATTTTGATTTTAACATGCATGCAGTCTATGACACTCAAGACTTCAGGAAAGTGTGTTATGTGGTAGAAATCCTGCATAGCTCTAGCTCTGTCCTTGGGGGTAAGGGGGAACTATATATAGTCATTGGCATCTGTAGCATAGCATTTAGGATCTGGTGTAGGATCCTGGATGCCGATGCCCGTGACACCCCCTAGCATTTCCCCTGTGGGTCTCTGAATTGTTCCTGTAGCTAATATTCTAAGTGCTACACATACCTTGGTCTCCACAAGTATTGGTTCTCCTTGGTTTGTCCTTGCTCTCAGGTGAGGATGGCAGAGGTTACAGAGTTCCTGAATTGTGTCTCTATCCACCCTGTAGCACTCTACTATTTCCACCTTATGCAGAGCATGAAAAGTTAATTAGGGTCTAAATACCCTTCTCCTCCTTGCCTGAGGTCTATCAGCAGCAGCAGCATGGATTTGAACCTGTTGCACATACACATGCAGAAGTGCAGCAGCAGCCTCTAACATTCTTTCCTTCCAGTATAGTTTCCATGGCTGTATTCCAATAGGTTTTGGAATACAAGACAAAAGGCTACACTACATGTATACGACTGCTTTATAGCTTGTTGAATAGCTCTGCCATCTTGGATTGTTCTTTAATATACAATTCAGCTGCTTATGCTATAATTAGCTCGCCATGATATTTACCATGTTTGCGCGGATCTACACATCTTGTAGAGTTGCCTACTTAATACAAATTGGCGCTCTATCATGTGAGTGTCATGGCATGATGCACACATGGTTTTAGCAAGTCGTGTAGGGTTTATTGAATCCTGACCCATGTGTGTACTTGATAATCGAATATCTATATGTTGAGGAGCTTGCTGCTACCAACTGCCTTTTCTAACAATAAATACCCTGTGTATTTGAACTGAATCCTTCAGCTATAGGCACGTGAAGCTTGCTCCCTCATTTCCAAATTATTTTAACATGACTGGATAGATTTCATGCAGAGCTGCCCATTGCTTTCTCTGAGTCCATATGGCTAGAAAAAAATCCATCCTCCATTTGTAAATGTTTTGGGAAAAATCTTCATCTTTTTTGCACTAGATCTTCTGGTATTAGTCTACGTTCTCTATCAATGGTAGCTGATTTCAGCATTCACTCCTTTAGTTGACAGTAATATTTCTACGGCATTTTGGCTCTGCTGTCCAACTCTGTGAATTCAGTCTTTCTGGCTATCAATATTAATTTTATCATACTTGTTTTTAATGAGCATAACCCAGCAATTTCTCTCTCAGGTCTTTACCCTGTCCACCTTGCTGCAAACACCCTACATATTTTCCTCACAAATCTGCTATGTGTACTGATATGCACTCCATTTTGTTTACAGACCTACTTTACCTTTCTCTACACCACTTTACCACTCAACCTTTCCAATATCCATTTGGGAATTTTATTATCACCATCTGTTTCTCCTTTCCCTAATTTAAAAAAAAAAAAAAAAAAAAAAAAAATATATATATATATATATATATATATATACACATACACACATTAGAACTGGAACCAACCACCTAAGCAGCAATATTACTTGGGTTTCATAGCATCTCTACCCTTTTTTGCATTATGATTGTACACTGTATTTAGTTGGTTGCCTGGGGGAAAATCTTAATTTCAGGGCCTCCACTAAAAAAGGCATTACTCATTTCACCAAGCCTCCATCAACAAAACATAAATGTCCTTTTAGATATGTAGCCCTCACTGATAAAACAATTTCATGTCACTTCTCTGACCTGTTTCAGGTGCAATAGTTTTTATTTTACTTCTCAGTTTGTTTATGAAACTGGGGCCCAACCCTTCATTCATGACCTCTACCATATGCTCATGACTTTATGCAGTACTTAAATTAATATCAGAGTAATGATCTTGGACTAGCATAAGCATTCCAACACAGCAGATATCATTCTCAGGCACCTGAAAGTGCTGTAGTCAGTAATAAATCTAACAAATCTGATGAGATAAATGTAGCTTTAAATGTCAAATGAGTAATTATGTGCATGAAAGTGCATCAAAATAAAGACTATTAAAATGGGGAGTATATAAGTAAAGTTAGTGGTTCAACAATTTGTGATATACAAGTACAGAATATTACATGAAGCAAAGTAACAAAAGAACTAATAAACCCAAATGCACACATGCAAACAGATTATCACAATTAATGTATGGACTAATATGTCAATAAGCAAATACACAGACAACTTTAGTGTATAATATTAGTCAAAGATACATGTCAAAAGAGAACTTAATGCAGGGAATAACCAAAGGGATATAAGAAGGTCAAGATGCTGTCATCAGGATAAATCATATCAGATTAGAATATCAAAAAACTTTATCTGTAATGTGTTCAGCTTTAGCCTTCTGCTGTCTTTTTAAGTGGCTCATTTCTGCTGTCTCTGAACACTTTGAATGTCCTTTGTTCAGGCAACTTAGAACCTAATCCTCTCTGTGGTACTTTTGACCATCACAGAAATCTGCTTCTAGACTTGTTGTAACCTGATTATTTATCCTGGCTAAAGTTCTAACAATTATCTTGCAGCTCTGTTAATGTATTGCATATTTCTAGTGTTTATTTTTCTTAACTGTCATTGCGGTTAGGTGTTACTGGCAATTTTGTTTTATATATTCTGCTCAGTAAAGGTGCATTGGCTACTCTACTATGCCCTCTGCCGTTGTGCTTCTAAGGTCCAGAATGGCCTTCCTTTCACCTTTGTCTTTTAGCATACTTTTTTAGTCACCATCTAGTTCCTGCTGCTTTTCTGTTTGACTAGGCATTGAGTCACATGCTCAAAGCTGTAGTCTTATCTAATTAATGAAATTCCATTAAGGAAATTTCTGGACCAGTGTCGAAAATCAATCAGTTGATGTGGGAAGCTGTGATACTGCAATATGGACTTTACATGTGTTATCACTGTTTTTGTATCTGCTCCATCTTGCAGCAATGCCACTTCAAGGGACTTTTTGGGCCTCATTGGCTTTGACCATCAAACCTCTCTACCCCTCACTGATGTGTTTGTTCCCCCAGTCCTGACAGCCTAGCATCTTTCATTAACCTATAGGTTCTCCGGAAGAGATATATCTTATTAAACACATTTATCTTTAGTCTCCACAATGTGAGGCACAGCACAAGATAGCTGTCTACCATACATGTTAACTCAAATTATTTTTTATGTATTCCCTATTCCCTGTGTCTCCAGCTGACCAGCTAGTACTATACAATGTCTGATTTGTGAGGTTTATGCAGCTATGTGTTTTCATATACCCCTGGCTTGCCTAGAGGCCATATTTGCTATTTACCAGACATAATGTTTATATAAGCATCTGTTACACTGCAGCTGCAGCAACAGGTCATTTGTGAGGTAGTGTTTCTGCAGCAAGATTCCATCTGCAGCATGGAAACACTAACACAGGCTGCTTATTCCCACCTCTTTTTGGGCTGATCATTCTGCAAAAAATATAAGAGAAGAAACAAATAAATCTATCAGATAGTCTGAAACAAAATCAGTCTACTATAAAACACATACATAGTTCAGAAGCCATGTAATAATAATAACAAAATATTTTATTAAACCTTAAAACTCACAGTCTTGTTTTTTACGTTATACAACATACACTTCACATATAGCTTTAGTAATGACAAACATTACATGAATGAATATTACACAAATGGCAGTTAAAACTCCACCTGTTCCCATACAAACCTAGATCATGAGGTCTGCAGCCAGTATTTTATCCATCTGTACCACCGTCATGTCTAAGCTTCAAAATATTTTGAATAATAATTCACTAATAACTATATTTTGGCTTTCAAATGTAAATAGCTTTTTTCAGGTTTCCATAATTTTCTTTCTGAAACATCTTGAGAAAACAAAGGTTATTTCTATAAGGCTTTGTTGTATTTGCTACAGATTTCACATTTGAGCAATTCTACTTTTATTACTATATTCATTATAGTTCGCTCCAATACCAGTGTGTATATTTATGTTATGCATTTTTGTGCATTCTGTTTAGCATCAGTCTTCTTAACATGATAGGAGAGGTTAGTTTTTCATTCTTAAAGAAAAGAAATAACAATCATAGTGAGAAAACTGAAAGAACTCCAGCAAGAGTTCAGAGATTATTAACGAGACCTTTAATGCTCTCGAATGTACTTTTTTCTGAAAGTTCCAGAATGTTTGATACTAGTTGTCACTTGATTATCCTTTTCAGGTAATCTTTGCCAGGCTCTGTTTTTAAATGTATTAAGATTGTAACTTACTGTGTAGTGTCTTGTATTTGTCATGGAATGTAGTTTGCTACTAGCAAACCATGTACCTACTATTTTCTTTCTTTCGGCTTTTCCCAGTTAGGGGTCGCCACTGAGTGGCAGTAAATTTTTACGGTGCCAGCTTGATGCCCAACCTTCAACGATGGCACACCCTGCGCATGTCTTTCGAATGCCATTTGACCACGGGGAGGTAGAATATCTGTACCTAGGTTTTCTTCAACAGTAGTCGGAAGTTACAATTTTAAAAGTATATCTGCAATGCACATTTAATTTCTGGGTTCTAATTTATGCGAAACACATTTTTGCAGTCTCATTAAAAATCTCTAAATTCTTACTGAAGCACTCTTGGTTTTCTCATTACAATTGCTATTGGCTTGGTATCTACTAGAGCTTCCTTTCCATGGACAAACTGGACAAAATCTGTCCAAACCAAATAAACAAAAAGAGGTGCTATCATTATTTTATATCTAAACCTACAATTGTTGTGCTTCAGTCAATATTTTAAAACATATGCTAATCAAGCCAGATTCTTTCAACAATAATGAGTTAAATCTTGTTTATAAAGCTTACACAGATACTGCATTTTTTAAACATGATCTCATAAAACATATAAATTCTTAAAGACATTTAATATATTCTGTATATTTGCTCCCAGCAGTCTAATACAAGGAATGTGCCTTTACCTTGTGTGCCTTAAAAGTACATAGCTTTGAGTGCTTCTTATCAAACCTTAATTTTGTAATGCCATAAGATTACATTGAGATTAGAAACAAATGACTTTTAGCATTTGACAGTCTGACTGCAACTTCATCTACCTTGGCAACAATAATTCTCTCACTAGATTTTTTCCTTTGGTTTAGACCTCTAGAATCCAAATATGTAGATAGCCTTTTGCATGACTTTAGACTATTACAAATGGACTCTGCCATCTTGTAGGTTCTGTCACTTTCACAATGAGTTACATTAATATCAGTCTGTCATACTCTGGTTCAGTTTGGCTGTCAGCATACAGTATTTTATTTATTTATTTATTTATTTATTTATTTATTTTAGTTTGTTTATCTGGGTAGTACACTGATCACTACAGACCATTTGCAGGCACAGCTTACGTGAAGAGATTCACAAAAAAAAAAAAAAAAAACAAAGAAAATAGAACAAATTTACAAACACAGAGTAATCAGAGAAGGTAGATAGCCCTGTAGACAATTAGTAAAATATGTAAATAATCTTGTGGTGGGTATCATTAAGGATCACACTTATATCTGTCTGAGTAGTATGATTTACAGTCATACACCTTATGCCATAAAACTTCTTTAAATTAACTTAGAGCACCTTCAGCATTCATACACAATAATTTAAATTAACTTACTTTTATGTTTCTATATGTATCTGTGACAAGAGGTAGCACTGCTTTAAGGCTCACCACTATAAATTTTAAGATATGCCATTTGCCTTTATATTTCAAATTTAGATTGATCCATGACATGTACATTTTTCTTATACTGCCAGACAATTTAATCTCAGTATTTTTTATTTTATTTTCTCCTGCAAATGTTCAAAATACATTACAAAGAATTTAACTTGTAAAAGCACTAGTATCCATCTTACACTTGACTGTTTGCAATCTTTTAATATGCCTCAGTATTATAGTCAGAATGAATCATAACAATAAATTTATTATGCATGTTTCTGCAGGGAACATTTGCTCAGTAACTCAGACATGCATTTTTCTGCCTTTTAATTGTATCAGTGTTTTATGACTTATGGGCGGCCGTGGTGGTGCAGCCAAACAGCAAGAGGTTCTCTGGTTCAATCCTTGGCTGGGGTGCCTTCTGTGCGGAGTCTGCATGTCCTCCCTGTGGTCGTGTGGGCTTCCTCCGTGTACTCCGGTTTCCTCCCACATCCTAAAGACATGTTGTAGGTAGACTAGACACTCTAAATTGGCCCTAGGCATGAATGTGTGCATGTGTGTGCCTTCTGTGGGAGGGTGGGTGCCAGGCTGGCAACTCAACACCGTAAAACTCCACTGCCAATCATGAGCAGACAGGTGATCCTCTGTGGTGACCCCTAACCGGGAAAAGCTGAAAAAAGAAGTGTTTTATGACTTACACATTTTTGCAAAATGCTTATGTTTTTCCACACTTCATGCATAACATTGTTTTATTTTAGGAATGGTGTCACACTTAGTATACACTATTTCCTACCTTTTTTATACATTTCATAATTACCATCTTGTCTGAGTGATGTGAATTTAGTATTTTTCTGTTTTACAATGTGCAAGTATTTTATACTGTATTCAGTTCTTCCAAAATGTGCTTTTGTTGCTCTTTTGTAATTCACAGATTCACAGATTGTTACTATGTTAATGAATAGGGGAGCCATTCTAAGCCTAGCCAAGCTTTCCCGAAAGAATAATGATGTCTTCTATCCAAATAGGACATTTTATATTCCTAGTATAATATAATCTCTGTTACTCTAAAAATGCCAAGGTGTATTGTATGTGTATTTCTTAAAAATTTTGTTCTGTAGCCTATTATAAACCTGTACATCATGCGATCCAGCATCCTGTATTCATGAGTCTACTGATACTTTTGTTCAAAAGTAAAGAAATGAGCAAACATGGAGAGTCTCACACACACACATACACACACACACACACACACACACACACACATATATATATATATATATATGGATTCACTATACAATCTTGAAACACTGAAATGTAGAATTTCAGTATTTCAAGATGGAATAGTTGAAAAACCACATACACGAAAACCCACAATAACGAACACTACAATCGCGACTATTCACACACACACAAACCAGGACATAATCACACACACACATACACCTACCTAACTAAACAAACATAACAACACACACAAACACACTTAACCTACCTATAAGCAGGGGGGCAAGCCCCCCTGCACCCCTCACACCCCTCTACTTATATATTCTAACTCCAAGGTCACACTAAACACACAAACACACAACAAACACCATCGCACACACTCACACACATTAAAACCCCTACCTATTATCCTAAAACACACAACGCTTACCTGACACCCCAGATAATTCCACAAACTGCACCACACGTCACGAACATGACACCATGATAGTGGCAGAGTCGACATTTGCAGATTTGGCATAGTGTAGTTTCGGTTAACTGCACTTTCCACTATTCGGTCTCAACGTACTGAATTTTGACATTTCAGTACATTGAGACTGTTTAGTGTATCTATCTATCTATCTATCTATATATATATATATATATATATATATATATATATATAGGTCTACTTCTGTTTGTCAAAGACACACTTTCTCGACAAATAGAAGATCGAACCCACTTAAGTGAAAGTGCACTACATCAACTGCGCACTTTCACAAAAGCCAATTCACCAAAGCACATTACAGTGGGGATAAGGAAATATATCCTTTTCCCCACTGTAGTGGAATCTCAGAGTTAGTATATTTAAGTAGGGGGGTGTGGGGGGCATAGCCCCCCACATGAGGGGGTGCAGGGGGGCTTGCCCCTCTGCAAAATAGTATTTAAACTAGTTTGTTTTGAGGGGGTTTTCCAATTCGGTGAATCCACTTTTGGGAAAGTGCGCTTTCGTGGAAGTGGGGTTTTACTTTTCTTGTTCAAGATTGTGAAATTTCGATCAAAAAAAGTAGACCCATATATATATATATATATATATATATATATATATATATATATGTGTGTGTGTGTGTGTGTGTGTGTGTGTGTGTGTGTGTGAATACCAGGCTTTTCCCTAGAATTTTGACTTGGTGGTGTACAGGGAATTACCCCTTTCCTAATGAATGATTCACCCTCAGAGGTGGTGTAAATATAAGTAGCAGAGGTATAAGGGCTGTAAGGAGGGATTTGTCCTTTCAAAATCACTTTTCTGTTTTGTAATGCAGTTTGCATTATTGGGGTTTTGCTCATTTATGATTGCACTTTTGGGAGTTGACCACAAGTGAGTTTATTTCTTGGTAGGGAGTCTCATATGTTGTATCAGAAATTATTACAAGAGAGGCAGATTAAGGAGAGAATCTGGCTTATTGTTTATTGAACTAGTTGTGTGCAGAATAAATGAAAATTACATTTCACATTTGGAGGCACTCGCAGAAGATTTTTTAAGTATGCAAGGTTGTATAAGTAATCTAAATGTCTAAATTACATAAAAATTGAGGAAAAAATGCCCTCCGAAAGTTTTTCCACCATGAGACACAGACATTACTACAACCATGATGAAAATTGTTCTTCAATTAAACTCTTTACAACCTGTGGGGGGATAAATAACTTTGCTAAAGTGTGTAAAATGAAAAACATGATTTTGCTATTAAAAATGGAAGACAGTCTTATTTTTAAACACTAGTCATCGGCACTCATTTGTGTATCACAAGTGAGCAACCACCTAGCTTTCCTCAAAAGGACAAATTGCCAGTATACTTGGGATTTACCCTTTCTCCATGTTGTTGTGATATAAGAGTTGATATATGTAAGTTGCGGGGTAGTGGTGTTGTGGCTGTCTACATCAGGGATACAGGGGGCTTACTCCCTTTGCAAAAAATATTTTTTTTCTTGAGGTTTTAATTTTACTCACCAATGCTGCTTGCATTCAAGAGGTTTCGCTCATTTGTGATCATACTTATATGAGGCAATCACAAATGAATCATATATATGTCAGGTAGCCAAAAACTTTATGTGTGTTGTAACAAAACCATGAAAAAGTATTGTTTCTGGGTGCAATTTGTGCTAAAATGCAATTTAAAAATAACAGTGTACAAGGCAAAAGTACAGAAAAAAGTGACTGAAAATTAGTTGGAAAGTTAATATGCACACACCCACACACACACATATGCACAAAAGTATGCATGTACATTGTCTGACATAATATAGTCAGTTCCTATCAAGTGTCCTAGGCCTCTGTGGATACAAAGTCTGAATTCATAACAGAAAATGGAGAGCACTGGAAATTATGTTGAATAGTACTTCTGATTAATATGCCTTAGTCACTAAACAAATAAAAATATAATATAATATACAGAACACAAGGAGGCTAATACCATTAGAGTGATGCCTGCATATTATGTGAGCTAAATATCATGGCTGTGTAGACCTGCCTGCAGTATAAAATGTGACATTGCAAATTAAGTAAAGAGTAAAATATGCCTCATAACATGTATTTTTATAGAAATAATTTAAATTATTCATAAATGTGTTACTGTGTCTTAATACTTCCACCTTGTTCTGATGAAGTTTGCTATTGTACATGACAAAAGCACTCAACATTATTTTTAACATTAAAAGATTAAACAAGGTTTATAGTGGATTCTTGTACTTATATTCTTTAAGCTGCTTAAAACACTTTATTTTTGGTTTCTTAATACTGAAAGTAGTGCATTATTAAATGTACTCTCAGAAGGAGCATTTCACTGAACAAACTAGGCACTTACTTGTAAAAAATGAAAGTTATGATTCATACTAAAAATGCTTTGAAAAGTCAGGTGCATTCCATAGTTTAATTTCTTCAAGGACATACTAACTCTTATTTGAAAAGTATAGACAATTATTCTTTCCTGCGAGAATTAGAATTATGAAGGATTTGAACTGTCTAGTACAAACCAGAAAAGAAGAGAGCAGAAATAAAGTGAGCCAGTGAGGAAAATGCACTGTGTAAACATAACTTAAAACAAATTCACTGATAATGTGCAAGTCACTTCATGATATAGATGTATTAATTTATTGTAAATATGAGTATTTATTGTACTATGTGCTTAAGCTGAAATGTCTTCATCTCACTATGCTCATGCTAGATTTTTGTAACACAGGTCATGTTATATTTCATGAAAAAAAGAAACAAAAGGAATTGCAAAACAATGTTTGCTATGACAATGCAGACCAAGGATTTTTGGCAAATCAACTTTGATGAAAAAAGCTTGTTAATGTAGTTGAAAAGTGTTGGCTGCAATACATCACAAGCTACTAGACAGTATACTTATGTTTTACCAAGACAGAAAAAAATGTTATTGAAACTATGGAACTATGACTCAGTTGTAAAATATAAACCAGAATAAGAGAAGCATTGAGAAGGTATTATGAGACCTTAATATTTAGGATAACAGTGATATGACTTGGTTGTTGAGGACATGGAAGAAAACTGGATAATTTCACAAAATGCTATGACTGAAAAGACAATACAGTAAATATTCAGAGCGCTGCATACTGAAATGGCCATGACAGTTTTGCCAAAACACAAATGTGAGGAAAGAAATGCAACCATATTTTTAGTTAAATAAATTAACCATGTACAGCATTTGATGTTTAAGTACGACAAAACAATAGTACCTAATTATCTAAGGAAAGGAATGTTGTCAAGAACCACAGGTCAGGTTAAGACTTAGGAAATGCAAAGAGAGAATCTAATGCATAGAAATGGTCTGGAATGTCAATACAGATAGAGCAAGAGGTTTAAAACTGTATGGTGTATAATAATAATAATAGTAATAATAATAATCCAAGACAGATGATTCCTTATTCTTTTCCAGGAAGACCAGAAAGATTATGGAGTAAATTAAAGAAAAGAGCTACTTCAGTTTCAGTGTTAGCACTTGATTTGTAAATAGTATTGTTGGAAGTTTTCTGTGTTTGTGAAGTTAACACATACTACAAGTAAAGGCATTATCAATGCACTTCAGCTGACTTTTTAAGGCACAGGACTCTTGGTGTGGGGATATTTGATGGTGGTCCACAGTATGCAAATATGGAATGCAAGAAATTTTCAGAACAAGTACAATTTTATCATATAACCCCAAGTTTGAGCTACCTATAGCTAAATGGTCAAGCCAAGAGAACAGTACAGACTGGAAAAAAACATGAAAGAAGCTCAGGACATTGCCAATATCTGCAACATATACATACATTTTTCTTTATGGAAATACTCCTTTACAAGACGTAGGTTTTTTAACAAACTATAATGGATCGCACAGTAAAGAATATAACTCTCCTTACTCCATACTACATCGCAAAAACCTACATTCTGTTCAGGAAACACTGAAGCAAAACCCCTCTGTATACCCCTGCCTTTTTTATTCAAAAAAGGAGGAAATATATAGAAATGAACAGACCAAGAATACAGAAAACTTCCACAGAATAGCAGTCAGAACTGGTTGTGAAAAAAGTAAGGAACTCAGATCATTTGTTATTTATACTGAGAAATGAAAATTACTAAAAATAATTCAAAGACATTTATATATCTCATATGGACTGTGTTGAATAAAAAGACTGCTTACAATGCCTCCAGTAAAGAAATACTCAGAAAAGTGCCCAGAGAGACACAACAGAAGAGATGCCCCAATAGGCATTTATAGCAAGACATGTGTCCAGAACATCCTGGTAAACTGATAAGGAGCTACCCGAGGTTTGCCTAGTAAATTAACATCAGTAGTGTACACCTGGCATACTCTACAGAATTTCCCATATATTTTAAGTCTGGAAGATAAGTTAGAAATTTAGTTTGATACACAGACAATTCCAAAGACTGAAAAGTATTAATTGACTTTTACTGATCACGCTGCATTTTAATTACTACTTGAGCTTTGTATTTCATTAAAAAGAAAATCACAAATGTTTTGTTCTCAGAAATAATGGAGCATTTCTGAAATATTTTACATAGAAACAATGGCAAAACTTAAAAAAGTTTGTCAGTAACTAACTAGATGACTGATACTCAGAACTTCATCATTGGAAGGTTGCTGGCATGTTGTAATGGTATACTAGGAGAACAGTGAGAATGTGAGTGCTGCATTTTTATCATTTGCTTCCTCTTCACTATATCTATGTGATCTATGTGTGTGTGTGTGTATATATATATATATATATATATATATATATATATATATATATATATATATATGCATGGGGGAGCTTTCCCCCCATATTAGGGGTGAAAGGATCTTGAAAATCACTCTTGTCACTCTTTTGCATAGCAGCCTCCTAAGGTTTTAAATGTTTTGGCGACGAATATTCATATGTCAACTTAAGAAAACATGACTATCCATAGTAAACTCAACACAATCTCTAGAAATGCAAAAATTTGACATCTGTAGAATGTGTATGTGTGTTGTTCTTTTAAGAAGCATTCTCAAGGATAGCACGTGCATACAAATAGCAAGCACGTGCTAGCTTCAGTGCCATTTTGAGAGTGTAGCCGGAGTGTGAGCATGTATGAGACAGATAGTTGTTGTTGATAAGTTTATCTAAATTAAAAGTTACTAAGCCTCAATCCTGATGTGTGTACATAATAAAGCTGCTTGAACAGAACCCACAAATGTTCATCTCATTTATCATGACCAGATAAGCGACATAGTGTCAGAACCGGGGTTCTAGAGACTGCTTTTCAGAGTTACGAAGTACAGAGCTAACAGTGAAGGTAAATTAAGAGAATTGAGAGCAAAAAAAAAAAGGGCCAGAAATGAACCAAAGGTAATGAAAACTTGTGTGAACGAGTCATTTTATTAAAAAGATAAAAACAGAGCGTTACAAGGGCACAGAATGCAATATTAAGCAAACAAATAGTATGGAAATGTTTATTAAGCAAACAAAAGGCACATTAAACAAAATGGTGACAGTTAAGATATTTGATAAAACAATTATCAGAAACGCACATAAGGGGTTCAGATTTACCTCGAAATTGCAAAACGAGCATATTTGAAGTAAAACGAGCATGTTTAGAATAAAACAAGCACAAGAAAAGAGATTAAATGGACAAAATGAATATAACAAAGGGCAAAAAGGGCATATAAAGCATAAATAAAGCAAGGCAACTGCATGTTTTTGGCAAATTACTGTGTTTTGGCATAAACTACTATTTTGCATTAATTGGAGCTATTCAGGGCATAACTAGAGTTATTGAAAGTATCTCAGAGTGCATAAAAGTGCTTACAGTGTGTGTTTATTACTGTGAATTTATTCTGAAGTGTTTATTGTGTGCAAAGTGCAACTATTTCATGAAGAGCAGTCAAAATACAACCATTTCAAAAAGTTTCTTGTGTTGGGTGTGTCTGTTCGCAAAGGGCCACCATTACAGTGTGTTTCTTGCATGGTAAAGATTTATTTAGCAAAGTACAGCCATTTTGGAAGTGTTTCAGTGTGATGTGTACCGTTTATGCCATGGAGACTTATTTTGCAAAGTATTTTGCAGAGTTTAGTTATTTAGAGGCTTATTGTGCTATTTAGCATTGCTACAAGTACTGGCATAAATTTCTGGCATATGTGTATGTTCGTGCATAGTTGCAAAAGCCTTCACGGATATGTGTTAATAATGTAGAGGCATTCTGAAGACCAGGTCCACGTGTATTTGATCACAATATTGCAGAGAATTGGAGAATAAAGATGCATGCATAAGGACATTCATGTTGCTACACCTAGCTGGGTCAGAGGCAATTGAAAGAGAATGTTCATTTGTGTATGCACCAGCAGTGTATGAAGTAGAGGGGGAAAAACATCATATTATTGGACAGGCTGAATCAAGGGAAGACCCAGAGTGTTTGAAACACAAATTCAGAGAAATGTTCAACCCCCAGACAAATGTTACATTAGAGAGGCATTTGTTTTACACAAGAGATCAAAAGCCAGGAGAAATGTTTGCAGCTTACATTACTGATCTGAGAAACAAAACTAAAATGTGCAGGTTTGGTGATTTAAAAGATTAATTCATAAAAGACAGGCTTGTGTGTGGTATTAATAGTGCTGTTGTGAGAAATATTTTGCTTAGTGACAGTCATTTAACACTGAGTAAAGCTATAGAGATTTGTCAAAGCCATGAAGTTACAGAAAGGCACACAAGTATGCTTGCAAGTGATACGAGCACGTTTTCACCAGGCTCCAGAGCAAATGTAGACAGCATGCAGCATGTGACTAGCAGAAACTGGCTTAAGCACATGGCAGCTGCAGTACCTGCTGGCGTGGCAGGGAAATTTTGTAGTCTTCCAGCAAGTTCTAAGACTAGGAGCATGATGAGTATATTACAAGGGTGAATCAGCAAAACCCAAGTCAAGCTTTATTGTTAACTATCGCAATTGTGGTGCCAACCATGAGTCTAAAAGAGAAAACTGCTTAGCATTTGGTCAGCAATGCCATAAATGTAAAAAAATTTAACCATTTTCAAAGGTTTTGCAAATCAAGTAAAACCTCACTTAGTTACAAAGAAAGGTCACTTAAAAAGTAAGTTGATCATATAGAAAGCTGCAAATCTACTTTCTATGCAGACGGTGTATCAGTAGTTGGTGAAAAGATTAATGCAGTAGATTTACTGGCAAAGAGTGAAGTGTTTTGTACTGTCCTGATCAATGGTAAACCCATTGAGCTCAAAGTAGACACTGGTTCAAAATGTAATGTTATGTCAGCAGAAACATTTGCTAAAGTGAGAGTTGGTGAACAACTTAATGTGGCTAGTTGTGTGAAACTTGTTGCATATGGAGGTGAAGAAATTCAAACCGAGGTCTCAGTAGTGCTTTCATGTTATTTGGCTGAGAACAGTTACAGCTTAGTATTTTATGTAGTCCGAAGACCTGTACAGTCATTATTTGGTCACATAGACTGTTTGAGAATGAATCTGATTTCCTTTACCAAGGAAGCCCATCATATAAGCACGTGTCCCAGTTTTACTGAAGCTAATTTCTCATAATATGCTGATGTTTTCAAGGACAAGCTAGGCAAGTTTCCAGCTGTGTATTCTATGAAGTTAGACCTCGTGATCAGTCCATTGGTCAGAGCAAGAAAAGTTCCAGTAGATATGCAGAGCAAAGTCAAAGCTCATTTGGATAAAATGGTGCAGCAAGGTGTAATTTGCCCAGTTACAGAACCAACTGAATAGGTGTCATCCATGGCAGGAGTTCACAAAAAAGGCTCAGATGAAATCAGAATATGTATTGACCTAAGAGGTTTGAATAAAGCATTGAAGACACCTCATCATCCTATGTGAACAGTCAAGGAAGTCGCGGCCCTAATACCAAATGCCATTGTTTTTTCTGTCTTGGATGCAAAGAGTTCATTTTGGCAAGTGATGCTTGATCACAAATCTTCACCGACTACATTCAGTACCACATTTGGAAGATATAGATTCCTCAGGATGCCTTTTGGAATAAATTCTGCAAGTGAAGTCTTTCAGTGCAATGGAGCAATTTTTTTCAAGTTATCCCTGTGCCAAAATAGTAGATGATATATTGGTCAGAGCCAATGGTGAAGTGGAGCATGACATAAACCTCAAGAAAGTTCTAGACAGAGCACATGAGGTGAACTTAAAACTCAGTCCTTTGAAGTGCAAATTCAGACTACCAGATGTTACATATGTAGGTCATTTATTTACTAGCACTGGCTTATGACCAGACCCATCCAAGCAAGCAGCCACTCTTGAGATACCAACACCAGATAATGTTCAAGCTCTACAACGTTTTTTTGGTATGGTCAACTATTTGGGCAAGTTCATACCAGATTTCAGTGAATTGACAGTACCTTTGAGAGAGCTGATGCACAAAAATGTTACATGGTCTTGGGTAGAACAGCACCAGAGAGCATTTGAAGACCTTAAGCAGAAAACTGCCACTCCAGCTACATTAAGATACTATGATGTCAATAAACCAGTAATTCTTTCCTGTGATGCTTCAAAATTTGGTCTTGGCACAGTTATTCTTCAAGAGGACAGACCAGTAGCCTATGCATCTAGAACTCTTACCCAAACTGAAATGCAATATGCTCAAATTGAGAAAGAACATTTGGCGATTGTGCTTGCATGTTCGAAGTTCCATGATTACATTTATGGTCAAGCTATCCAGATTGAAACTGATCATCAACCTCTAGTCACTATTTTGAAGAAGCCTATGCATTCCACTCCAGCAAGATAACAAAGAATGATGCTCAAATTGCAAAAAAATGGTCTGTACAAAAGGCAAACTTCTTTATCTGGCACCTTATCCAGATCGCCCAGAAATACAACAGAACAGCTTGATGCAGAGACTTTTGACTTCAATGTCACGGAAGTGCGTAATTTTTCTACCACGAGACTTGATGAGCTGAGAGATAATACAAAGACTGAGACAGTTTTGCAAAAGCTCAACCACAACATCAATGTAGGATGACCACCAAAGCAATCCAGTGTACCACCTGAAGTGCAACCTTATTTTCCTTACAGAGATGAGATGTTGATGGAAGATGACATTATTTTCAAAGGTCCTAAAATTGTTGTTCATAATTCCTTACAATGTGAATATATGCAGATTTTACCTCATTGTCTCCCAGGTTCCAAATCTACCAAAAGAAGGGTGAGAAAACTAGTATTTTAGCCTTCTCTAGCAAAGGACATTGACAAAGTACTTTCATCTTGTTCAATATGCAATAGTACTAAACCACACTTGCAAAAAGAGCCACTTCAGCTAAGTCCAGTTCCTGAACTACCTTGGTCAACAGTAGTCACTGACATATTCAAGTGGAACAATCAGCAATACTTAGTGTTGGTAGACTCTTATTCAAACTGGTTTGAGAAAGATTTACTACCTAACCTAACATCCACCGTTGTTTTCATGAAGCTGAAACATCATTTTCAGTCCATGGAAGTCCACAGAAGCTTATCTCTGACAATGGTACCCAGTTTACCAGTCAATTGTTTCAGAAATTTGCAAAAGAATGAGACTTTGTACATGTTACCAGTAGTCCTGAATACCCACAGTCAAATGGTCTAGCTGAACGTGCAGTGCAGAGTGCAAAGCAATTACTTAAGAGGTCAAAGCATGAAAATACCGATGTCTGTTTGAATGAACTCAATCTCAGAAACATGCCCCGTCACAATATACTTGGCTCGCCTGCTCAGAGACTTCTATCTAGGCAAACCAGAACAACCTTGCCTATCATTTCCAGTTTATTGAGGCCTAAAGCTAAAAACAACAGAGTAATCAAAGCCCAACTATTCAGAAAGTATTCTTTCCAGAAGTCCAGCTGTGATAAAGCAAGCAGATTTCTTCAACCATTGAAAGAAGGAGAGACAGTAAGGATACAAACAGGGAAAAGTTTTGACTGGATTGGTCAAGTAACAGGTATATGTGCTTAGCCGAGATCATACTTTGTAGAATCTGAGGGCGTGGAGTACAGCAGAAATTGTAGACATCTTCCTGTATCAGAACTGATATCACAGCATTGTTTCTGTGATACAGACTTTAAATTTCAGAGCAACCCAGACAATGTTCCTGTTGCTGAACATGTCTTAACTTCTACTTCCATTCCTAATGATGTTCCTGATGTCCCCAAAGTTATACATTAGCAGAGACAGTCCCAGTTGCTATACCTAATTCTAATTTCTACATCACACGATTTGGTCGTATTTCCAGACCTAGTGTGAAATGCACAGCAACCTGGACATAATTGTATGTATGTATTTAGCTCTGTATAATTGCATGTCAAATAATTATTTTGTACTAACTGCATGTCCAAGGACAGCAGGTGCATATAAATAGCAAGCACGTGCTAGCTTCAGTGCCATTTTGAGAGTGCAGCCAGAGTGTTAGCATGTATGAGAGAGATAGATAAACTTATAAACAAACTGACTAAGTTAAAGTTACTTAGCCTCAATCCTGATGTTTGTACATAATAAAGCTGCTTGAACAGAACCTACAAATGTTTGCCTATCTTATCCTGACCAGAGGAGCGACAATATCTATCTACCTATCTATACACACGGGTCTACTTTGGTAGATTGAATTTACACTTTTTCCCCACTGTAGTTCAATCCTGGAGTTAATATATTTAGTTAGGGGGCGTGGGGGCATAGCCCCCCACCTGGGTGAGTTTGACATACTTTGGTGAGTTCATTTGTTAAACGTTGGCCAAGTGTCTTCTTTCCATGTAAAAAGCATCAATAATGAGAAGGTTCATTTTATTACAATGTCGGTGTTGTCATCTCAGCAATCTGCAGTTCGGGTAAGTGTAAATTCAGTCTACCGAAGTAGACTCATGCACACACGTGTGTGTGTGTGTGTGTGTGTGTGTGTGTGTGTGTGTGTGTGTGTGTGTGTGTGTGTGTGTGTATAAAATTCTGATAAAGTCTGCACTACTAATGCAGATGAAAGCACCTAACTGATATTAATTTATGGTTCTTTGCTGATACCTTTGACAGCTGAGCTTGTTTGGGATTTTCACAATTACCTAAGCAAACAGTGAATGCTCAAAACAGTAACCAAGAAAATATCAGTCTTTTAAGACTGAATCATAAAATAACAAAAACATCACGGTTTTAAACTGGGGGGACAAGACCCCTCCACTTCTCATACCCTCCCCTGCTAATTATGTATACCAAGTCTGTGATCATGCAAAATGAGCACATTTTCAAACCCTGTTGTTCCATGATCTTTCACACAGACCAGCTGGCAGCCAGCAGAATGGGTAAAAAGAAAATGAACTATTTTGAACATTTGCTGTTAGTAACTGCAATCATTATGTGTATGCATGTATGTATGTATGTATCTGTCTATATATTTATATATACATACATACAGATAGATAGACAATATTATGAAAACAAGGAATACAATGTATTTGCACAACTTTGACTTTGCCCCTTCAGCCTCTGTCAGTGTTCCTAAATATATATTAGTTCATCTGCTATTCTGTCCATACTGCACATTAAAAAAATAAACACTAATGAAGTTGGGTGCTTTCAGTCTGTATCTGCCTCTCTGTTTGTGTAATTCTGAACTCCATATATTGCACTAGGTATTTAATAAAGCTGAATTGCTTTGTAAACATTTTTTATCATGTGCTTATCAGAGATGCTTTTGTGTCATCACATTCCCATAACCATGCTAGAGTCTTCAGCTCAGTCACTTCATCATAGTATGTTTGGCTTGTTTAAAAATAATGTTGTTGGTGTAATCATTAAATACTGCATCAAAAAACATTTAGTCAGCACCAACAAAATGAATGGAATTTTATTCTTTTTTTTTATTTTGAATGCTTTGTCCCTCAACACACACACACACACACACACACACACACACACACACACACACACACACACACACACACGTACGTACGGACGCACACACACACACACACACACACACACCCACAAACACTCGCACACACATGCAAACACAAGTTTTCCTTTCATGTGACAGCTCCTATATCCATTGCAAGGTCACCAGCACTGGTGTAAGTTATATACTTGCATCAAGAAACCTCTGTTTAGTCAATGTCTTCAAAGTGACCACATACTGTTTGATATGACTATACATAAATGAAAAATCTGAATTTTGTATGACATTTACTTTGGGTTACAACAGGCATCAGACTTTCCATTTATTATCTGCAAATTAAATATTTTCTTGGGAGTCATAATCTACAAAATATTTTGTATTTGCAGTAAACGTTCAGTCCAGGCAAGAAGAAAATTATACTTTTTTTTGTTTCTGGCTCTGCTATACTGAACCTCACTGCTGTAATATACAACAGAAAACAGTACTTGAATCTACTCCAACTATTTTTAGGTTACCTTGCATGCACGTTGTATATGGAATTTTAGGATTTCCAAATTTGCTGGAGAAGTATGTAAGAAGCAACTGCATTCCTGCTTAGCACTTAATGGACCACTCATTTCTCCTATTCACACATATTTTTCTGTCAACATTTTTTATAGCCATTGTTAACAAACTCCATAAATTCAAACCTTTTACATGAAATCGGGGGGAGGGGGCATTTTTCCATCAGAAAAACAATGCCCATTATACAGTGACTAAATTATTCAAAGATAGGTTAAGGTCTTTGCCTTGTAAACAGAAGAAGGAACAGGGCTCAACAGATGGATTATCGAATCCAATCGGATCTGAACTCAGCACCTTTTCAAGCTCTTGGATCCAAGGGTCAGGCTCCTTCCCTATCCATAATCCCCTCCTGCCCCTACAATACCTCAGATTGAGTTTGCTCACTTATACCCAGCATTTTGTCTAGTAGTTACCAGAAAATTTGTGATAATATATCAAATGAGAGAAAACGTGATAAGTCAGCTCTCTGATGAATGCATGACAAGGCACTGGTCAGGTCCCTTCAGTCAGCCAAGGGCCACTGTATGACAATTTAGGTATGGGGAATAGAAGGAGGGAATGTTGGGATGGATGTAAGAAGACAACACAGATCTAGTATTATGATAAGTACATAACCTCCATATTGAATGTTGTCCTTTCCATATAACTCATAAGATGGCAATTCCAAAGGATGGCGGAGCCAAAGAATGCTCAGAATCTAGACTGCAATCTAGCTTACAATAGGAGACAAAGGTGTCAACAGTAGACCAAACAGTTGCAGTTCAAATCCCATCTATTGGCTCTCTAGCAAAGTAAGCAGTGGAGGTTGGCCCCACCCTAGCTGAATGAGCCTTAGGTTTACGTGGTAATACCAATCCCTTTCTTTACAGCCAAAAGCAATACAGTCAGAAAGCCACAAAGATAAACTAACTTTAGAAACTTGCTGGCCATGTTTAGTCCTTGAAAAGGAAAGAAAAAGCTGGTCTATGTTTTTATAATGTATTTCATATGATGCAGATAAAACCTCAGCTGACAATGAACATCCCTCAAATGTAAAGAATAGTCCCCTTTGTCTTTGAAATTTGGGAAGAAAAACATTACATAAGTTGTCGGGTTAAGATTTGCTTTTGAGGCCACTTTAGTAAGAACATTGGTTTAACGTGATACCCTATCCTTCTGAAAAAACAAGAAGGGAGGTTTATAAGGTAAAGCTTGCAAGTCAGAAATTCTCCTAGCTGAATTTACAGTCACTAGGAAACTTGTTTTCCAGAACAAAAAATTTAGTTCTGCTGAAGGTGCTGGTCCAAAGGGAGGTCTACTTATGGCTTGAAGGATCACAGTAATATCCCAAGGAGTGACTGGGTCTCTGTTATGGAGACACAGAAGAAAGGATCCTTTCAAAAAAGCTTTGGAAATCTTCAAAGAAGCAATATAGGTTTGGTTTTCAGGACAGCTGAAAGGACTTCTCTGTAAAGGGATCTTGAAATCTTTGATTTTGCAGATCACCTTTGCCCCTGTCATGATATCCATTGAAATTATTATCCCTTCTGTCCTGGGTAGGTCTGTCAGCAGAAGTGTCTTGAGCAAAACCCTAGGACTTTCAAAACCATAGCTTCTTTCCATACTTCTGGCATCAAGGCAAATTCCTTTGGGAGAGTGAAAAAATGAATGCCTATGGAAAACAGAGTCTTGTCCTCCTGCTTGCTTCTGGTGAGTGTATCTTTGAACTTAGGTTCAAAAGAGTTGAACAAAGGGAGACTTGAAGAAGGACAACTTAAACTCTCTGTAAAGTCACAAATTCACAGCCAGACATGCTGGCAAAAAGCAATGCTGGTGCCTGCTGCTCTCAATGTGCCATCAGCTGCATTAGAAAGCAGGCGCATGGACATGTTGCACATTGACTGATGGGTAGATAGCTATCACTTCTGCACTTTTTTGAATGTCAATAGGCAGGATACCTAAGAGGGATTCAGAGAATTACTTAGTAAAATCCCTCTGGAAATGAGTGATGTGAGTGAGATAGTTCAGTGTATGAACCGCAAAGATCGCTGAAACGGAAGTCCATTTTCCAAACCTGTGCAATGCCCTGGACTCCCAGGTAGGGGGGGATATACAGAGGTCCTCTCTCAAGAAGGCTCCTTATTAGTGTCTGCCACAGCCACCATGGCATCTACCAGGGAACCCTTGCTCCAATAAGACCTGCTCCTGAGGGCTACCAAAATTTTATCATGTTTCCTGAGAATAGGCTCCACCACATTGGGTTCCTTCCAAGCCCATTAAGAGACCACATCAATGAGCTCATCAGTGGGTGGGGCCATCCAGAAGGTAGCTGAACTAGCCCTGAAAGCCTTGAGAAACACCAACTCCTTCGGAGTTGGGGCTGCAGTGAACCAGCCCCCCCTCTTTGCTTCATCAATTCATGGATGCCTCTGAAGGAGATGTCTTCCAGAGGGAACCTTGGGAATCCCTCCCTTTCCTCAAAGTTGGTATCCTCGGTATTCAGTGAGTGACTCCTAGGAAGAGTCAAGATGTCTCCTTTTGCAAATTCATTTACTGTGAGCTTTTCTAGTTGGAAGTTCTGGAGAAGGCTCAGAAATGAAAGGGGAACTTGCATAGCAAGAGTTTTCAAGGCTTAAGGAGTTTGGCTGTCCCTATCTATTTTAAAAATTGGAAACCATAACAACAAGATTCGAGGAGAGCTGGTATGGTGCCAAGTGGGTATGAGATAACTCTCTTTCAGCCTGGGGAGAACTCTCTAAAGAATGCCTCAAAAGTCGAAGACAAGACTAGCGACAAAGACGGTACCCTTGGACCTCAGGAGAACAAAGGAACTTTCCCAGCTGCAATCCAGCTTGACCCCAAAGCAAATATCACAGCCAAGCTGTCCAGGGCTGAAGCACCCAAGGGCAGAGAGGGTTCTAAAAACCTCAGAATCAACCCCAACCCCAGTGCCTTGCCCCCCTCCCCATCCTCTTGGCTCTGAGATCCTACCCAATCTGATGGAGCCAGAGTTGAAAGAGTGAGGGAAATCATCAGAGTCAAAGATGACTAAGCTCTCAACTCAAACAAGAACTTACCATGAGTGTCACTCTGAACCATGGGTACTGGAACTGAAGGCTGACTGGAGAAGGAGAGTTCAATAATGGAGCTGTTGGGACCTGACCTAGAGCCCCTGATGGGGTAGGCTCTGGGGGTGCCTTCATCTGAATCTGTGTCTTAAGAATTTTCTGCATCATCCTATTGATGTCAGTTTGTGAAGTTATTCTCAATGATTGTAAGTACCTGAACAAAGATGCCACTAAGGATGGTCTGGAGGATTGGTGGGTCACTCTGTGCTGTAAATCATTCTGGTCACCTAGATAATGTAGTACATTTACAAATTATTTGCAGACCTCTACAATGCAAATGTGCCAACTTTGTTTACTTGCTGCAGTTAGGGGTAAGGACCAAGCTCATGATGGACAACCTCAGCTTCATTCTTGTAATTACCCCTGTGACTCATATTTATAAACATTCATACTTGATATTCCAGATAGGTGTAACCACTTTAGGATTGGTGGTGGAACCTAATTCATGATTTGACCACTTTCTGGTCCAGTGCACCCTAGGACTTCCATCTACCACTGTCTCTGATAATAAAACTGGTCAATACAGGGTTCTCCAAAATGTTACTGGGAATGTTTTTATGCTTGCTGTTGAGCGCTTCTTTGAAGAGAATAGTGATGATGACTCAAATTGAGTGTCTGTCATGCAACACTTACAGGTACCTTGGATATTGCCTTATTGCAACATGTACATCCAAATGCAATTATGACTAGGGAGTAAGGGTTTGGTATAGATGAGGTTAGAGTTTGGAGCACATATGGTATAGAATGAACTGTTTGATGATAAGCTTACACTGGATGAATATTTTGTTCCACTGCTATCAGATATCTCAAGTAAGAAGGAGATATTCTTTCCCAGTGCGATACCTGCTGCATCAAACAGTCCAGGAGTGATCTTTCAAGTTATGGCTAAGGCATGCAATCCAGCTTGTCTAAAGTCTCATGGAACTTTAATCTCTGTGGGATATGAGCAGTAGGCACAGTTCTTTGTCCTCGGATAGAGAAACCCCCCCCCCAAAATTTTTCTGTACACATCTGATATCTAATCGTGAAAAACGTCTGAAATACAATGGCCAAAGTAATTCACTTCTACTTGCTGATCTCAAACATATACTGTACACTGCCCCAAAAGTAGTGACAATAATTAAACAGTGATTAAGGACTTGCTCTTTGCTTTAAAACACAGCTCTTCTCCCCCCATATGCACACTCATAGTGAAATTTTGACACTTCTGATGCCAGACTGTGGTGAAAGTGAAAGATATAGTAGTTGCAGTAATCTAATTCACCATGTTGCCTGTGACGCCAGTGCCCTGGCCCAGCAATCAAGGAGCCTCAATCCTCACCACTAACACCAGAGAGGGCATCTCATATATGAGGAAAAGATAACAAATACACACAGTAAAGTGCAATTTCCCTTAAGAGCACATAGAGATACAGCCAGTCCGGTTCTGATTGCTCCCTTGTGCCCCAGGTCCCCAATAAGACACCCCACTGGCACAGCTATAGGGTCCAGATCTCAATCTAGCTGGGCAAGCTAAAATCTCCAACACCTCTCTGTCCAACCAGTACTTTGTGTCTCTGCCCAAGTAGCTGACACACACACTTTGAGATAAGTTTATACAACCACACAGATACTCCTGGGGAAGGCTGGCACAGGTTCTCCAGCTGTGCTCCCTTTTCCAGATTATACAGTAGTAATCACTTGCCACTACCCAGCTAATATTATCAGCTACCCAAAGGCCCTTAAAAGGGTGTCCAATTATTACTGTGCAATATTATTATCCAATTGGATGTGACTAAACAGTCAAGGCTTATTAGAGTGATGTGGTACAGTAATCACTATAAATATGCAATGTACTCTAGACCTTAAATTATCTCTACACAAAACAGCCACAGTTGAAAGGGTTTAAAATATTTAATAATAAATAATAAAAACACAAGACAATACGTCTTACTACAAAGTGTTATTCAAAAGTTCAGAGATCATACAGAAATACTTAAAATAAATCAGTAGTACAGTTCTGACATCATAGAAAAACACTTAGTCTAATCTTTCTAGTTCCTAGCTATTTCTAAAAGAAAGCACAAATCTAAGATAACTTACATGTGAGCAAGAGGCAGTGCTGTGAGTTGGATGATCAAGACAAAAATGCTTAATGCCGTCTGATTCTCTCTGTTTAAATTGAAATTGCAGTTCTGATAAACATTACATCATTCTTTCACTTTCCTGGTGTTCCCAGGCTACACATTAACTGCATTTACTTCTTAACATCTCCCTTTTGTTATCTTGCAGCTGGTCAGGAAACAGAGCAATAAAAATACATTTGCATGTTTAAATCTATCAATTTAATTCTTGGTTAAAACAATAGAAAGAATGTCTTCATCTAGACTGACTGGAGCCGATTTTATATCAAAGGGTCACAACATGCTTTTAATGGGTCAGTAGAGAGCAGTGTTGCCACATATTTGTAACAGCATTTTTTTTTTTCATTTAAGACAACACGCCTGTGATTCACATTATTTTCTTTCACTTAGGAAAACAAGTCTGTAGTTCAACATTCATATTTACAAATGACAGAATTATCTATAAAATTCTATCTGGCTAGGCTGGCAGCCTTCACCCTTCTCTACCAGTCTTCACATTGCCCTTAGATATGCATGCACTGTAACTGTAAGAAGCCTTGTCAAAAGTTGTCATCACCCAAAAAGATAACCATTTTGTCTTCTGAAGTCTATTTGTGAAAAAGTAAAAAACATAACTGGTACAGTAATGCATTTTAATACGTTACTCTGACCCATACACTACCTCCCAGCAAACCATATCAAGGGTTGTTTTACAGTGATTTAACTAATTGTCCTTTGCTTTCAGAAACAACCTGCTTCCTCAGCCCCAAAAATATAGCTGCTTTCTGCATGCACTTCTGATGTTTGATTGCAAATAAACTGAATGAAATAATGGTCGTCATAATATATTTCAAACTGGTGCTCTCTTCACAGAAAACCTCACTGAATTCATTGTAATAAATGAAAAAGAAAGACAGAGAGAGAGAAAACAACTGGTCCACTCCTTTGAGCTATCTGTAATGTTATAACCGCATACAGATATATCTAGCATCCAGCCAATATTTATCAAAATAAAGATACCTGCAAGAGAAAAAAAAATGTCTAAAGATTATCACATCTTCTCCTACTGATGTCTCTAGTCAAACGCTAGACATTGCTTGCTAAGTACTGAGAATAAATGCTCAAATTGGCTGGTCTTATGCGCTTACCTCATACAGTAATAGGATATAGATTGGCTAATCCTGTCCTATTACTATGCGGAGACAGTGAGAAGTCATACTACAGATTACATGACATCTCACTTCTGGGTTTTAACTCCCTAGTATTTTGGCAGAATGCAACAGTCATGAGGGTGGGATAGTGTTTTTAATTTAATTCCTATTAACTCTTCACCCCTTGTTGAGGAGTTAGACAGTTGTTCCACAGCACCCCTGAAAAGAAACATGTCTGCCTCATGGATTTGCTTAGTTAGCAATACATGAAATTTAAATTGTTTTATTTGCCATTGTATTTTTGTTGCAGTAATTCATCTTCACCTTACATTTGAGGAAAGGAAAAATGAATCCTGAAATAAAATACGTCTGAAAAAAAATAATTATGGAGATGAGTAAAAGCATAGTGCAATACTACAATAATACCCTTCTTCCACCATTATACAATTGTTATAAGTGATTTGTCATCATCCACTGTACTTCAGGAGGTCAGTAGCAAGGTTTTTAAATTACTTAAAATTTGTTAACTTTCAGAAGCCTTTATGGAGGCCATCAGAAGTTCAAAATAGAAAGAAATGCAAATTTAGTATATTATTCAACTTAATTCGCTCAGCTTAGACAAGAAGGATCAAGACATCCTGTCCGCAGTCAGACTTACAACCCTGTTGTCCATTGCAAGCCCAGTAAAGTACCAAACCTCTAGCTTATCCTGTCTTTCATGACTACTCATCATCCACCTGTACTTTGACAACTGTCCTGCCTTCATTCATTGAAATAATGGGATACATTTTCAAAAAGCTTTTACAGAAAACAATGGAATCTTATTTTCATACTGTACCTACGCATCTTCTAAATTATTGTATTAATGCTGTAATGATTCATTTTAAGAGACTACTCATGGGGCAGGGAGACCTGGTTGTCAAGCTCTGAAGAATATACTTAAATAACTCAAGGCCAAAATAAGTACATTCCTCCTACACTGCCTTTTGATGGAAATGATTTACTGACATATACTGCAGTTAGCGGCACAGGTGGGCCAGTAAGATCCTACCCTGCATTCCTTATGAGAAACTGCAGATGTTGCAAATGCTTAAATGTAATGCAGTCATAAAATCAACAGCTTCAAACACTAAACCTCAAAACATTGACCACACAAGGTCGAAATACACAGCAAACATACCTCTCAACTATACAGATTTTCGCAGAATGTCCAGATTTTTGCCTCATACTTTTGGCTTGTTAATCATAGTTGTGGTTGTCTGGCAAATCATTGCCAAATTGTTGAGGACTGAAGTCAGAAAATAATGACAGATATTTGAGATTCAGACTTAATACCTTTCAGAAAATTCATGCTAATGCAAAACCTATTATTCTAATAACTTTCTAAATGTTAAGAGCAATATTTACAATTTGTCACTGTTTTTGGGCTTTTGTCCCCCCCAAATTTATGACTTTGTCCAGATTTCTTGCTGTAAGAGGTTGAGAACTATGACAACAACCAAACAACTAAAACTAATGCCTTTGTGGGGGGGGGTATCCCTCCCTGTGTCCCCACAACTTGTACTAATTATATTTACTAACTCCAAGATCACACTACAGTGGGGAAGGGGAAAATTGTCCCCTGCTGTACTGCAAGCTCATGCAACATGGTACCAGCTATTCCTTACTGTTAAAAAGGCAGTAGCAACATAGCTTCTCTTTTGTGTGTTTCGACATTGTCTGGTTGATGTTCTGAGCTTTGATGCTTGAAGCTGTTGATTTTATGAATGTAATCCTCTTAAACACACACACATCTCCAGAGTAACACCTCTTTAGACAGCACTTCGAATAATATACTGTCTGCCAGATTTAAAAACTAAAATAAACCATCTTTCATAGTTAGTGTTGCTTACATTTCCTAGTTAATGTACTCAGCAAACAACTGAACTGGCAGAAAGCTTCTGAAATGTCATTCCACCCTCTGATCCAGACACTGACTGGTTATTGCCAGAAACTGACATCCTAGTCATTTAGTCAGGAAGCTATGAAAAGAAAAAAAAATCCAGTCTGACTCAAGCTTTCATTTTTCTTTTGCTCAAGGAGTTTATGTCAGTTTCCATATTCTTCAAACTGAGCAGGGTACAAGATCATGTCTCACACAAACTTGATTATACCCAAAAACAAGCTACCTATATTTGAAATACAGTCAACCCATTCCCTGCAGCCTTACTACACACAGTAGAACTTGTTTGTGACTATGTATGCACAAACTATACGCTAAATTGACTCTACTTCTAAACAGATACTCCAGCCTTGCAATGAGATACCAGCATTCATGCTCTTTAAATGGGCAGCAACAGAAGAGTGCCATCGTGTGATGAAAAAGGAACGACTGCAGGAAAGAAGTGAACAACTCGGTAACAGAATTGGGACAGATTAACAGGCTGTGTTTCTGTTGCAATACTGGCCAAAGGGAATGGACTTAAGTGATACTGATACTGTTAGTATGATGCAGTATTTGAAGGGAAAGGTAATGAATAAAAGGGATGCCATGATGGGATTTAAACACCCATCTGGTGCAATACGAATACTGACATAAACTGGAAGAAGTATTCTTGTGCTGCCTATAAAAGATAGACTCAAATATCAAGTACACAAGCCCACCAGATGATTTATTATTGCAGAGATTAACTGAAATACCACAGATGGCATTGTGAAGGAGAAGGCTATAGAAACTGCATGGAATGGTGATCATATACTGAACTGGTGCTTAGTATTAAATAATTTCATCCAAAGTCAGAGATATTATTTTGTTGCTGCAAAATGATAGACTCTGTCAAAATACTAAAGAAGAAGGCAAACTGTCAAGGTGGAAGGACATGAGCTTGGCAGAGAAACTGTGAGGGAGAATCAAAACAGCAGTGACAATGAAAGTAATAATGTTTGCCATTGCCAAATGTTGGCTTCTACTAGAGCATCTAGCAGCAATAATTATAAAAGATGTGTGGGAAGTAAAAAAAATATATATATATAATACAAAACAAAAAGAATATATATATATATATATATATATATATATATATATATATATATATATATATATATATACACACACACACACACACACACACACACACATATATACTACTTCTGATTGTCGAAAACACACTTTCTCGACAACCAGGAGATCGAACCCATTTAAGCAAAAGTGCACTAAATCAAAAGTGCACTTTCGCAAAAGCGGTTCTGCAAAGCACATTACAGTGGGGATAAGGAAATATATCCTTTTCCCCATTGTCATGCGATCTCGGAGTTAGTATATTTAAGTAGAAAATGCATGCTAACACAAATCCTGTCATTGTAGCAACTATCTAAGTTAAAAAGAGCTTCTTCTTCTTCTTTCGGCTTTTCCCGGTTAGGGTTCATCACAGCGAATCACCTGTCCACTCATGATTGGCAGTGGAGTTTTACAGTGTCGAGTTGCCAGCCCGGCGCCCAACCTTCCACAGAAGGCACACACATGCACACACTCATGCCTAGGGCCAATTTAGAGTGTCCAATCCACCTACAGCATGTCTTTGGGATGTGGGAGGAAACTGGAGCACCCAGAGAAAACCTACGCGACCACAGGGAGGACATGCAGACTCCATACAAAAGGCACCCCAGCCGAGGATCAAACCGGAGAACCTCTTGCTGTGAGGCAGCAACACTAAATGCTGCACAACTTCTAAGTTAAAAAGAGCAATATTTAAAATGTATCCCTATTTTGGGCCATTGTATCCCCATTATTTTAGGCTTTGTCCAGATTTCCTGTATTAAGAGGTTGAGGGGTATGGTACATAATGTCCTAGTTGGGGAATGGGGGGGGGGGTTTAGTCAATTAACTTGATCAGGCTTGAGCCTGTAATTTGGTTACAGGACACAGCAGCCTGAATCCACTACTCCCAATACCAGACTGCTGAAGGAATTGTGAATTTAAGTTTCAGTACATTTTCAGGGAATTATGAGTGCCCTTTTGATTGCTGATTATTTGATGTATTTTAATGGGTGATAGGGGTTCTGCACTCCTGTGTGTGTCCTCCTTTGTATGAGATGCCTAGTAACTATGAACTTGTTGTCAGTTTGTCAGTCAATCCCAAATGCAATATAACAGCTTACCAATTTTATTTTAATGTAACATAGGCAATTAATTCTTCAAGGGCAGCAGGCACTGAATCTGTAGATGAAACACCGAAATGTAAAGTTGTTTGCCAGTAGCAACCTCTTCATTAGTTAGGATTTCTTTAATGTGGAATTATACGGATGACTTTTACTTCTGCAGAAATTGTGCTTATTGAGTGATACTGGTGGCCTGTAATGACAGAATCTTGAGTGGTCTTTTATGGCTGGAATTTTCTGAAATTCTTAGTTTTGTTATTATTGGTTTATACATTTTGTTTCATTGCTCACTGGAATAATGTTCAAAACTACAAATTAAAGCACATTCTAACAAGTGGTGTTGTATTGTACAAGAAATATAATTTAATATAATCAGGAAGTTGAATCAAAGAACACATACATATATGTATGGTCCTAAAAATGTGTGCAAGGAGCCTATGGTTTGAAAGCAGCCCAAAGGTAAATTTAATTCTCTACTGGCCAGATGCATTTTCTTGGAATGTGGGTTTTAATGCCATTTCAATGAAAGTGAGTTTCAAGGGCAGAGAAGTTTACTGCTCATGCCAAGTCTGTTTTCAATGTGAGACTGTATTGTTTGTTTAGCAAGTGGCTATCAGTGTTTGTGCTATTTTATTTCAATATCTGCAATCATTGTAGAAGTAAATAAGAAAACAAAACTGACAGGTTTGAACAGTGTTTATGGTAACTGGGGAAAAAATAGCCAAGTAATGGAACACTGGAATAGCTGTGGAGGGGGCTGCCGGAGGTAGTTGGGGGTTGCTGCAGGGAGTAGTTGGGGGTTGCTGCAGGAAGTGTTGCTCTGGAGGCGACCCCAATTTATTATTGATCATGATCTGGCTCTGGTTGTAAATAAAGCCGCAATGCATGTAACATATGCACAAATCAGGTCTAAGGCTGGAAAAAGCCGGGGTAAGTAATTTTTGTGAGTTTCTGAGTTGTGGATTGCAGGAGGTAAGTTTTTATTATTTTCCTTAATCCATGCAGGATCAAAGCAGATATTGGTGGAAGCGCATACCTCTTGCCATCTTTGCTCAAGACTCAGTCAAAACAAAAAAATAACTTTCATTTCAAAGATGGCTGATTTGGGAGATTAGAGTAGAATTAAATGTTTGTAATTTCTTAGTTGTGAGGCAAACCTTTACCGATATTGTAAAGAGTACCAACTGATCTGAGAAAATAGATAAACATTTATACAAAAGAGCTTAAGAAAATCCCAATTTTTACATTCCTAACACATTTGTTTATGAATGCAAAAAAATGCATTGCATCAGCTGAAGTTCCATTTATTCTGAATGGGAATGTACAACTTACTTGTTTTCTTGTATAAGTAGTTAAGATTTCTTCAACCGTTCTTTAAAATTATTTTTATTTAGTTGTCTTAATGAAGTAGTTTTATAAGAAAGCATTTTGAAGTATTTTGTTTTTGCACACAGATAACTGTTTATACATTCATCAATTAACACATACCAGAAATAAAAAAATATTAAGTTATTTTGGACTAACGGACTTCAAATCTTGTTTAATGTATATCACATACAGTTAAGTATGACAGTATTTTGGGGGTTTTGTTTGATCTTCGACTTACTCTTAAGTAGTTGGAATGGAAATTTGAGCTGTCAGAAAAGCTTCTTCTGGCATGTGCCTTTTCTCTAAGTGCATTCTGGGAACACTAGAAGCAGGTCTGTCGAGACAGCTAGTACTGAAGTGACTGACAGCATCACTCATAGTCGGCCTTAGGCATAGGCCAACTAGGCGGCCGCCTAGGGTGCCGCTGTAGCAGGGGCACTTTTCCAGTATTTATTTGGTGTAGCTAGACCAGGATGGGGGCACCAGGTGGTATGGTGGGGGCGCCATGCAGCCCTTTTGCCTAGGGCACCAGTTGACCTAAGGCCGCTCCTGTCACTAGGTCTTTTAATTTAATAAGTTACTTGTGTACTGTGCTGTGTTCCTCAGACATTTACAACTTGTGTAAATATTGTGTGTCAGTATACCACACAGTTTAGGTTGTGCTGTAGTAACATGTTTAAGCTCTTTGTTTCATAGCTTCACTCCATTTGCAAATGGTGTAACTCCTGTGCTCCTTGGTTGCATTAACAAGACATTGATGCCTACTAGGCTTAACCTGCTTAACATATGAATGAGTGAAAATTTAGCTTTGTTAATTACTTCCACAAGTCTAGATATGTGTATTCTTATTTTAGGCTATAATGTTTATATTTGTTTAGGTCATGTTTCTTTCATTTATTTGGCACCTATCCCTCAAATAGGTTCATAGGTAGGTACTGGGCTATCTGCCCGAAGGCATATATTAGCCCAGCAACGTTGTGCGGTATTCACCGCCCCTTTGGTTAGTTCCCTAGGCCCTTGATCTAGCAGCTAGTACCCTTGGCCCCTATCTAGTAGAGCTGTTGGTATGATCCCTGGTGTGAACTTTCTGTTACCCATCCCCTCATCAAGGTTCCTCTTGAAGAGTGATAGTGAGGGGCTCTGTCTTATGTAGATCGGGACCTTGTTCCATAGCAAGGGAAGTCTTTGGAAAGGAAATCTATCCCTCCAGCATGTTCTATTCATTGATGTGCTGAGGTTTATATCCCTAGAGTGTGTAGCTCGAGTATATTTGGTTTTGCTAAGATGGAGCATGTTCAACAGTTCTGGGTTGAACATGGCTCTGTATGTTAGACAGAGATCACTTCTGAGAAGGCGGTATGCAACAGAGAAAAGCCTTAGTTTTTTTCAATCATGCTGCATAGAGCAACTGTTTGAGGCCAGTAATCCTCTTAGTGAGGTACCTCTGTGGTCTCTCCAGCTGCTGGAGATGCCTGGCCAGGTACATTCCAATTGGTGCATCGTACTCAATAATGGGTATGATGAGGGAAGAGTAGAGGGGCACCACCACTACATCCTTAGATCTTGATGCGAACCCTTTCTTGATCAGATGGGTCACATAGAAGGATTTTCTAACCACCTTGGCAACATGGTTATCAAAGGAAAGCTGACTATCTACTTGGGTCCCTAGATCCCTTATTACTTCTTCAGATTTCAGGGGGTTACCTCCTATGTGGTAGTTCGCGGGTACTCTGTTTTTTCCAAAGGGGATTACTACACATTTTTTAGCATTCAGCTTGAGACCATGGCTTTGACACCATGCATCAGTCTCATTAAGACCCTTCTGGAGGATATCCATGTCGGCCGGAGACTCTATTATAGCACCCAGTTTGCAGTCGTCCACAAACTTGGTCAGCCACAGCCCTTCAGTGCTTGCCTGTACTTCTGAGAAGTATATGCCAAACAGGAGGGGCACCAGGACAGAGCCCTGAGGCACACCACTTGTTACTGGTCTGGATTCAGACATAGATCCTGCTACTCTTACTTTGTGGGATCTGTCTGAGAGCCAGTTTGCGATCCATCTTGTGACGTAAGGGTTTATGCCCAGGTTGGTGAGTTTATCAATAATACCTGAATGGGGAATGGTGTCAAATGCTTTAGCAAGGTCAAGGTAAGCCATGTGTACCTCCTTTCCCTTATCTGTAGCCTGAGTAACTGTCTCAAAGAAGTCCACCAGGTTCTGGAGGCATGATCTGCCCTTGATGAAGTCGAACTGTGTGGGGTCAAGTGTTTGGAGGTTCCCAATCTCTCCATTTATGAGGTCCATAATGATTCGCTCCATTGCCTTACAGATCAGACTGGTCAGGCTTATTGGTCGGTAGTTCCCAGGGTCAGTTGTGGGCCCACCCTTGTGCAGTGGAACCACCATTGCTGTGCGCCATTCTATGGGCACATATCCTGTCGAGAGGCTGAGACTGAACAGAGTATTCAGATGCGGGGTTAATTCATTTTTGAGCTCGCATATGACACAGCCCGGGACACCATCTGGTCCCATGGAGGCAGTGTTTTTAGCTTTAGATAGAGCCATAGTAATAGGCCCTGCAGGTGGTGAGGGGGCGGGGGGAAATTTGCACTGAACCTGTCAGCCAAGATGTTGGCAATGTCAGTGGGGACAGACATCTTGTAAATGCTTGCCCACCCAAGCATTAGTATACTCCTTTAAATAACTTTAGGGTACCAAAACATGGCAGATATATTTGAGAAACATGGCTAGGGTTAAAAAGGCCCCTGGGGTCATTAGCTTACTGCACACCCATTAACTGCGAGGACCAAGTTCCAAAATCAAGGACATTTTTAAAATTTACTTTAGTTTACTTACAGAGTTTATAGACCAGCAGTTGCATCAACACAGAGTTTTCTAACAACAAAAACGTACAAAACTCTAATGTGTTCCATTATTGACTGGCTGGTAATCCTCCATGTTTCTAGAGAATAATGAAAATGTTATGAGAAATGGGTCAAAATATCAGGCACACTCAGGGATGATCAGAAAATCAGGGACGGCTGTCAGCTATGTGGGAGGGTACTGAGTATGGTGAATGTCTATGGATGAAATGATTGGCCCTTATGTTTGCTGTTGTAAATCTGGCTTTGGGGACTAATGTGTACTGGGATGAGACAGGCTGAAAATACAACTCGTAGTGTTTCTGTGAAACAAAAAATACATTACTGTAATCACAAACGTATTATTCTGACAGAATAATTGCAGCTACTGTGAGTGAATGGGCAATGGGTATGGGGACTGTGTTGATAATAACTACAGTTTTATTTATTTATTTAACATTTGTTAACCTGGAAAGTCTGACTTGGAATGAGCCAATTTTCAGCAAAGGCCGGGCAGAAATTCTTCAGATGCATGTCAGTTCTGGCTTTGCAGGTCTAATGTGTATTTTTGTGAAGCAAGGTGGAATTGTAACTCTTGGTACTGTTTCTGTGAAGCAAAAGTACATGAAAGCAACCATTATTCAGTTTTTTTTTGTTTTATCTTGGCAGAGTCAAACTAGATAGTATGGGTAGTTTCTGGGTATAGGCTATACATGGATAAAATGATTGGTTTAGCCATTCACTTTTGTAATTCTAACTTTACAAGACTAATGTCCATTTTGGCAAAGTAAGAAGGAAAACAAGCTGCGACTCTTGCTTCTGTGAAACAAAATACATAATGTAATCAAATAGAATGCTGCTTTCCAGGTTAACACCGCTGCTCAGAAAAATTTAAAATAATAACATCGACCAAGTACTGAGCAGATGTGAAAGTGAAGATGAAAATCTCTCAAAAAAAGACAGTCCCAGTTGTAAAATCAATATAGTTTAATGCAAATAAGGTTAAACGGATAAGCGCTTTCACTATATCAGCTTTATCAGATCCATGATTAAACCTCCTAACAGACAATATATATATAACAAAAACCGTAAAAATAATCAACCAATCATAGGAATCAATTTAACTCAAGCTTCTGCTTAAAGTCACAACATAATAAAAGCAGATACAACATATCTCATGTAAAAAACTGTCCACATGTAATAACTAACATCTCCTATAAAATGTATATAAAATATAAAATAAAAAAAAAAATAAAAAAAAAAGGAAGTTCCATAGATAATCACAATGATTCCATTGATGTAATACATTTCATGCATCCTAGTATGCAACCTGACACTAACTTATTTCCAGAGGTACGTGTCACCAAGGATAAACCTGTACCACCATGTGGGGAGTCTGATGCTGTGGTCAGACCAAAGGTAAGGATAGAGCAAATAGAACTAACCAACAATGTAAGCTCCGACTTGTCTTTTCCTCTGCCTACACGCCTGGAGAAGGGCCCACGGAGGTCACGCTCCATGAGTCGAGGCAGACAGAAGAGGAAGTCATCAGGGCAGCCTCTATCCGACCAAACCCTGAAAATGATGTGGACGAACAAACGTTAGTTCACAATATATCCAGTAAGGCTTTAGATAGGGATGACATTAGATTATTGAGAGGATTGAATTTCATCCCAAAGGGCCAGAGTAGGTTGACTCATACCATCATTAACCTTAAGCTGTTTTGTAGGAATGTAATGCTGAAATATTTATACAAGGATTCCAATAATGAGTCAGTAGATAATAGAGAGTTCACTTTCAGGAATCTCAGTGAATTTGTACCCATACATCATCCCCTGGTAGAGGCTTTCTTGAAACTTATGGAGGATGAATTTCATAGCTATTATAATAACAGGAAGGTGAGGAGATCTATGGGGTCTGATAACCTTACCCATAATGAGAGGGTTAGTCTTAAGAAACTGCAGGATGATTCAACCATCATTATCAGACCAGCTGATAAGGGTGGTAGGGTCGTTGTTATGGATATGCTACATTATAATACAACCATGGAAATTATGTTACATGATAAATTTTATGAAGTGATTAGGGTGGATGTTGTCAGTGATATAATTAGGTATGTGCATTGTACTTTATTGGATATTTTTCAGAGCAATTTAATTGGGAAGAAATTATATGAATACCTTTACATCCAGACACCTGTTATACCAGTTATAAATGAGTTACCTAAGATACATAAAGATTCCAAGGATCCACCCATGAGACCAATTGTTTCTGGTCATGGGTGGGTCACTGAACATTTATCTGTTTATATAGAAAAACATCTAAGACAAGTGTTGAACAACAATGTCTTTGTACTACGAGACTCCAAACAGTTTTTAGTCGATCTCTATGACTGTATTAAACAACAAGGGAACATAGTTGATTGTCTTTTTGTAACATTTGATGTCCAGTCCCTATTCACAGTCATCCCCAATGGATTAGGACTTACCCATGTATTAGAATATTTGACGGAACATAGTGGTTATGGAGAAGTTAAAATTGATTTGATAGTACACTTTTTAGAACTGGTCCTTGAAAATAATATATTCATGTTTAGAGATGTTTTTTATAGGCAATGTGATGGTGTAGCTATGGGCACACCCTGTGCGAACAGCTATGCCAACATCTTTTCAGCCTATTGGGAGGAACATGTGTTGTTTCGTGAGACATTGTTTGAGGAGCATGTAGTGTTCTATCGGCATTTTGTTGATGACCTTTTTGTGCTATGGAGGGGGACACCAGTACAACTGCAGTCCATGCATACCTTGATGAATAGTTTAACTACTTTCCTCAAGTTTACTATGCATTTCTCTGACCATAAGATCGAGTTCCTAGATTTATTTGTGGAAAGGTTATCCGATGAGATTATCAATACTGGAGTATACCGCAAGGCCTGTCATTGTAATTCATTACTCATGAGAACGAGTATGCATCCACCATTTATATTCAGGAACATCATGAAAGGGCAGGCGATTAGGGCCTCTAGGCTGAACCCTATGTATATAGGATTTGCCGATGAATCAGATAACCTGAGAAAGAGGTTAGTGGAAAGGGGCTACAATGAGAGTGAGGTCAATCAGTATTTGGATGAGGTTAATAACTTACGTTCAACAACAGCTAGGCCGTACTTTGGACCGATGGACCCAAATAGTATAGGGGTGGGAAAGATTGAATCTTGTGTCAAGTTTCCGACTATTTATTCATCAGATCAGCCTGATATCAGGGAGATTGTTAATAAGTTTTGGTGTGTCCTGCAGGTTGATGATGACCTAAAGCAGATAGTGGGGGAAGCCCCACGTTTTCTCTTTAGGAATAAACATAACTTAAAAAGGTTGTTGTGTTATCCAAGATTGGACAGACATCCTATTGATAGCAACGTTGAGTTTTTTCATCCGGATTTAAAAAGAGTATTTCATACCACTGTAGAAGCTAATTGTATGACAATTCATGTGGTCTATTTAGCAGTGTGCCAGATGTGCTCCTCCTTTTATGTGGGTAAGATCAACCGCCCGCTCAGAGATAGGATGAGAGAACACAATTATCATATTAGGAAAGGCACACTACACAATGCTTTAGCAAAACATGTTGCTACGAATGGCCAGGATCATGAATTTCTTTTCAGAGTGCTAGAAGTCATCACCCCAACTCCCAGGGGAGGTGACGTTAAGACGTTTACTGAGGGCAAAGAAAGTGACTGGATAATAATATTGAGAGCAGATAGGGGTTCTGGATTAAATGAAAGGGCATCTATAAAACCGAGGCTGAGGCAGCATAGACATGTAAAATGACAGCAGGTTTTAACAGCCACCCAGCATGTATTCTTTTCACATATACATAATGATGAGCTTTACGTATCATTTTTTATGCATTAGTACATTAGATATAATCTTCACATGTTAGGTTGCTATGTGTCTTTGTGTTTTTTATGTTTTTAAGGGTAAGGCTGTGATTTGACAATATTTACATGAATTGGTAGGGGAACAGTGCTCCCAGGTCCAGTATGAATGAGTTTTTGTCTATATAAACGGTAGTATTTACAATAAGCCTTCATTTTTCTTATTTATTTATTTATTTATTTATTTTTTATTTTATTTATTTTTTATACATTTTATAGGAGATGTTAGTTATTACATGTGGACAGTTTTTTACATGAGATATGTTGTATCTGCTTTTAATATGTTGTGACTTTAAGCAGAAGCTTGAATTAAATTGATTCCTATGATTGGTTGATTATTTTTATGGTTTTTGTTATATATATATTGTCTGTTAGGAGGTTTAATCACGGATCTGATGAAGCTGATATAGTGAAAGCGCTTATCCGTTTAACCTTATTTGCATTAAACTACATTGATTTTACAACTGGGACTGTCTTTTTTTGAGAGATTTTCATCTTCATTTTCACCTCTGCTCAGTACTTGGTCGAAAATACATAATGTGATAACATTTATGTATTTATTTTTATTCTGGCCATGTCATACCAGATACTGTTGGTCAGGAAATGGGTATGTGGGCTGTCTGTGAATGAAATAATTGGCTTTGTTTGCTGTTGTATTTGTAAGACTAATGTGTATTTGGGTGAAATAAACCGGAATACAAGCTAAGACTACTACTACTACTGTGAAGTAAAAATACATTACGTAACCACATTTTTTTTTTATCTTGGCAGGGTTAAACCAAATATAGTTGGGTAGTAAATTGTTATGGGGGCTTTTCTTTTTTTTGTTAGCATCTTTACTGAAATATCATTTAAGACATAGGTAAGCATACATGTATATAAAAGAAAACAAACCGTATTAACATATTCCCAGCTGCTGCAAACATTATACGTCACGTATTCTTTTGTATGATTATCATCAATTCAGCATTATATAAATTGATAACTTCCTGCCTTCCTTTAAACTTCACTCCTCCTTCATAACATTATTCTGTTTGCAATGTTTCCACGATTTACATTTTTTTCTGTCATTTGTTCCTACCCTTTTCTAAAGATCCCACTTCCAGTTCTTTTGTCTTTGTTATAATAGTCAATACTTCTAATACAGTTGGTTTAGACTTTGATTTCCTTTTTGTAGTAATTGTTTTTTGACAGCCACCAGAATTAAACTTAACAATGCCTTACTTTATCTAGGTAATTCCGATCCTGAAAAAAAATGCCGTAGTTACACCCATTTGCTCACCCAATATTTCTGATAGAGTACTCTGTACAGAATTTTTAAAGTGTGCCAACTCATTACAGTCCCAAAAGATATGGTCGCAGAACTTCTTTCTTCCCCATCACATCTCCAATATTTGCCATCAACCTGAAGAAAAATTCTGTGGCGTCTGCTTAGGGTATAAAAATGTCCATGCAAACACTTCCAACCAAAAATCCTAAATATTGTAAATTTTGTTGCATATTTGGGAGCCTCACACATGCCCTCCCATTGTTTCCTTGTGAATTGCTTATTCAGTCTCTCTTCCCAGTCTTTTCTAACCTTCTCTCTTTGATTCCTGTGGTTGTCATAAAATATTTCACATGCCTTGCTAATTATCCCTTTTTTAACAGCAGTTTCTGTTTCAAAGTCAACTAAAAACTCATCACAGTAAGTCTTTCACTTAGGACCCCTCATCCCTTTCTCTGTCTGTACTCTGATATCAATTCCTGAAAGTGAAGGCAGTATCTAGCCTGTAGTCCAAACATCGTCCTCGCATCTTCACATTGTATTACCTTACCCTCTCTAGTTATTTGCTCCCAATACCTTGGTTAATTTCCCATTTTTTTCCAGTAGATTAAACCCCCTCTTGCCTATTCTCTGTACCCCTAATTGCAGTCATCCTTACTGGCAAAATCTTCTTTCTCCATTCTCATGTTGGCTTAGTTTTTAGAATACTGTATCTCACTTTATGAATATAATATTCTGTCTGTTGTTATTCTTCAAGATCTGCATCCAAATTCCCACCCTCTCCTTATTTCTCAAAGTTCTCCCAGCTTCATCACCATCCCTTTCCACTTTGAATTACAGTTTTCTGCTTCTGTTATGTATATGAGCTTTAAATGTGTAGCTCAGAAATATTCCTTCAAACCAGGTAATCCTACACCATCTTGTTCTGTTGAAAGGTCAGCTTCTCCCACTTGGCCCTTGCCACCCCCACCCCCAATAAATCCTTCAACTTTTTATTACTGTCCACAACTTTTCCTCTGATATATGGGGGCTGTGCGCTGATGAAATTATTGGCCTTGATTTGGTTGTGGCAATTTTGGCTTTTCAGGACTAATGTGTATTTGGGTTAATCAAGCTGGGATTATTATTCATGTGAAGCAAAAATGCATTAATGTAACCACTATTTTTTTATCCTAGTAGGGTCAAATCAGATACTGTGGATAGGCAATGGGTACAGGGTCTGTCTGAGGATGAAATGATTGGCTCTGCTATTTGGGTAAGCATGCTGAAATACAAGCTATGACTACTGTTTCTGTGAAGCAAAAATATATTAATGTAATCATTATTTTTTGACAGGATTTCTGTAAAAATAACTGAGCATTGCCACAGCAGTGAAGTGATTAATGATGCCATGTCACATTGCTTGATTCCCTGAGTTTTTGTCTGTGGCTCCTTCTGTGTCCAGTCTACATGTCCTTCCTGTCTTTGTATGAGCTTTACTAAGGTGTTCAGCTTTCTCACAGCTCCCTGAAGATATGCCATACGTGAACTGGTGTTCCTCCAATTTGCTTATAAATAAGCATGCAGTATGAATAACTAGTTTTTGTGTGTGTGTGTGTGTGTGTGTGTGTGTGTGTGTGTGTGTGTGTGTGTGTGTGTGTGTGTGTGTGTGTGTGTGTGTGTGTGTGTGTGCGCACACACTGTGGGCACACACAACTCTTCTGGCTGACAGTACAAATAATTAACATTAATTGTCTTTCAGGTTTAATGCCGGGAAAGAGCACTAGAGATGCAATGTTTGCTCTGAGAGTGTTGATGGAGAAGTACAGAGAATGTCAGAAGGAGTTGCATTGTGTTTTTGTAGACTTAGAGAAAGCATATGACAGGGTGTCTAGAGAGGAGTTGTGGTATTGTATGAGGAAGTCAGGAGTGTCAGAGAAGTATGTAAAAGTGGTACAGAATATGTACGAGGGTAGTGCGACAGTGGTGAGGTCTGCGGTGGGAGTGACGGATGCGTTTAAGGTGGAGGTGGGGTTACATCAAGGATCAGCTCTGAGCCCTTTCTTATTTGCAATGGTGATGGACAGGTTGACAGATGAGACCAAACAGGAGTCCCCGTGGACTATGATGTTTGCAGATGACATTGTGATCTGTAGTGAGAGTAGGGAACAGGTGGAGGAGACCCTGGAGAGATGGAGATATGCTCTAGAGAGAAGAGGAATGAAGGTCAGCAGGACTAAGACAGAATATATGTGTGTTAATGAGTGGGAGGATAGAGGAATGGTGAGGATGCAAGGAGTAGAGGTGGTGAAGGTGGATGAGTTTAAATACTTGGGGTCAATAGTTCAGAGTAGCAGTGAGTGTGGAAGAGAGGTGAAGAAGAGAGAATAGGCAGGATGGAGTGGGTGGAGAAGAGTGTCAGGAGTGATTTGTGACAGATGAGTACCTGTAAGACTGAAAGGGAAGGTCTACAAGAGGGTAGTGAGACCAGCTATGTTATATGGGTTGGAGACAGTGGCATTGACAAAAAGGCAGGAGTTTGAGCTGGATGTGGCAGAGTTAAAGATGTTAAGATTTGCACTGGGTATGACGAGGGTGGACAGGATTAGGAATAAGTATATTAGAGGGTCAGCTCAGGTTGGACGGTTTGGAGACAAAGCCAGAGAGGCAAGATTACATTGGTTTGGACATGTGCTGAGGAGGGATGCTGAGTATATTGGGAAAAAGATGCTAAGGATGAAGCTACCAGGTAACAGAAAAAGAGGAAGGCCTAAGATAAGGTTTATGGATGTGGTGAGAGAGGACATGTAGGTGGTTGGTGTGACACAGCAAGATGCAGAGGACAGGAAGAAATGGAAACAGGTGATCCGCTGTGGCGACCCCTAATGGGAACAGCCGAAAGAAGATGATGAATTGTCTTTCAAGATGGCACATTGGTAAAAAGGGTACATTTGCCACCTCACAGCAATAGGTTCTCTGGTTTGGTTCTGGCTTGGGGTGTCTTCTGTGTAGAGTCTGCATGTCCTCAATGTTCTTGTGTGGATTTTCAATGGATGCTCTGCTTTCTACAACACTTCAAAAACATGCAATAACATGGATTGGGGATTATAAATTGTCCATAGATGTGTGTGCATGAATGTGTAATATGAAAGAAAGACCTGGCAACATACTTCTGTTTCCCCCTTTGCCTTGTAAACTCTACGGATAGTGGTGGTTGTCTGTAGGGTCACTCTAGGAGTCAGACTGGACTTATAAGAGAGTAAGTGAGTGAATTATCTCTCATAAATAAAATAAAAATACATCACAGAGTATCTAGAGTCTGAATTTCTTGGGGCTTGGCAATACCCACACTCTCAGATCTGTAAATGGATTTTGACACTGACTTAGAAGGGGAGACTCACCTCTTCACTAGGTCTCAGTCTAAAACTAGCCATGTCCAGGTTTGAACTCAGAAGGGTGTGTTACAAGTTATATGGGGGCTGGAGAGAGTATGGACATTTTTTTCCTTAATTTTCTCATTGTCTGAATTCAGTGGCTTGCACAGAAAGTTACTATAGCTTATCTCGAAGCAGTGTACCATGAAAGAGAAACATAGACGTATATAGATTTATTTATTTATTTATTATTTATTTGCAGTTGGTTAACCAGGATAGTCCATTGGGCCAAAAGAACCCTTTTTCAATGGCGTCCTGGGGAGAAAAACTCCAACACAGATTACACAAAGATTACAGAGATTTACATTTCAAACAATTTCTGATTACAAGACAGAACAAAATACTGAGGTTACAATCAAAAATACAATTTTTTTTTTGTTAGGAGAACATTGTTCAAGTAGGATTAGGAAGTGAGTAGATAGATGCAGAAGGCTTTCAGTTTGTTAGGTACAATAAGAAATTGATTACTAGCTTCAATAATGAATTTATGAGATGAAAGACTGTAGATGGTGATCCTTTGGTGGTGGGGATTAGCAGGCATGATGATTATATGAATAACAGCAACAGTGTAAAACATACGAGTGTAGTCACTTGTTCTTTCATTTTCATCTTGATCTAACACCAAAGTAGTTCACAGAAGGTGACTATTTTGGGGAGGTTAGGAAGGTAAACACTATTTCTAGATATTACTTGTGCATCATAAACACTTGTCTTTTTATTTTATTGGGAAATGTTATTTTAACCTTAAGCATTCAACACAACTTATTTCTTTCCTTAGTCAGTATGTATATTCAGACCTTCATTAGATCAAAAGATTAAAAAATATCTCTGGAATGCACCTTAGAGAATCTAGAACACCATAGCTTCTGGGGCCCCTACCAGCTATCCAGACCCCTGACTTAATTATTTTATTTCAGTGAAGTATTGGCCAGTTAGTGTGCTGAAAGAACTGAAGAAAAAGCTGAAGACTAAGACAAGATATGGAAATACAGGGTGATGTCACCCAGATAGGATGGGCAGACTGGGGGGGGGGGGGGTTGGGGTAAGCGAAATAAAAAATTACTTTTGTCTAAAGTGAATATCTAGTGTTATGAATTCTGCTTATGTCTTTAATGTCTGTATGAAATTTATTTGCTTTCTTCAATTCAGTGCACATAGCTTCATATGTATATTTCTAAATATACAGAACATGAAAAGAAAACGAGGGGTGAGTGTACCAAAATGTGAAACTGTCTAGTACTGGATAACTTCTGACATCTGTTTTTACACAGCGGTAGCTCCAACATCCACAGCTGTTCTGGATCTGCCACTGTATTGCTTTGAAGTTTCCCCCATCTGGAAAACTGGTTTCCTGCTTCTTTTTACTTTTACAAATATAATGAGCTAAACTGATTTCTATGAAATACTGCTACAGTGCTTAAGCATTAACAGGCTGCCATTATATGGATGTATTATTTCATATAAAATAATACAACTGTTCTTTTATAATAAGTAAATATTAACTAACAGTAGATTATCTTCTCTGTGGTTTACCCTGTGAAGAGGAAGTAGCTGTCCAGAATCACCTCTGTGGCATTTTAGCAAAACCTTCTGATCCTTCATATTCTTGTTTGTTTTACGTCAGCACTGAAAAGTAACCAAAACTTTAAACATTTCAGTTTTCTCTGTGAAGAAGAAGTAGCTGTTCACAATCTTCTCTGTGGTTTACACTCTGAAGAAGAAGTAGCTGTCCAGAATCACCTCTGCTGCACCTTGGCATAACCTTATGATCCTTCATATACTTGTTTGTATGCTTTATATCGGTGTATTTTGTTGGTTATTTCCTTAAACTGATGCAGCACATCACTGTGACTTTCATGCTTCCCTCCACCCCTCTTAATATTTGACTGCCTCTAATCCTCTCCTTTTTGCATTTTTGATTTAATAAAAGGTCCCTTATCTCAATCACTTTAGTGCATCATATGCCTAGCATTACTTATAGGATCATAGGATGTTACTAGGCTAATGCCCCTGGTGCCCTTAACAAGTCTAGCCAAGGGTTTATCCCCAAAAAGAGAAACCTCAGTCAGCACCTGTCTCCCCTGTCAATGAGGGACGAAGGTGAAACCCTTGGGACAGATTTGTGGTTTCCCATCCACTTATCAAGGTTGCGCTTGAAGAGGGTCAGCGAGGTACTCTGACATTTAAGGGAAGTCTATTCCAGAGACGGGGCAGCCTCTGGGAGACAAACCTGTCTCTCCAGCAAGTTTTGTTGATGTCGCATATTAGATTTAGCCCTATCAAGTGGGTAATGCACGAGGAGTTAGACTTATGGATATGGAGCATCTCTAGTGGAGCAGGGTCCTATATTGCCTTGTAGGTGAGACACAGATCACCTCTGAGCAATCTGTATGATACCAAGTAAAGTGATAGTGATTCACATAGGACAGGTGTTAAAGCCATGGATTCTCTTTGTGAGATATTTCTGTGGCCTTTCCAGTTGGTGCAGGTGTTTGGAGAGGTACATACCAAATGGAGCATTATACTGAATTATATGTCTAATGAGAGAGGAGTACAGAGAGGTAATAACCTCCTTTTTTATGGATGCAATCCCTTTACTTATGAGATGAACCAAGTAAAAGGCTTTTCTGACCACTGCCGCCACATGATGGTCGAATGTGAAATTGTTGTTAACCTCAGTACCCAGGTCTCTCACCATGGGTTATGTGCTTAGGGGGTTGCCACTGATGTGGTAATCAGTAGGGATTGTGTTTTTGCTGAATGGTACAATAATACATTTTTTGCATTTAACTTAAGGCCATGACTTTGGCACCAGTTATTTGTAGCTGTGAGACCATCTTGCAGTATGTTAACATCATTTGGGGAGTCACTGACATCACCCACCTTGCAGTCTTCCACAAACCTGGTCAGCCACCGACCCTTTGTCTTTGCCTGGACCTCTGAGAAGTAGATGCCAAACAGTAGGAGTCCCAGGACAGATCCCTGGAGAACACCACTAGTGACAGATCTGCTGCTGGAGGTGGTGGTGCCTATTTTGACCTTGTGGATCCTATTTGTGAGCCAGTTGGCCACCCATCTAACAAGAAAGGGATTAGCACCAAGTTGTGGTAGCTTTTCAGTGATGCCCAAGTATGGGAATTTGTCAAAGGCCTTGGCCAGGTCAAGGTAAGCTGTATGTTCTGACTTTCCCTCATGCAGGGCCTTGGTGACAGTCTCAAAGAAGTCAACTAGGTTCAGTAGGCAAGATCTGCCCCTGATGAATCCGAACAGGGTGAGGTCGAGTCTTTGGAGATTGCCTGTGTCCTTGCTTATGAGATCCATAATAATAATAATAATACGCTCCATGGCTTTACAGATCAGACTTGTCAAGCTAATGGGGTGATAGTTTCCCGGATCAGTAGTGGCACTACCTTTGTGGAAGGGGATGACAATGGCAGTTCTCCACTCTACTAGAATAAAGCCTGTAATTAGGCTGTGGATGAATAGGGTACTCAATGGCAAAGCTAGTTCTTGCTTGAGATGGTGTAGAATACAGCCTGGGATATTATCAGGTCCCCTGGAAGCTGTGTTCTTTGCCTTGGATAGGGCCTTTAACACTTGATCTACAGAGATGTGAGGTGTGGCACAAGTATTGGGGATGTTGACTAGGTATTCAGGGGGGATGGGGTGTAGTTTGCACTGAAGCTATCAGCTAGTAGGTTGGCTAAGTATCAGTATAAGTGGTACCATTATGTAGGGAATAAACTTGGGATTTGCCATGGAGGTTCCTAATGTAAGTGAAGAAGGACGTGTGGTTTCCCTTTGTTTTGGAGGCTAGTTTCAACTCATAATTCGCTTTGGAGTTTTTCACTAGTGATCTAATTTGCTTGCTGAGGCAGAGAAGGGAGATTTTTCCGATTTGGAATTTGTTCTTTTTTACCCTTAGACAACAGTTTCTTCCTTTTATTGTAAAGCCTGTTGATGGAGGATGTCCACTAGACAGGTTTGTGTTTCCTCGAGGAGCAGGTTTTAGTTCTGTCGGGTATGGCTGAGTCCATGCAGTTGTACAAATGCTTCTATACTGCACTGGCTTACTGTTCAGCATAGTTGTCTGCATCCTCTGATGGAAGTGGTGGTGTGAAGCTGCTGATGACCTACCTTAGGAGGGGGTAGTCATATTTTGAGAAGTTTTTTAGCCTGTTTATGGATGGGAAGGGGTTGGGTGGGATAGAAACTTCGAATGAGACAGACTGATGATCTGATCTCACCAGGGAAGAACATACTATGGGAGTAGTGCATCGGTCACTAATGTTGATGAGAACCAAGTCCAATATGTTATCTCCCCTTGTGGGGGATGAGACCAGCTGGTCTAGTGCATTAGAGTTGATGAAGTCAAGGAATCGTTGAGTGAGTGCATTAGTGCAGGAATAGTTCACCCAGTCTATGGTGGGGTAGTTGAAGTCACCAAGGATCAGGGTGTTAGGGGTACCTTGATAGAGTCAAGTAGGCCCAGGTAGGAGGAGTTGGTATCCTGAGACATGGAGGGGGGGTCTATAGTTGGCTATAACTTGGATGGATGTCTTGCCAACTGTCAGTTGCACCTGGAGTAATTCAGGTGCATCATGCTAGTAAACCAGTCTGGAGGTGTGCCTGTCTTTAATGAAGATAGGGACTCCACCACCCTTAGTCTTTCCAACCTCATTTTGGGGTCGGAAAATGTGGAATGAGGTATAGCCTGGTAAGGCAGGGGTGCTTTTCATAGCACCCGAGCCAGGTTTCCATGACTGCACAGCCATTGGCATATTCCAGTGTGAGGAGAGCCTCCAGTGAGTGCATTTGCAGATTAAGGCTCTTAGCATTAAGCAGCATGACCTTCAATTTGCTTTTTGACAGATCTTTCATGTTGGAAGATTTGTCTTTGGGACATAGCCTAAAAAAGGCAAAAGGCACAATGGAGGAGGCAAGAGCCTTGGCGAAGAGCCAGTACCCCAGGGGTGACAGATGTGGGCCATCTCTGGCAAAGCATCGAGGTCTGTCAACCATGTCATCCCAGGCAGACAGATACTAGATCCTCTTGGAAAGACACCAGAAACTAAGCCAATTGTTGAAGTCAATCATTTTTTGTTGGTATTGTGGCATCATTCTTGGTGAAGGTAGGCTGCATCTCTGGGCTAGGGTCACACCTGCCTGGAGCACATACTCAGAGAGCTCAGTCATGTCTCTCTTCATATAGTCCAGGGAAGTATGTCTCAAGTCATTCACACCAACATGAACAATGACAGAGTCATCCTTGTACCTGTTGTGGAGAGACTTAAGTGCATGCGTGATATAACAGATTCTAGCGCCTGACAAACAGCTGACCATGACATTCTTCTTGTTGAGCCTGGTGAGGGGATCACTACTGAGTCGCCAATGACTAGTATGTTTGGTTTATTGTTATGTCTTATGGGCTGCTTTGGTTTATTGTTATACCTAAAGGACTGTGTTTGTGAGGCACTGGTGTGTTGACTACTCCATGCGATGTGATTGGCATTGTGTGTGGAATGTTTGTGAGTGTGTTTTGGGGGTGTCTCTTGTTTAGATAAGTTTTTGTTGAGGACTCCTGCATAGATGGGTGTGTGACTCTGCGATGTGGGTGGTATGGTGTTGGTGCTGGCAATCTCCTCTTTGTCAGGAGTACTGAATATGGTGTGAGAGAGCATGGATTCCAGCTTACTGATGTAGATGCATCTCTCGCAAGTAGAAGAATTATGTGCTAGGAGAAGGGGACTGTCCATGAATATGAGGCGGTAGCTACACTGTCTCAGTATGCCCATGCTGACCAGACTGACAGGGGAAACTGATGGGAATTGTCCAGACATAGTGCTCTGAATTCTTGGTGGACTTAAGGAGAGCAGGGTTTGTCCACAAAAACCCTAAATGCAAAATAACTGGCCTGAAGCACAAGTGCTAAAAGCAAAACTAAGATGCTTAGAACAGCATGTAAATTTAATCAAGCTACTAACAAGCAGTAATAAGTGCAGAATTAGAGCACCTGAGCACTTGAGAGCACATAGAACAGCAAACTAAGGTAATAAAGAAGGTAGACGACAGTTATATTAAAAGCAGCTGAATAAAGTATAAATACATTTTTTTAGTGGAGAAGGATGGAATAGATCAAGATTAAGAGACTACAGGGGTTGTCCTTCCCAAATGCTCTCTCCGTATACAGTGGCTAGAGCTCAAGAGATGGGACTGGTAGGAGTGTCTGAAATCAAAATATGATCTCACTGTACTCAGCTGAGTCAGCAAATGAGATGGGCACAAGAGGAGTGTCCAAACACAATTTTAAAGGAGGGACGGGCAATTCCAAAGCCAGCAAGATTAATACCACAACAAGAAGAGGGGTGGGAAAATAACTGCAGAGAGACAGAGAGATTACAATATTCAATTAATATTCAATGAAACAAATAAATAAAATGCAATACTATCTGTAAAACAGTGCAAGTGCAAAATAAAGTATACTTATATCAGCTTGTACATCAGTTGATTGCAGGTAGATAGCAGCCAGCCAAAGAGCTCAGACATTGAGCAGAAATAAATACATAGATATGTGACTAACACTTGTAAGGCAAAGAGAACTCCCTCCAGGCTAAGAGATAAACACCGAATATCAAAGAAGTGTGACAACAACCCCCAATGAAACCAGGTAGCTACACCTCTAGCAAGCTGACTGCATAGAGACAGAGAGACCACAATATTCAAGTAATATTCAATGAAACAAATAAAATGCAATGCTATCTGTAAAACAGTGCAATTTCAGAACAAAGTATACTTATATCAGCTTGTACTTCAATTGATTGCAGGTAGATAGCAGCCAGCCAAACAGCTCATATATTGATTTTAATCCCCTGCCCAGAAATCGTTATAGTGCTTTCTTTAATTATTTTTCTGTAACTTATAGGATATTGGTTTACCTCCATCAAGGTTTTTTTCTCTAGCTTCAGCTTGGTCTTTTAGATTGTATTTTTCTCTTGCTGTGAACAGAATCATGGCTCATCCACTTACTCTGCTCCACTACCCTACCCCCATTCCCATACACCCCTCTTATTTAGTTTATAGCCAACCCCTTTTACCACTCCCTCCTCATCTCCTCTCCCTCCCACTCTTCACCTTCCTATCAGGGCATCACTTTCACCCCTTATCCAATCACACATGTTTTATATAATTTCCTTTCTCCTATTACTCCCTCCCTTCTACTTTCTATCTCACCCTCTAAACCCATAATTCCTCCCCTATCTTAGTCTCACACTATTTTCTCATGTATCCTGCTCTGCTCTTATAGCTTCATCACTTTAACCATGTGATTATCCTTAACACTCCCCCTTGCTTCTCTCCCCTTCTCTCTCTTTAAGCATCACCACGTCTCCTCCCTTTATGGGTTTAGAAAATCTTCTAACCTCACACCTATCCTTCTTCTAACTCTCTAGTCTCTTCCCATTATCTCAATTTTATGTTTAACTAACAAACTCCTTATTTAGTCTACTTGCTTACAACTTAACTAAAGTAATCTCCCAAACTCTAATCACTGACTACCCTACTCTCCACCAATCTCTCCTCTTCACTCTATCCCATTCCAAATCATGTTTCTTTGCAGAATGATACTTGCTCTCCAACTGCCACTCTTACTCTCCTATACAACCTCTCCTCCTACTATACTCATTTAAATCCCCTTCTTTGCTCTCCACCTTCCATCTACCCCACAGTTCCATCTCAAACCTTACACTCGTTTCTAACTACATCACATACCACTGCAATAAAATTTCTACTTCCCAAAATCAAACTCCCACACTACTTCACTTCCACCCTCAAAAATAAAGTGAAATACTACCTCTATCCCTCTTCACCTCATAACTACTCACTCACTCTCAGTAATCTCCTCGTATCAGGTGACATATATCTCAACCCTGGTCCTCACAGCTCTCTCCAATATAACATTGAGCCCACTAATCTAACTACACCACATATTCATATACGCAGAAAACAATTAACTCTATTCTTCATGAACATCAGAAGCTTACTCAATAAAGTTAGTGAATTCCACGTCTGGATTGTTGAATACTCTCCTGACATCATCACACTCACTGAAACTTTGCTTAAACTCCACATCCTTGACAAAGATCTCCTACCCCTGGGCTATAACATAATATGTCTGGACCAGACCAAGAAAACGGGTGGGGGAGTTGCTATCATGTTTTCCAGCCATCTAACTGTAACCCCCCCTAGCTATGCCCATCCCCTTAGAATCTTCTGCAGAAATATTACTTGCCAACTCCAAAATCAAGGAACATAACTCATTCACCATTGCTGCCATTTATGTATCTCTTGAAGATAACATTTCTGTACTTGAGAAAAGAATCTCCTGGATTTCTCAACTTTCCCCTAATAAGACCGTCATTCTGGGAGATGTAAACATTAACTGGCTGTCCTCCTCTGACAGTCCTAGCATACACACTAATCTATATGGTTTCTCTCAGCTAATCTCCACTCCTACATACACTAGCAAACCTACTAATTCCTATTCTATCCTGGCCTGTATACTTGTCACTAATCCTCAAAAATATCACTCCCCCGAAACCCTCCATGCCTCCATGACTCTCTCAGTAATCATTGCCGTGTCAAGCTTCTCAGATATTCTCCTCATCTTAACAGTCTGCATAGGTACATTGAATGTTAGAAACTCTAAATTTTCTTTCAGATAACCTTAATAGCCATCTCTCAGCTATCAAATGGTCTATCGTCAATCATCTATTGCTTGATGATGCAGTACTTAAATTTAATTCTATATTTCTCAACATTCTTATCTCCATTTCCCCACTGTGCAGAGTTAAATCTCTTATATCTCTTTGGCTTACTCAATCCACTCACTCTCTAATGTTCAGAAGAGATAAAGCATGGATAATCTGGGTCAGAACAAAACTGCCCATCCACCTCCAGCATTATATGGAACTATGTAACCTAACAAAGAATCACATCACTTATGACAATAAAAACTTCTGCAGCAACCCACCATCTACTCTCTCATCTAACCCTAAGAAATTTTGGTACTCCATTAATCAAATGATGCACCCTGGTAACCCCACCTCTCCTAATTCTTGCCCAAACAACACTACTCAAGAAACAGCATCAAATTTCAATAAATACTTCATTGAAACAATCAGTAAACTCTCACCCCAACCAAACTCCTATCCTTATATCATCACTCCTCTAGACCCCTCAACATCACTCTATTCCTCTCCCACCTTCTCACTGAAAACTGTATCCACCAACTATTTTAAATCCTTAGCCTGTAAGTTAAAACAATGCTCTCTCTCTGTGGATAACATACCTCCACTCTTTCTCAGAAAGGCTGTAAGCTCACTTGCCCTTCCTATGTCCATTTCCATTAACTGCTCAGTCACTGAATCTAAAGTTCCCACCATTTGGAAAATGCTTTACATCATACCCATTCACAAGGGAGGAAACTCTTCTGGCCTTGCCAACTTTAGACCCATTGCTATTCTTTCACCTCTCTCAAAAATGTTAGAGAAATGTGTCCATAAGCAAATCCTACCTCACTTCCTACAAGAATACTTGCTCACTCCCAAAGAACATAGCTTTCGTCCTAAGCACATCACCTCTACTGCTGTTATTTCTTTCATTAACACTATATCCCAAGCTAGGGATAACAACATATTAATTTCCACCCTATTCCTTAAAGTTTCTAAAGCTTTTGACACTGTGTTCCGCACTCTATTTCTTACTAAACTCGCTGAATTTAATCTGTCCCCTTCTACCATCTCCTGGTTTGCCAGCTACCTTTCTGATCAGTTACAGTCAGTTAAATTGCTCTCTACTACATCTCCTGTCCTCCCTCTCAAAATGGGGGTACCCCAAGGGTCCATTCTAGGCCCTCTTCTGTTCAACATTTTTACTAATCAATTATATACTTCCTGTCCTCATTCATCCCTTGTGCAATATGTTGATGATGCCACAGTCATTATCAAAGCAGACACTCACACTGACCTAAATACTCTCATCAAAAATCCTTCCATTCAATTGAAAACTGGCTCACCAAGAATCAGCTGATTCTTAACCCTAAAAAAACAAAACTCTTGCTCTTCACCCAAAAATACCTGAACCATCTTAAATCTTCCTTCTCTATCTTCTCCCTTAATAACATACCCATCTCAGTTAGTCTCACACCAAGCTTCTGGGGGTCATCATTGATGATTAACTCAAATTTTGATCTACACATTGCCAATAACATTAGAAAAACTCCTCAAAAACTCGGATTTTTGTACTGAAACAAAATTTCTCACCAGGAGTACCAAAATCTCGCTATCCCATGTTTACCTTCTTTCTAGCCTCTTCTCTGGCTCCCAAATCCTCACAAACCTACAATTCTCACTCACAGCTAAACTTGAATCTACTTATAACAAAATAGCTAGATTCACAGCAGGTCAAAATTATCAGTCTCACCACTGTCTTGCTCTCAATAGCCTAGTCTGGTTAGAATTTCCCCACCAACTTCTCATCTCTCAGCTTCAGATCATACATTTTATTCTGTATCAGCCCTCCTCCTGCCCTGACATGGCTACACTAGTCTCCTATTATACCCCCCCCCCCTTAGGACTCTCCGAAGTTCTGATCAAAACCTCCTCATTATCTACAAACCTGAAAGCAAAATTGGGCAAAACTTGAACAGCTACTCTCCTGCATAAGCCTGGAACAAACCCCTGCTTCACATCAGGAATATTAATCACCCTCAGAGATTCAAGCTTACTCTTAAAACTTATTTTAAGAGTACATAGCTCTGTCACTGTACTTACCCACCATGACACTCTACTGGCTTCCCTCATTCCATCCTCTCATTTCTCCTCATCTTTTCTTTATCATCATAGGTTCATACTAAGCTAACTGCTCTTGCGAGCCATTTTAAGCCTAGCCAATTATCCCTTGTGAGACTCAAACCCTGCACCTTGCGTTTGTAAGGCAAACACCTTAACCATTATGTCACCCTCCCAACACACCCTTGTTTACTCTTGCCTTGAAATCTAACTCCCTTCTTCTTCCTGACTAATGAATTATTTCTCTCACTCTCTGTTCTCTACTCTTTTAACTATATATTCTTCCTATCTTTCTTCTGCAAGATTTTTCCTCCTAACTGAACTCTTACTACAACTTCTGGTCCTGTTAGGCTTATGTAATTGTATTTGTATCACTCAAAATGCCATGATATATGCTTCTATATAACTTGTGATGTACAAATGTATTTGCTCCTGTACATATCTTTGCTACATGTATTCATTTATCCGCTACTTGTTTTTAATACTGTGCCAGTCTTATTTCCATGGCTGATATGTGTATATGATTTCTAATCTAAAATTTGTTACACTGTGGATCTGTTTATCATATGTGTTCACATCTTTGGACTTGTTTTACTACCTATTTCTATTTGTTTATACAATTTTGTATTTTTTGTCTGTATTACTTGTAAAGCTTTTCTCCTCATGTCTCCACTGAAAAAGGGCTTTAGCTCAGTTAGACCAAGCTGGTCAACAGATGTCAAATAAATAATAAATAATAATAATTTATTTTGAAATAGTCATTAAACTATATGTTTGTAAAAAGGCATAATGGACTGCATCAATAAAAGGTAATGTGCAAATATATGCAAGATTAATTTATATCAGAAATACGATTTTAGTGCTTGTATGTGTATGTAAGAACAGACCAGCAAAGTGGTGGACATTTTTTCTTTTTTGAAACATACTGAGACATACAAAGCACATATAACCAATGTCTATTACTGTATTGAGAAGAATCATACATTTTAAATTTGAACCACTGCAAGTGTGACTGTAGAACTGACAGAATGTGAATGTGCCCTTTACAATGCTGCTGTTCCTTCTCTGCAATATGTAGATGCATGACACATTTTGATATAAAACGCTGGCAAACTGTATTAAGTGACTGACCTATCATTTACTACCCTGAAATAAATATTTACAATACAGTATGAGAATGCAGTGAAGTACAGCTGTGTCTTTTGCAGAGGTTGGTACTAAGCTAACTGCCTTTGTAGGCCATTTTAAGCCTAGCCAATTACCCACTGTGAGAATCAAACTCTGCACCTTGTGTCTGCAAGGAAAATGCCGTAACCATTACACCATCCCCCTTCTGATTCATTACTACCCCATCTTTTTCCTGTTTTATTGACCACACATATTTAACCATATTTCCTGTTTTATTGACCACACATATTTAACCATTGTTACCATATTTTATGCATAGTGTAAGTCAGCATTTAGAATTAGGAAGTGTTTTATTTTAGGCTGGCTTTATACCTTTAGGTGTGCATAAAACACATCAGCTTGTCAAAGAAAGTAAAATGGTCACAGTCATGCTTATGGATTCCTTGAATAATTCTCCAGACTTTCTCATATTCCAACTGTTGTATAGTGTTACAGGAAGTGGAACTCTAAAATAAATAAATAAAAAAATAAAGCAAAAAGTAAAAAAAAAAAATCAAATGGCTTCTAGTATGGGAAGGGGTTCAGAAATAGCTGCATTTATTTACATCTCTCTATATAAAGATCAACATGTGCATGTCGACACCCACAAATACCAGATATTTTTAAGAGAACTGATGAATCTATCATATAGATGACTCTCTTCAGATTTGGAAAATAATTGTGTGTATGTGTGTTTTTTTTTTTTTTACTAAAAAGCAGTCCTTTAAAGCAGGATTTTAGCAGGGACTGAATTTTCAAATAGTTTTTGTTTAAAATAAATGATACATGTGAATTGTTTAATGAGACAGTTAACCACATAACACATAAACATTTTAACTGTTTTCTTAGCATTTTGATTGCTTCCACTATGAGCAGATGAAACTGAATGCACCAAGGAATGGAATCCCTTAACTGCATTCACTGAAAACATCTTGCTGAAAAAACGTTTTTTAAGTGTTCAGATGTGTGTGTGTGTGTGTGGGGGGGGGGGGGGTACATACCAACCCTAAGTTGTACTTACTTAAAAAAGGGGGAAATTCCCTGAAAAAGGGAATCATGTCTTGCAACACTCACCAACAGTGATTTCCTATGGAGAAACTCCAATTGTTAGTGAGCTGAAGCTTAAACAGTCAAAGCTCGAGGGGTCAGGCTTCATTCACCAGTAGAATAACCATTTTGAACATTACAGAATGAAAGCAGAAAAAGTTATGTCTAGAAGAACTTGACTCAATGATTTCTACTTAAGTAAATAAGTCTGATGTTATGAAGCATAGCTGAAGGGGTTACTCACTTATCATGTAATAAGAATAACACACTGCAGCAAAAATTATGAAAGATATTTATAAAGCACTGTGTTTCGAAATATGAGCCAACTGTTACAGAACCACCCTGACATTAAACCTGTTTTGCAAGTATTTAAAAAGAAAAAGAGCAAACAGTAAAGACTAGTGAAACAGTAAACAATAACTTAAATATACTGTCACATTAATATAAGCCCTACATTTTAATTTCTTTACACATCTCAGAAATCTTTTTTTTCCAGCTGTCACTCTCCATAGCAAATTTAAAAACAATTTAATCATATTTTTAATCGCATATATATGCAGCCTTAGCTATTTGTGTTTCTTAAAATTACTTAGTGCTAAAGAATATTTAACTCTAAGGTGAAGTACCAATTCAAAACATATGGAATGCCTTGTATATAAATGGCCCACCTGGCTTATTGGTACATTTTCAGTAAAAACAATTACTTGAGAATGCACACAGTCTGACAAGCCTGATCTGCAAGGCCATGGAACGTATTATCATGAAACTTATAAACAAAGACATTGGCAACCTTCAAATACTGGACCCCACCCAGTTTGGGTTCATGAAGGGCCGATCTTGTCTCCTGAACCTGATTGACTTCTTTGAATCAGTCTCCAGAGCCATGGACGAGGGTAAGGCGGTCCACACAGCCTAGCTGCACCTCGTCAAGGCTTTTGACACCACCCCCCACTCTGGAATCATAAATAAACTTACTAAGCTGGGGATTAATCCCTACATCACTCGATGAGTTGCCAACTGGCTTACTGACAGAACCCACACTGTAAAAGTTGCTGACTCCAAATCTAGCTCCATACAAGTGACAAGTGGAGTACCTCAGGGTTCAGTCCTGGGACCACACTTGTTTGTCATCTACTTCTCTGAAGTACAGGCCAATACTAAGGGACTCTGGCTAACAAAGTTTGCAGATGACTGCAAACTGGGAGCCATTATTGAATCTCCAAATGATGTGGATACTCTACAAAAGGGCCTTACAGAAACAGATACCATGGGCTCAAGCTCAATGCCAAGAAATGTATAGTTATCCCCTTTGGGAAAAAACATGTACCCATGAATTACCACATAGGTGGCAGTACACTAAACACCAAAAGTGTGATAAGAGACTTAGGGACATAGCTGGACAGTGGTTTCACCTTCGATAACCACATCGCCACAACAGTCAGGAAATCCTTCTACGTGGCACACCTCATCACTAAGGGCTTTTCATCCAGAAAAAAGGAGGTTATTGTGCCACTGTACTCATTCCTCACTAGAGCCATTATAGAATACAATGCCCCATTTGGTATGTATCTCTCAAGACACCTGCAACAACTGGAAAGGACGCAGAAATACCTCACTAAAAGAATCACAGGCCATAAGCAGATGCCTTATGCTGAGCACCTTAAAAAAACTCCAGCTATACTCTGTCGCATATTGTCTACTCAGAGGCTATCTCTGCTTAACATACAAGGCCATGTCAAACCCAGAGCTGTTGGACATGCTACACTTAAAGAAATCCCAATCCTTCAGAGCCACATGTTCCAGGGATATAAACCTTTTCATCACAATAAACAAGACATGCTGGAGGGATAGGTTCCTGACCCAGAGACACCCCAGACTCTGGAATAGACTGCCCATACATGTCAAGCAGAGCGCCTCTTTGGCCCTCTTCAAAAGGAACCTTGACGATTGGATGGGAGAAAGGAAATTCACCCCGGGGATCACGTCAGTCACCCTGCTAGACAGAGGTCCAGGGAAGTAAATAGTTTGGGAAGAAATAGCCAGGGAATTGTTATGGCTAGGCTTGTATAGGCCCTAGGCCCGACAGCCTAGTACCAACCTATGAACCTATAAATGCTAAATACATTTAACTCCCTTTGTGTAATGTAGGATAATCTTTAGAGAGTGTGCATTTTATCACATAATACTAAACTGAAGAAGATTGTTGCCACTTAGAAGTTTGCTAAATGTCTAGATGTTAAAACTGGGAGTCCTGGCTTTCTTAAAATATATCATAAATCACAACATGAACTTTATAAACTACTTAAACAGTTCTATGCTTGAGCAATGTGAAGTCTGAGCATTTTTAAGAAGCAGAGTGGACTCTAAAATGTACTGTGTTGCTGAAAAGCTTACATAATTGTCAGATGCATTATCAGCTCTGACTAGCTTTTAATGGCATTTTGAGTTTGTAACACTGGTAACTCAATCCATCATTAAGTTATGTTTGCTGTCCTGCTTTCTCATTTCACCTTTAATATTAAAAATTAATATATTTCAGCTCTGGCTTGTCTATAGCCCTTTCCAAATGCAGCAGTCACATTACCATGTAATTAAATAGATTGCCTCCATTAAGTCCAAAAAGTTAATTTTGAAATTTTTGAATACACACACACACACACACACACACACACACACATACACACAGGAACATAATACATGTTCTGAAATGCAGCATTTGAGCATATAAAATGTGTGCATTTAGAATCCATGTTCTGAAATGCAAATCGTCAGCACATAAAATAACACTTTTGGGAACTGGTAGTTTTACTGGCAATGTTGCTTGTCTTCCCCAGGATACAGGCACAATTTTTGGCTTGACCAGGGAACAGATTGTCACTTCCGCAGTCAGTCCTTCTTCCAGCCACAAAAAGAAAAAGCTAGGCAAACAGCATTTGCCACCACAGCAGGCTAGCAGTTTTACTCAGCCATAAGTGGATGACTCTGTTGTGACCATTTTTGTACCTCAGAACATTCATCTTTTACTCCAGATTCATCTGGTGTAGCACCTTCAGCCACTATGGACCAGGGGTTAACCATGTCTTTTGCAGTTTTGGGGGACCCCTCAGTGGGCAAGGGAGAACCATTCTTGCCAGTCCTGGGAGAGGGAACATGGAAGGCTTCCCTGTTGAGTCAAAATGCTGTGCCCATCCCTGGGGAAGCAGCAGCTGTCATTATTAACACAGTTGGCCCTATTGTTCCTGTCAAAAAGAAACAGAGCATGTATCTAACTCCAACTCAATTTTTTTTAGATAGGAGTATTTTACTGGGATTGGCTCAGTGTTTGATTCAGGCTATTGATCCTTCTTGTGGAGTAGTTTCCAGTAGAAGAAAGAGGGATGCCTCCTTTCCTGAAGAAATTAAAGAATCAGACTCTGAACAGGAAGATGTAGGGATGGATTTGTCCTCAGATTTCTGATTCAGACTCAGATAGGGTTACCACCTGTCCCACTTTGCAAGGGACAGTCCCTCTTTGGGCAGTTGTGTCCTGCAAAAAAATTGTAAAAATGGCACGTCCTGAGATTTTAGGACAAAATTATTTCCTATATTTTATGTAATAGTTGCATAAAACAGTTATTCTGTATCTGAAACACCTAAATGTTATAAGAAACAGAATAAGCAACTAAAATGCTACAAGAATAAGCTTTTATTTAGGCAAAAAAGTGAAGTTCTGTCCTTTGTACTGGCCATGGGTGTGTTTCAGCATGCCATATCTGACATTTGTACCAAAAATGTCCCACTTTGGGCATTTGAAAAGGTGGCAACCCTAGACTCAGAGGACAACTCTCTTTCTGATTCTTACTGTGGCATTTCTCTTTCCCTGAGGCTATTGCTGGAATGGTCCAGTGTTTTCAGTGGTAGAACAGTGCAGTTTTTCACTCCCTCAAAAAACACTATGAGTTGTTAGCAGAAGGATTTTCCAGAACCTATACTCATTCCGCCTATCCTGTCTGGTTTAGAGGATGTGTGTGTGTTACTGCTTGCAGTTTTCCTGATAGTCAGCCAGGCTGTCCCTAAAAAGGCAGACAGAATGTATAAGCCTCATCAGTCTTTAAAATTTGTATACACTATTCGCAAACCTGACTGAGCAGCTATACTGTATATAGCCTTAGCCGACTCCTCTGCTGCTAAACACTTAATTAATTCCAATCCTACTCTTTCTAATAAGGATGGGAAAATATTGATAGGTATTGGGAAAAAGAGTATATTTCTGCAACTTTGAATTTCAGAATTTTAAATTGTCAGGCTCATATGTTAAAGTTTATTCTGACATATTGCAAAAGTATGAGGAATGTTTTATCTACAGTTTCTTCTTGTGAAGAAAAATCTGCTTTAAATAACTTAGTTTATTCTACTGCACAGGTCACTACTCATTGTTTGCAATGTATGAATGACTTTGTTGATACTTCTTCCAGGGCAATGCCTACTGTATGGTTTTAAGAAAGTTTGTTTGGCTGCATTCGCAGAACCTTTCAGACAATGTTAAAAATGAAATTTTAAATTCACCCTTGGACAGAGATTTAGTGTTTGGCCCCTCTGCTGCAGAGTGATAAAAAATATGATGAAAGGGGAAAAGCTGATCCAGGGAATCTCTATGGGGGGGATTTAATAAAGCCTACATGGACTTTTTTTCCATGTAGGCATCGTGGCATACTGCTTACATGAAAGTAAGCAGGTGTGATCCAATAAGCAGTGCTGGGGGGGCGCGCATGCACCCACCTACATGGAAGTTTCCGTGGCATGCAAATCACCTTATAAGCAGGTGAATTTCATGCAAATGAGGGAGGTAGAGCAATCCAGCAAGCAGACGGGCAGTCCTGCAGACCCCGTGTTGGTGTCAATAGTGTACATGGAAAAATTCCATGTACAGGATTTTAAAAATATAACGGGCTGTAAAAGTGAAGTGAGATGGACAGAGATAGCATAGCAGACACAGATATATGCAAAACTATCCACCTTGTGTCCAAAAATGTAAGGGAACTAAATTAAAATAAATTATTTTTATTGATCTGGTCATGTTTACACAGTGTGCTGCAGTGCGCAAACATGCTTTTATGAAAAAAAAACTGGAAAATCCAAATTAAATAGTATGTGACAGAAATTTAGTATAGGACCCTGTGTGGAGTATCTACAATGGTGGAATGATGCCATTGCTAAGGAGTTTGGGCCTGGAACCGTGTACTTTCCAGGTTGTGTGCATGAAACCCTATGCAAATGAGATGAGGTTACTGAATAGCACAAATGGGTTTATGTGTCTGCATATGCTTTTCTTGTAGGCACAGAACCATGTCAGTGTCCACAGAAGAGGTAGCTGACGTCAATGGGGGTGTTTGTGTCTGAGGACTTGTAAGCTCATTGGAGCTCAACTGAGCTGGTTTGTGTTGTGTAGCGCTGTGGTGAGCGGGGGTGTGTGCACACTGGCTGCTAAGCTTTGTTTACTTTAAAGGAGTGTGCATTTCAGTGGGTTTATGTGTGTTTGCATAGTGCACCACCGTGCTGTGTGACCTTTCATGGGGGTGTGTCCAGTGACTGAAGAGCATTGTTTACCTTCATGGCATGTGTTTTGTGCAGCACACCACAATGCTGAGCGAGGAAGGCTGTCACAAAAAAAAAAAGAAAATTGGCTGAGAAAGCCAATATATATTATTTACTAATTCACTTAACCTGGGGCCATTAAATGTTGTCAGTTACATCCTTGGCAGGAGGAATGCACCATATGTAGTCAATTACACAGCCTACACCTTTGGCAAAGCCAAATAAAGGTGGCATACACCCTACAATATGATTTCTCTCTCAAACTCTGCACCAGTGGAGTACAGACTTTACAGAGTTTTAACTGAAGGAATGCTAGGGGCTGCTGCAGGTCTACTACATCTGTATGTGCTAGATGCTGATGTCAGTGCTGCTGCTGACAATATGCCTAGACTGAGAAGGAGAAGAGTGGTCAGGCTCAGGGCAACCTTCCAGAAGCCACATAAGCTGGAGATTGTAGAGCACTACAGGGTGGACAGGGACATACTACAAGAACTTGCTGAGCTCTGCCACCTTCATCTCAGACCCAAAGCCAACAGAGGGGAACCTATCCCAGTGGAAACAAAGGTATATGTAGCTCTTAGGATACCAGCCGCAGGTACCTTCCAAAGGCCAACTGGTGACATGATGTGGGTTTTGTAAGCATCAGCATCCAGGGTACTCCGTCAGTTCCTGGATGTCATGCTACCACATGCCAGTGAGCACATATCTTTTACCCTCACCTCTGAGGTGAGGGCCAGCAAAATGCAACACTTCTGCTATGTAGCATACCACCCTGAGGTACTGGGTGCCAGAGCCTGCACTCATGTACACGTCAAACACCACCTAGTGAGGAGGACAGAATCTACATCAACCACAATGGGTATCACTGCCAGGTTGTGTGCAATACACAGGGCATTATCATGAATGTGTGTGCTGGAAGCCCTGTCAGTTATCATGACTCCCATATCTGGCATGAATCACAGCTGTACCAGATGTTTGCTAGTGGGGACATCCTGCATGGCCATTTACTGGGGGATGCTGGCTACGCACTAGTACCATGGATGATGACACCCATAAGAAATGCACACCCACCCACTGAAGAACTCCATAATGAGGCATATGCACAATCTAGGAACATCATAGAGCATGAGTTTGGGCTGCTAAAGTCACAGCTCAGTGTCTTGATATATCTGGTGGAGTACTTTCCAGCCATATGTGCACAGATGTTCACAGTATGTGCCATGCTACACAACATGATCCTGCGGAAACAGCTGCAGCAGGACCAGCAAAGGGAAGGGACACTCATCCCCCCCCACCACTGCCTAGGTCCACACAGCCACAGCCAAAGGGGAACTCAGAGGAGAAACCCCCTGAGGATGTCCTGTAGGCAGACATAGGTGTGCCCAGTATGCCCTGGCCTTGCCCAAGAGACAATGCATAGCACATGCACTGACAACCTAGGGCCATAGGGACTGACACCTTACTCCGACTCACATACATATAGTAAAAATTATGCCAGCTAGCTCACACAACCTATACCTAACCATGTATTGGCTATGTACTGCGTGCATCAGACAGAGTCAGGCCCAGATTACAGGTCTGTAAACTGCTGCATTCACAAGGTAAGTCACCACTTTTAAGGAGTACTAGGATATGGTAGCATATGTATGGACCTGCTGCATGTATGCAAGGGAATATAGTGGGCTACTGGGCTACTTGGAGAGATCTAACAGACACATGGGACAACAGGCACCCAGTCCAATAGTACGTGCTCCATAATATTCACTAGGCCACATGGTTGGAATATTCACTATATTAGTCAAGGGAGATGGAAAACAGTGGGGTCACAGGACATTCGCACAACTGTCTATGTCAACAGATCACGGGCTGCTCGTCTCCCACCCCCACCACATCAGTGTTCCCATGTAACTGTGTAACAGTATGTCAGCAATGATATATCAGCAGACAAGCCAACCTCAGGGCTGGGACATAGAACCTGGGCACATATTGGATATCATACATACTGCAGGGATGATAATGTATGTCTGTATGCTAGAGACTGTGTGATGAATCACACATCTCTGTCTGATGGACTGTATGGCTCAGTGGGCTAGGGACATTAGCATGGGTGATGGTGTTGATGGTTTGAATCTGGCTGCATCTACATCTTTTGCATGTGAGGTAGTCATATGGTGGTATTCCCACACAGTGTCATACCTCTCAATCTGTTATTACAAGAAAGCTGGACAAAGTCAGAGAGAATGGGGAGACAAAGGGCCATAACTACTGACAAACATTGCACATGCCCTGATTAACCCAGAATGTGGCTAGTAGAACAGTAGGTTGCATCACAACAGAATATCTGCAGGATGGAAAGTCAGTCACACAAATATGTATGTAGGTAGTATTATTTAGTGACTGCATTATACAATAAGTTACCAGAACACCACAAATGTAGGAGGAACAGACCAGAGATAAGGAGCAAAATGCTGGACTTTCTGCAAAAACATGTACAGTGGGAGGTATGCAGACTGCCACCCTGTGTGTGGTGCTACATTATGTACCCCAGTCACATATTAAGTACAGTACACAGCTGGGGAATACCGTGGACAGCGTCAGGGATGTGCTGTACTGTGGAAACAGGTGCAACTGCCAATGTCTCCAGCACACAAAATCCCAGACTGAAGTACAGGCAGCTCTGGGCTGGAGTCACCTTGTAAGTACTGACAGTCTCACTTGGCATACTCCTACACTTAGCTAACTTCAGTGCAATTCTGTAGCTTCTCCATCACAAAGACATGCTATGTGGAAATACATCAGTACATACAGACAGCTATGTATAGATTTGGTCTGTCCCTATCCCCCACCCACATGATTAGTGTATATAGTAGTATGTACCTCAAATACATAGAATACTGATATATGTACACACACACGCAGACACACACACACACCCATATATATATATATATATATATATATATATATATATACATATATATATATATATATATATATATATATATATATATATATATATATATACATATACACACACACACACACACACACACACACACACACATATATATATATATATATGTGTGTGTGTATATATATATATGTGTGTGTGTGTATATATATATATGTATATATATATATATATATATATATATGTATATGTATGTATATTTATATATATGTATATATATATATATATATATATATATATATATATATATATATGTATATATATATATATGTATATATATATATATATATATATATATATATATATATATATATATAGGTAGAAATATATTACAATGATACATAGAGATTCTACATATATCTATATGACATGTCTATGTAATATACACACACAGCGACAGTTATAGAGACATCCCTGTTATACACATTTAAATAAATAAATATATATATATATATATATATATATATATATATGTGTGCGTGTGTGTGTGTGGGGATGTATGAATTCCCCACATACCCTATGGAAGCTGTGGTTATCTGCACTCTCACATCAATGCAGTTGTCCAGAGGAACCAAACCAAGGCCGCAGCACTACATATTCCACTCACCCTCAGACCCCTGTGCCTGCAGAAGGTCACCCATGTAGACAGACACAGGAGAGCAGGTGGTGCAATGTTTAATGGTCCCAATGCATGCTTTCAACAGGGAAAATTGTCCCTGGCCACATGTTTGCCTATATAACTGCAACTAGCCACATATGGCCATACTGGGACTGTACATACTTAACAGTGATATTCACAGGTATCCTACTTCTAGGACAATAGATACAATAACAGTATCAAGCAATAGCACTCTGTAGGCCACATATGCTGTGCAACGTAAGGCTACTTTGCACACTCCACAAGTAGAGGGACCGCAATCACATATGTAGCAGATGTAATCTGTGGCACATACGATAAGTACTGTGAGCTATAGTGTGTAACCTTAGAGAGGTAGGAGTTCTAATCACACAGCAGCCAGCTGTGTTTGTGTGTGTGTGTGTGTGTGTGTGTGTGTGTGTGTGTGTGTGTGTGTGTGTGTGTGTATGGAAATAAATCCCCTTGCAGCACAACAGAGATGCCACCAGGGGCTATCCCTGTGCAATGGTTATGCACTTTTTGGCCCTGTAACTAGCTGTTGGTCTCTACATTGCACTCTTCTACACAGCCTGCTGATGTCATCCACCTTAAAAGCTCTGGCAGACAGTGCAGTATCAGATAAACTCTGTAGAGCATGTGATAAGTACTGTAAGCTATAACGAGTAACAGTAGATCATAGTGGTTTTAATCTCACAGCAGGCAAGTGTGTGTGTGTGTGTGTGTGTGTGTGTGTGTGTGTGTGTGTGTGTGTGTGTGTGTGTGTGTGTGTGTGTTTGTGCATGGAAATAAATCCCCTTGCAGCACACCAGATATACCCACAGTGGCTATCCCCATGCAATGGTTATGCACTTTTTTGGCCATGTAACTAGCTGCTGGCCTCTACATTGCCCTCTTCTATATGGCCTGCTGATGTCATCCACCTTAAGAACTCTGGCAGACAGTGTACTATCAAGTAAACTCCATGACACATGAGATAAGTACTGTGAGCTATAGTGTGTAACAGTTAATAGGTAGGATTTCTAATCTCACAGCAGACAACTCTGTGCGCATGTGTTTGTGTGTGTGTTTGTGTGTGTGGGGAAATAAATCCCCTTGCAGCACAACAGATATGCCCACAGGGGCTATCCCTGTGCAATGGTTATGCACGTTTTGGCTCTGTAACTAGCTGCTAGCTCTAAATTGCCCTCCTCTACATAATCATACCTGATGTTTGCCAGCTGTCTGACCCAGACACAGGATATCTGTAGATGTGTCAACTCCATCACCACACCTTCTAGAGTTGTAAGTGCAGAAAACCTAGGTGACACGTATCAAGGGTAGCAGACCTTATCACAACATATGAATGCATGATTACACTGACTGCCCCCATTGTCCCTGATACAGAAATCTACACATATGCACCTAGGGAGCCCTGCATGTGTACTGCTGTACCTTCCTAATGTCATATTTCTGCTGGGCTGCCATACCATCCTGTGCTACTGTACTGCTGCCATGTGTGCATACTTTATTGCCTCAGACCTCTGGAACAGAAACACACATAGTTCCATGAGACATATATCATCCTGTAACACTACCACCAGTACAACATCATAAAACATAAGGTACACAAAGGTTGGTGCATAGTCATGGCACATGCCTGCATACAGAATCTGTTGTGGACAACAAGTGGCATGGCAACACAATACTGCACTGCACACATACATATCAAGTGATATAGTCACCCTGTGCATCAGACACATAGCTTCATTTCCCTGCATCGATGGAAAGGATGACAGGGATGTGGCACAGGTATCATCACATGCACAGGGTGTGGTGTGGGGGTGCTGGAGGCCTAGGCTGTGCCAAACAGTTGACAGCAGGTGTGAAAGTCAGGAAAGCTTGGTGGATAAACAGGCCATGGGGAGGTGCTGTGTGCATCTATAGGTGACCTGCATGTGACAGTGGTGTTCCAGTGTGTGCATGTACACAGTCAAGCCCAGTTCTACCCTACATGTGTGTATGTTGAACAGCTGTGGACCATACATGGTAGAGTGGCCAGTTCCCCATCTCCAGTCATGAACATGGGAACTGGCTGTGCAAGAAGTTGCACTGGTCCCACCATGCCAAAGGTCAGATGCAGTGTTAGCACCTTACGGTGACTGTTGTCTGCTGGGTCTGTGTCCCCCACAGGACAACCCAGGACCATATGCCCATGGTCTGCCACATTGTGGTGTGGAGAGCACACTTCCCTCTGTAGTGCTGGAGGTACTGCCACTATGGGAGAATGACTGTGCATGGCCACATGGACCCTCAGCAGTTGGTGTTGCTGACCTACGTCCACAGGTCTGGCATTCCAGCACAATGTGCGGCCCAAAACAGACACTGTCTCAGCTCACCATCTGTCCACTGCATCAGTTAACTGCTCCAGGGTGTCCCCAATGCAGTGGAGGCAGTCACAGATGTCAGACTGTGCTGCTTCCATAACCCTAAGCATACATTTGGAGTTCCATTCAGAATGTGCCTGTGCTTCCATGATGGTCCAAAACATACGTTGAGTGACTCGGGATGCAACACTTGCAACAGGTGATGGACAGACAGCAGGCCTCTTACAAGCACCCCATCAATCTGCCTATGTGGGACATCACTAGCTCCCTGGTTATGGCCTGTGTCTACATTCAATGGAGCCATAGTTGCCAGACTTCCCTGTTCAGTGTCACAATCCTCTGATTGTCCAATATCTGTGGCCTCTGAGGACTGGGTATGTGCACGCATACTGCCTATGTGCAGAGACAATGGGGGCAGAATAGGGATGTCAACCTCTGGGACAGATTCAGCCACTGACAACCCCACCTGTTCTTCACTATGGCCACCATCATCATCAGAGTCCGATGAGACACTGACAGGTTGTGAGGGGGACATACTCGAACCCCCCCCCCCGGTCACCATACATTACTACCTGCACTTTTATGTATGGTACTCCATACAGACTCATACAAATAAGGATCCACATCTGCAGTACCAGTCTCACATCTACTCATCTCCACTCCCATGCACAACAGACAACCTCAGAACAACATACGCATACAAGTCAAGGCCTGTATAACATGCACATCAGCAACATCCAATTAAAATTGTCAGTACAATTTACCTGTAAGGTTTGCAATATGACACTATATGTGGTAGAACTATGCATAAAATCCAGTTCACCTATCTTGATAATGACATGCCAGTACTAGTATCACTGCCTCAGGTATGCAACATCTGCCTTTTCTGTTTGAACAGGCATCTTGGATTACTTTCCTCATGTATACCAGGCTGTGTAGTCACTCATAATTATAAATGCAAACATGTTAATATTCATTCAAATACACATCTGTGATTACCCAGTCGATGAACTGTGGTCAACTGTTCCAGAATGGTACATACAAATATTCTAATCTGGCTAAACACAACATTTGTACATAGGGCAATCTGGCAGCCCTTAACTTTCATAAGGTATATATGATCCGTAAAACAGTAGCATGCTTACCAGGTACAGGACCATGGGCTTGGGCAATTCCAGATGGACCTATGAAAGGGTGTGGGAGAGGTATTGTCAGCACCAACATATGTTGCAGCACTATAGGGTAATATGTGCATGTAAGATTATGCTCAACAAGGTTTTAAGGTTGAAAGTAACTTTGCTACAAATATGCAATATAAATAAAGAATAAGATAAAGCTTGCTTAAATGTAGAAACAGAGTTTAGTAATATGTGATTAGCATCCATACTAAATGAATGTGGCTTAAAAAAATAAGAAACTTGCTTATGAGTGTATTACACACACATCAAGAAAGCTAACTTCTTACAGACTTGGCAAGAATGTAAAAAAAAACAGGATATATCAGAAAAAATCTAATCTGCTTTCTTTAAAGAATGGACAACTGGACATGTGTTTATCAACAAGGCGTTTCCTTGAAAAATATACTTTTCTAAGAAAGTTTAAAAATATACTTTTCCAAGAAAGTTTATCCACAAGGTGTTTCCTTAAAAATATGCTGTTCTCCACTTATCAGCATTTGCGCAAGAACAGATGTGTCAGCATATGCGTCATCAAGGCAGTATCTTTCCAAAACTAAGAGGGAGTGCTTAACTAAAAATATATATAAAGTCTGTATTAAATCCAGTTATGTTAGGGGTATTGGTAGGGACACATTTGTCCTGAGGTAAATGTTATATCTCTCACATCATCTGTACTATATGAGAAGTAAAGTAGAACATTTTCTGAAGCTGTAACAGAAGTACGTGTGGTTTATTATAAAAGTTATTGGTTACTGCTCTTAAAGACAGGTGCTGCAAAGTATATTCTTTCATCAGTGTATATTCTGCAAGTTTCTGTATGCAACAGACTGTGAATGCAACTATAACCTGACTTTGATTTCAGCAGAATCCAGCCAGCAAGACTGAGTGTCTTAAGAAGACTTCAAATCCATCACAGTAAGCATCAGAGTAAGAGCACAGTGCTTTAGCACCTTAAAATTAATTTTTCAGTGCATATATCCACTTGTACAGAAGGCTCCATTACTGGCTGTATTGCTGAGATTCAGACTCTGTGTGCACAACTGAGGTTAAACCCCAACCTCCCCAATGCAGATAGACCTGACACCCATGTACACATATGTACAGCCTGCCACAATGACTGATACAGCATTACACTGGTAGACACAGTAAGCTTACCTGGACATTCCTCTGCTGTGGTGACTGTCCTCCACGATGTATGGTGTGATGGATGCCTGGGTGCTGTCTTGTGTTCCTTGGTTCACCAGTAATTCCTCAGTGGCTGAGAGTGTTGTTCTGTTGCAGGCCCTCTACTCATGGTGGCACGATCCCTGGCAACATCAGCTGCCATTTGTGGTGCAGCATTCACTATATCTGTGGCCCAGTGACAGGACCTGCTCATAGGTCCTCTCCTGTTGGCCAATCTGATTGACAGCCCACACAAGGTCTGCCCACAATGCTGCCTGCAGTTCCCGATTATGCTTCCCCCTGGGCAGCAACATCTGATGGTGCTGTCTCAGTCCATTCCCTATTAAGTCATTTTTGGCATCTGAGAAGGGGGATATCTTCTACGGTACGTGGTTCTGAAAGACAATGAAAGGGGAACATATTACAGGACCAGATACGTGGATGTCCACTATGTACAGATCTAGCACATCCATAATGGCCTGCACTATCCACTGCTCCCTCACATGTCACACCCCACAGTCTGGCAACACATTACATGTGTGGATTCCACCAATATAGTAGCATTGCTGGGTATGTCCCTGTGTGCCATGACAGATCCTGCTGTATGTTCCTATACCCAGCACCACAGTCTACTGTGGTGTGTCCTCTATGGCCAAACTCCCACTAATATGTCATATGGCCACTGTGAGACAAATAGCAGTGTGCTATTACAACCACTATATGGGGAGAGTCCAGCAACACCAGTGTGCCACAATGACAGAAAACAATGCAAACCTGCTGTAGTATATGTTCCCTATAGGCATCATACCTCTCAACTATACAGATGTTTGGAGAAAGTCAAGATGTTTGTCACACAGTTATATTCATTTTCACACAAACCTGTGGATGTCTGAAAAATGGTTGGCCAGTCATTGATTGTTGATGTCAGAAAATAGAGAGATTTCTGAGTTGCAGACATCATACCCTTAAGAAAACAGTTATGGTACTGTAATACCTGTTATTCTATTCACAGTCTTACTTTATACAAGCAATATATAAAGAGTATCCCTCATTCTTGGCCTTTGTCCCACCATTAATTACAGCTCTGTCCAGATTTCTTGCTGTAAGAGGGTGACAGGTATGTTAGGCATTGCTCTCAACCAAACAGGGACAAATGTCAATGGACTCATGGACATAACCAGAGTACATCATGGATATTCAGGGACACATTTAAAATGTTTGTACTATTTATGTGACACATTGACAGAATGAGAGGAGGTGAATTACTGTATATCATTTCACGTTACAGGAGTGTACCCCCTTACTTATTGTCACTATGTATTACATGTGATTCACTAGCTTTCTTACAACAGCCATCCATTGCAGGAGGGAGTAAGAGGGACAAAGCTAAGATGTGGATGAAAATCAGGGACAGTTGAGATGCATGCCTGTAGCTGTGGGAAAGCAGAGTATCAATGACGTCATTACCATAGATCTAAGACTGCCTTACTGCTGTAATTCCTACTCTCCATACCTCCATCCTCCCATCTGCATCCTGTCTTATGGGGAAATCATTCACATACCTGGTGGACTGCAGTACTCTTATGTTGAACTTTGCTTCCGGTGCTCCTCTGCAAATATGCTGTCTCTGTGAGTTAAGTTGCATATAGCCTCACAGTTATATTCATTTTCACACAAACTTGTGGATGTCTGAAAAATAGTTCCCCATAACCAGCTGCTTGCCTTTTTAAGGTACTGATCATTAGCAGGTAATTGCCTCTGCAACAATCTGTGGCTCTGATATGCTAATCACAGCCAAAACAGCTGAATTGCACTAACCTTAGCCAATGACATGTCACCTCAGTGCACTATACAAGGCCTTCATGTAGACCTGGGCCCCTTTCTTAGCTGTTAAGATGAATATTACTGAGGTGTGGAGAATACAGCATCGCACAGGTTAGGTACCATAATTGTCAACTGTAGAGATTTATCCAGTATGTCCACAGTTTTGTCTCATATGTGTGGTCAGTGTCTCATGACATTGTGGTCATCTGGCATTTCACTGTCAAACATTGTGGGTTGAGGTCAGTGATGAAAGACACATATTTGAGTGTTAGACTTCATGACCATGCTAACACAATAACTGTTATTCTATCAATTTACTATCTTTGTAGGAGCAAACTGTAAAATATGTCCCTATCTATAGGCCTGTGTCCCCCCACATTAAGTATGGCTGTGTCTGGATTCAGTGTTCTAGGGGGTGAGAGGTATGGTATGCCTGTAGCAGCTACCTTTACAAACAGGTGTGTGTGTAGCTGCAGCCTAGACCACATAGGGGGAATGTGAACATTTTGGAGGGCAAGAAGCTGTACATGTAACTGTGGCAGCCATGTCAGCACTGTAATTATGGCAGAATCAGAGTAAGGGTAACCTTAGTCCAATCGAGGCATGTAATTAAAGTACATCTGTTATGCAACAGTACCAATAGCAGAGTAGCAGGTGACATAGTTATGCTATACAGATATGTGCAGTGTATCCCTACCTGCAGGCCTTTGACTTGCAAAACTAGACAGCAGTTCATTAATTAGCACTAAGCTGTGCAGATAAAGATATTACTTGCTGTCTTCAAAATAATATAATTGAACTGCATCACAACTGGTTTTGAACCCAGGATAGATTTGAACCCAGGACTGTATGTGGCAAAATGTACTGCATGCAAGGCATTTAACAGACTGAGCTACTGAGTCACTGCTTCAGCAGGTGTGTTTGCAAGGTATATGTGCAGACATACAGGCTATGTCACACACTGTCTGCATCCATCAGTATGTGCATGGCTTTCTATGGCTGTATTTCTGCACCAGGGTCCCAGTTGAACATATACTTCACCATTAATGCCTTAGCAGGTGTGTTTCAACATGTTGCTGATAAAAGGGCATATTTACATGCTAGCACAGGCCTCACTTACATCCATTATTATGTCTTTGGCTCTCTAGTGCTGTATTATTGCACCAGAGTTCAGGGTACACTCACATTTTTCCCATTACTTGCTAGTCCAGTTTGAATCATGCCTAATGACTGTAAGTGGCAATCTGTATGCTTTGCTGAAAACAGTTGTTTTAATTAAGATCTGAGTGGTGTTGTAGTAATGCAGTGTGTTGTAGATATGGGGACTTGGGTTTGAAACCTGGCAGTGGTGTTTATTTTGTACAGAACTACATTGTCATTAAAACTCAATTTAAGCTCTGGTGAGTGAAGAGGCGCGGTGCCCTGTGCTACTCCACTTCACACAGCTCTGAGCAAATCCGTGGAAAAAATTATGAAGAAAAGAAAAAGGGGGTGATAGGAAAGTGGTGAAATGAGGGCAAGGAGGGGGAAAAACACAGTAAAAGGAAGGTAGGGATGTGTAGGAAGGGTGTAGGAAAGGTCCACAGCTATCCATTTCTTGTACAGCAACAGCTGTGCATTTTGACAGATTTTGTAGATAAATTTGGACTCTCAAAACTCCAGAGAGAGGGCTGAGGACAACATAACTGGACTGTCAAGCCAATTGAACCAAATTAGTTGTGTCCAGTGGACATGTGTGTGAAATGGAGAGCTATGAATGGGGATCAATATTTTTTTGTGGGACAGATGCCTTTTTTTTTTTTTTTTTTTAAGGAGAGAGTGGAATGTTGGGGAAGGGACATAGCTATATGTGGGAACGTAAGTTGGGTAGGAGAGAATGTGTTTGCAGACAGACAAGACAGTGGGCAGGAGTGGTGTGTGGCACATGAGGGGGGTAACAACCTTGGATGGGGAGGGTGTTGTGGAATCAAAGTCACATATGCCTCCAGACGGCAGCAGTATGACTCATGTCCACACCCATGGGACTGTTGGCACTGCTTCTTTACTGCCCGGAGGCTGGCTGTGCTAGAGGTTGGGTACCAGGGCCAGTCTGTGCCACCAGGTTGGCCAGTGTGCCCTCAATCTGGTGCAGGTGGAATTCATAGGTTCTATGAACAATCCTGTGCACCATGACCAGCAGTTGATCTTGTTTGACTGCAGCCCCTCTGCAACCACTCCCCAGGGGAGGCTGTGCCCCATCCCTGAGCTGGAACCACTGGATGCTGCAGGTGGTGCAGGGGCAGCAGAGGGAGCACCACTGGTCTGGGTCACAGACATCCTAGGACCCAGTGCTACAGCCAGTTGAGGCAAGGTAGGTGTATCAGCCGGAACCGGCATACCTTGATGTGCTGTTTAGCAATAAGTATAGGTTAGTTATGAACAGATCATTGTTAGTAATAACAGCATGGCAGAACATTGGAAATAACCCAATTACATATCAATGCATGTTATGTAAAACACAACGATAAATAACAGAACAGTCAGTATGTTAACAGCATGCCAGTAACCGTTATAGTATAAGGCCAATGATATAGGTAATTTAACAAGTTAACAAGATATGTTAATATGCAACCATTATAATACATAACAATAATAAAACACATGTCTCAAAATGCAGTTAATGTAACAACACAGGTTAATAGCAAACCATAGCCAATGAATAATAGTAAATAAATGAAGATAAGGGGTGGGAATAGTGAAAGAAAAACAGTCCATTAGTAACATAGTAGGTTCATAGGTTGATACTAGGCTATCTGCCCTAGGGCATTTATAAGCCTAGCCAGAGTGTATTTGGCTTTTGCCACCCTTTTAGATTAGTTGACTGTGCCTCTGTATAGTAGGTCACAGAGGATAGCCCTTTTGAGGTTAGTTTACTGTGCCTCTATCTAGTAGGGACACAAAAGAGATCCCAGGGGTAAACCTACGATCTCCCATCCATTCGTCAAGATTTCTCTTGAAGAGTGTCATTGAGGGACTCTGCCTAACATGGATTGGAATTTTGTTCCAGAGTGAGGGGAGCCTCTGGGATATGAATCTGTCCCTCAAGCATGTCCTATTTATTTCTGTGCTGAGGTTTAAGTCCCTGGAGCATGTAGCTCTAAGGAATTTGTATTTCCTGAGGTGGAGCATGTCCATTAATTCTGGGTTGGACATGGCTTTATACGTCAGGCACAGATTGCCTCTGAGTAGACGGTAAGCAACTGAGTAGATCTGGAGTTTATTTAGCCTAACTGCATAGAGCATCTGTTTGAGTCTCTTGATCCTCTTGGTGAGGTACTTTTGGGGTCTTTCCAGTTGCTGCAGGTGTCGGGTAAGGTACATCCCAAATGGGGCATTGTATTCAATTATGGGCCTGATGAGTGATGAGTAGAGGGGCACAATGACCTCTCTTGATCTAGATGTGAACCCTTTCATGATAAGGTGGGCTATATAGAAGGTCTTTCTAACCACTTTGGCAATGTGATTGTCAAAGGAGAGATTGCTCTCTACTTGGGTCCCCAAATCCCTAATTACTTCTTCCGTACTTAATGGATTACCACCTATGAGGTAATTTGTGGGCACTTTGTTTTTCCCAAAGGGGATGACTATGCACTTTTTGGCATTTAGCTTTAGGTCATGGCTCTGGCACCAGTTATCCGTCTCTGTGAGACCCTTTTGGAGGATGCTTGTGTCAGTCGGTGAGTCGATTATGGCACCCAGTTTGCAGTCATCTGTGAACTTGGTCAGCCATAGTCCTCCCATGTTAGCCTGTACCTCAGAGAAATATATACCGAACAAGAGAGGTCCCAGGACTGAGCCTTGTGTGATGCCACTTGTAACTGGTTTAGAGTCTGACATGGCACCTGCAATTCTGACCATGTGGGTTCTATCCCTGAGCCAGTTTACAACCCATCTTGTGACATAGGGGTTGATATTTAAGCTGGTGAGCTTATTTATGATGCCCAAGTGGGATATTGTGTCGAAGGCTTTTGCAAGGTCCAGGTAGGCTGTGTGGATTACCTTCCCTTCATCTATGGCCTTGATGACTGTTTCAAAGAAGTCGACCAGGTTCAAGAGGCAAGATTTGCCCTTAACAAAGCCAAATTGGGTATGATCCAGTGTTTGGAGGTTCCCAATGTCTTTGTTTATGAGTTTCATGATGATACACTCCATAGCTTTGCAGACCAGGCTAGTCAGGCTTATAGGGCGATAGTTTCCGAGGTCCGTTGTGGCACTACCTTTGTGGAGTGGGACCACTGCTGCTGTACCCCATTCCTTGGGTACATATCCTGTAGTAAGGCTGAGATTGAACAGTGACTTTATGTGAGGGTTCAGTTCTTCTTGGAGTTTGTGTAAGACGCAGCCTGGGATGCCGTCCGGTCCCATTGATGCTGTGTTTTTTGCTTTGGAGAGGGTAGCTCTCACCTGTGCATCTGTGATGTCAGGGAGGCTACACTCTGTTGGGATAGACATTTGCTCTTTTGGGGGGGAAGGGGGAGAGAAGTTTGCACTGAACCTGTCTGCCAGGATGTTGGCAATGTCTGTGGGTTCAGTGTATTTTTTGTCATTCTGAACTAACTCAGAGCATATCTGGGAGTTTCTACCCAGGTTCCTGACATAACTAAAGAAGGCCTTGTGATTATCTTTAGCATCTTGTGCAATTTTTCTTTCGAAGCTGGCCTTAGATGATTTTATGAGGGATCGTAGTTTCTTGCTAGTACTGATCAGAGATGCCTTCCCTTTTTGGGATTTTGCTCTATCATGTAGTAGCTTCCTCCTTCTGTTGTATAGCTTATTTATGGCTGGGGTCCACCAGACAGGTCTCCTGCCTTTGGAGGAATGAGTCTTGGTTTTATTTGGGATAGCACAATCCATGCATTCCTGTAGGTGTCCATAGAAAGCGTTTGTAAAGGATTCTGCGGTTTGGGCTGTATTTTCCACTGGCCCGGGGGCTTTGAAGGATTCCACCTTGGTTTTGAGAAGTGTGAAGTTTGCTTTTGAGAAGTTCTTCACCATGGTTTCCTTGGCTGGGGGTGGGGATGGGATATGGATGTCCAGTGAGATTAATTTATGGTCAGATCTTACCAATGAGGGGTATACCTCTGGTATGGAACATAGAGTCCCCATGTCGGTGATGATCAGGTCCAATATGTTTTCCCCTCTTGTGAGAGTGGTGACAAGTTGTTCCATAGCATTTGAGTTTATAAATTCTAGGAACCGTTGGGTGAGGGTGTTGGGGCTTGAGTAATGCTCCCAGTCTATGTTTGGATAGTTGAAGTCACCCAATATAATGGTGTTTGGAGAGACCTTCATATTCTCCAGTGTTCTCAGGAAAGCCGAGTGGGGTTCCTGTGTTTGGGAGGGTGGTCTGTAGCAGGCTACAAACTGAAAGGCAGTTTTGCCCACTGTTAGTTGCACATGGATGGTCTCCGATGCTTCATGCAGTGCCACTAACCTGGAGGTGTGGGTATCTTTGATGAATATGGATACTCCCCCTCCTTTTGTGGTTTGGTCCGAGTTTTGGGGCCGAAAAGCATGGTATGAGGTATAACTTGGTAGTGCTGGGGTGCTCTCGGGAGCCTTGAACCAGGTTTCTGTTACTGCACAGATATTGATATTCTCCATACTGAGGAGAGCCTCGAGTGTGTGCATCTTGAGGTTTAGACGTCTGGCGTTGAGCAGCATTACCCTTAGTTTCTTTTTCTTTGTGTTGTCTATGGAGGTGAGTTTGTCTTTTGAGCCTTGCCTAACAAAGGCACTATGTGGGTGGCAAGAGCCTTAGCCAGTATTTGAAAGCCCAGGGGTGGCAGGTGCAAGCCGTCCCTAGCGAAGCAACCTGGCTTGTCGAGCATGTCATCCCAGGCTGACAGACACTGGATCCCCTTTGAATGACTAATAAATGCTCATTGATTCATACTAGGATAACTGCCCTTGTGAGCCATTTTAAGCCTAGCCAATTATCCCTTGTGAGACTCAAACCCCGCACCTTGTGTTTGTAGGGCAAACACCTTAACCATTAGGCCACCCTCCTGAAAAAAAAAAAAAAAAAAAAAGGGAGAACCACTGTTGCCTTAGCTAACAGGTGTAACCAGTAATATTTTAGGGAGTCATTCTGAATTTTAGAAGAACTTTGATAATCAGTGTAAAGGATGGAAAGGCATAGAGGAACAGTCCCAGCCATGGGACTGACAAGATATCTACCTTACAGGTCTGTCTGCATGTAGTCCTAGAACAGAATTTCTTTAGATGTCTGTTCTGAAAGGAGGCAAACAGATCTACTTCAGGTGTTCTCCACAGGTGGATCAATTCTTTGCAGACCCTAGGATGACGTTTCTAGTTGTGGGAGGGAGTCTATGCTGGTCCTACTGAGCTTGGCTGCAGTAAGGTTTTGCTCCGTCAGTATGTAAGATGCCTGAAGAGTCAAGAGTGAGCTGAATTGCTGTCTCCCAGGCCATCACACTCAGTCTGGAAAGATGGTATTTTCTGGTACCCCCCTACATGTTTATGTATCACATTACTGTGATGCTGTCTGTGTAATTGTGCAGAGGTTCTGGGAACCAAAGATGTTTTGAGGCTTTCAGAGCACTGATAATGACCAAAATCTCCATTAATTTATGTGCTTTAGTCTGTCTACTGGGTCCCACAGAGATTACACTTTTATGCCTTTTAAAACTGCTCCCCAACCTAAATCTGAAGCATCTGTAGTGACTGACTAGTATGAGGATGGAGGGAAAAATGGAAGACCTGGATTGCAAGCAATCTGGTCGACCCACAATCCAATCTCCCTTTCCATAAATCTCAGAACTAGAACCTTCAAAGTCAAAAGACATAGATGACATGTCCAAAGTGATCTGAAGTACCATTGTATTTTCCTCATGTGTAGTCTGGTCATGGGCAGCATGATTATCATTGATGACATGTATCCCATAACTCTGTGAAACCCCTTGTAGATTCTTTGTTTAAATTGGAGAAACTAAGAAAGAACTTTTGGAACACTTCTACTTTGTCTGTAGGGGAAAAAGCTTTTAACTCAGTTAAGTCGAACAAATATTCCATGAATACCATCTTATGTGAAGGGTTGAGAGAAGATTTCTGTCAACTGATTTAAAATCCCAGTACTTATCTTATAGACTCTTATCAGCTGAAAAGACAATCATTTAAATATGGAAAAAAATACATGCTTTGGATTCTGCAATGAGCTATGACTGGAACCAAACATTTTGTTAACACCCTTTGTGCAGAAAAAAGACCAAAGGTTAAAATGGAGAAATGATAATGTAAGCTAGAAACAGCAAATCTTAAGAAATGCCTGAATTGTTAGGCAATGTGGTAATAGGCCTAGTTTTTCCATGAAAGCTGTAGTTGGAACAAAAGGTACAAAATGCTGACGTGATAACATCTTGAACTTGTGAAAATTGCCATGGAAAGATCTAGTATTGGCTTCCAGTATCTTTCTGATTTGGAAATCAGAAAAAATCTTGAATAACAGTCTGTGTCTTGAAGATTGTTCAACACTAGTTCTATTACTCTCTGGCATAAAAAGCTATTTAAAATGGGAATAGAAAGAGAAATCTGGTTCCTTGGGCAAAGGGGAATTCCTGGAATAAAGGAATCCACTGCCAGAAGTAACCTTGATGAATCACTCTCAGAACCCAACTAAACAGAATTATCTGATGCCAAAGGGACAGATGAAGTCTGAGGGAAATGGAGATACTGCTGGAGTGGGTTGGGTAGCAAGAACAGATGGATAGTCATGCTGACTGGGAGGGCTGTCCGTGATTGTTGAGGCTTTTCCTTTTTTCTTAGGTGTTTTATTCCATTGTTTTTTGCCTCCCTCAATACTGGCCCTCTCCTGTTGAATTTTTTTATTGGGGAGGGAGGCAGAGGTCTGGTCAAAACTGTTATTGATTTAAAGAGGGAGGGGTTGAAAAGGTGCAGTTGCATAAGTTGCACTTAACATAAGAACAGATGTTTTAATTCTTCACTGCTGCAGTAAAATTTGGCTATTTGGGTTGTAGCTTGCACAGGATATTAAAAACTGGTCTGTCTTCAAAAAGCTGTAATTCTCTCCCACACTTACACTCTGACTGAACTTTCTGTAAAGGGGACTTAAGAGTTCTGACGATTCTTGTGTACTGCTTGTGCCTTTATGTCTGAATTTTGAGGGACTGTGTGGGGAAATGCAATTGTGTATGCTGCTTGTGAACAACTGACAACTCACCTGTCCTGCTGTTTCTTCTGCTGTAACTAAAAGAAAAATCAACATAATATGAGCCATACCTACTTTGCATGCTAAAACAGTGCTTCAGACTGTGGTAGATGACTCTACAGTGGCAGTGAGAACAATAAACATGTTGCAGTACTCGTATCAGTTTCGCTTTTTCATCACACTTAAGTACCTCAGTAGCAAATGGGCCAAAAGGAGAATCTTTACCTAAAGGAAAGTTTAAGATGTCAAGATTTTATTTTCTCTGGAAGGTTTTGATATTGAAGCCAAGTGAGTCTTCACAAAAGTGAACCGGTTACGGCCACTCTGGAAGAAGAGCCAGAAGTATAACAAGTACACTTTAGAATATGCTTGGTCACTGAGAAACAGTTGTCACAGAAGCATTTATTAGATTTTAACCTCAGAAGAAAGAAGGTTAGCTAATGACTTCTGTATATTCTCAACAGACACAAGCAACAATTATATCATATGGGCTTGACAATTCAAAATCCTAAAAGTTTAAGTACTAGAAACACACATCTTCATCCTCAACTTATCCATTGCTTCCCAGCCTTACTGGGGGAAAGTGGTTGGATACAGTAACCTGTTTGGCAGTAGCAGACCTAGAAAGAGATATGACTGCTGACTCTGTCTTCAGATTAGAAAACATGTACTTTTAGGACTGTGATCCCTTAAATAATCGATCACACATTTTGGTAGCCAAAGTTTATATGCCTCGTAAACTGGCAGCAGTAAAGAAAAACATCCTGTAAAGCAAGCAACACAGGAAGGTTTGAAGTAGCTTTAAGCATCTGTAATTATATTAAATCATAATGCATTTTCTATGTCTTAGCAGCTTGTCTCATTTTCAGTTGAAAACCTCACTCATATTATTTAAAATTTCTAAAAAAAAAAAAAAAAAAGAGTTTTTTCATTAGGAATTTCTGAAATATTGCTTACTTCAGAATCTGAAAGTACAGAGGAGAATCATCAGAAGCATACCTCTCCCCAAGAACAACCATTCAGAATATTATATTCATAAAGTAGCAAAAAGTATTCTAAGAATTATGCCAATAAGAGAACGGAGGAAGGAGATTTTTCCAATATTGGTGACTGTAAGTAGGGGTACAGAAAATAGACAAGATTAGCCTGGAATTTACTGCAGAAACCTGGCAAAGGAACCAAAATATTGGCAGCAAATAACTCAAGCAGAAAAGGTAATAGAGTGGGATGAGGCCAAAAAGACAGTTGGATTGCAGGTTACAGACTGTCTTCTCTACGTAGGCTTGATTTTAGAGTACAGACAAACAGAAAGGGACAGGGGGATTTTAGGGGAAAAACTTGCTCTGTTAGAGTTTTTAGTTGAATATAGAACAGAAACAGCTGTTTAAAAGGTATAGTAAGTAGGGCATATAAAATATTGCATGATAACTATAACAATCAATCAGAGGAGGTTAGAAATGATCAGAAAGACAGACTGAAAAAGCAATTTACAACTAAACAATGGGAAGACATATGTTTGGCTCTCAAGTATGCAACCAAGTCTAGATGGTTTAGGATCTTGCTTGGAAGTATTTGCATAGATATTTTTATACTCCAAGCAGACTTCAAAAAATTTTTCCTCAGGTAAATAGTAAATGTTGGAGGTGTAATGGAGAAAAGGTAACCATACCTTTCAGCTTTTTAGAGCAAGAAATCTGTACAAAGCCATAAACAAAAGTGAGACAAAGGCCCAAGGATAGGGACCACTTATAAATATTGCTCTTACAAACTTAGAAAGTTGATAGAATAACAGGTTTTGCATAAGCATGAATTTCCTGGTGGGTATGAAGTATGAAAACTCAAATGTCTGTCATTATTTCCTAACTTCGATTTGCAATAATTTGCCACTAATTTTCCAGAAAAACACAATTTTATGAAAAATGGACCAAAAATATGAGGCAAAAATCTGGACATTCTGCGAAAATCTGTACAGTTGAGAGGTATGGTGGTAACTGGGAGCATATGTTTCAGGAGTGTAACGAGTTGGCAGATTTTATAAATTCCATACAGAGTACTCTATCAGAAGTATTGGCTGAGCAAATGGCTGTAAGTAAGGAAATAATTATTTTGAGCTGGGATACAGGACTGAATTGCCTAGACACAGTAAGGCCTTATCAAATTTAATACTGTTGGCTGCCAAAAACAGCAATTTTGTAAAAGATTCCAAACTGTACCAATGAAAGGAAGTAAACTGCTGGCTCTAAGTTAATCCACAAACAATTTATTCAGAACTAACAGTGTATATAAGCACTTTCATCTTACTTTAATAAGTAAAACTTCCTAAGGCAAAAAACAAATTAATTAAGTAGCTTATATATACACAATTAATAATCACGTGATGTTAAATCACACAATTCAAGTTTTAAAAGGTGTACTATCACTTATTTCATTAAATACATTATATTATAATAAAATAATTTAAAATAATGATGAAATATTAAAACCCATTCAAGAAAGTGGAACTAACTGAATGATATGTGTTTTTTGTAATCATCATAATCTATGTGAATGTATGTAAATAAATACATGTATATGATTTTCACAAAAAAAATTTATAACATTAAAACATATATATTAGTTCATAAAACATACATATTAGCATAATGTAATTTCATTTCTCATCTCTGAATACTCTTTAATTTTAATATACAAGCTAATGAGCTTATGTCATTTAAGCCTTGTGGGTTATAGGCATTCAATCTAATCTGCCACAAGAGTTCAGAAAATTCCAATATTAAACTCAATGCCCCCCGGGGTTATATTGTACTTTATCTATAATTCTAAAAGTAAAACTATGTTGGGGGTGTTCCTGAACATGCTTCACTAAAGCATTCTCCATTTTTACTCTCCTGATACTATACAGATGTTCGTATACCCTGTCCTTGAGTTTACGATCTGTTTTTCCTACATAAAAACAAGGACAGAGTCTACAAGTTGCCAGGTATACCACCCCTTTTGATAAACAGTTAAATCTGTGTTTGATAGTATACTTTCTCTCCCTAACAGTAAAAGTCTTACCCACTTCCATATGTTTACAGTACACACAACTTTCACATTTGTACATACCTGTAATTCTTGTTAAAGACATCGTAGCGTTCTCTAATAAATTTTTAAGGTTAGGACCTCTTCTATAGGTGACCCTAACATGTCATATAATACTTGACTCCATAACTTATCACTTAGCGAAATTTGTAGATATGAAATTGAAGAAATATGTAGAACAGATAAGACTATATCTGCAGGAATTCATGGCCATTTTTAAAAAGCATCAATGACCTGGAATATAGAGATAACATCATATTGTTGACCATTGATGTTAAATACCTATATACGATAATCCCTACAGACATAGGTACAGAATGGGTAACCAATTTGATATGAACAAAAGGCGTCCCCGAAAGGGAAATTGATCTGCTACAGGAATTGTTAGATTTAATTATAACCAATAACTACTTTATGTTTAATGGTAGTTATTATTTACAGAAATCGGGCGTAGCTATGGGCTCCCCCTGTGGTGCAAGTTTCACTAATTTAGTGATGGCACAATGGGAGCTTTGTCATATTTCCAATAACAACCCATTTAGGAATAATATTTATTATTATACGAGATTTTTGGATGATGTATTTATCATGCTCGATGGCTGTATAGAGGACATCTCGAAATGTGTTACTTATTTAAATGAATCAACTACTTTTTTAAAATTTACTTACAGCTTGGGCCATAGTAGTATAGCCTATTTAGATGTGGAACTATTATAGGCATGAGAATATTTATTATTTATTTATTTCAGTTTGTTAACCGGGAAAGTCCATTGGGCCAAGGTAGCCCGTTTTCAATGGAGGCTTAAGGAGAAAAGCTCCAGACAGAAAGACAATATACAATGTATAAGTACAGCATATAAGAACAATGGTTTAACATTCAATATACAGCAAGGTAAGATTTTACATATCTTGAAATATATCAGCTGAGTCAATCACTTATATTAGCAAAAACAATAAATGTATGTTCATTTAATACACTACATGTATTTAGGTAAAGGAATTTTAGAGAGATGAAATGAAGCAGTGGCAGAGAATAGAGTAGAATAGAATAGGGATAGGTATCAGGAATCAGGTAGGATGGGTACAGGAGCACTCCCAGAGGGAGTAGAGGTGAGAGTGGAGTAGGGTTTTAAAGGATGGTAGGTTAGGGGTGGTTCTAATGTAAGGGGGGGATAGTTCCATAATCTGGCAAGGGAGAATGATAGAAGAAGTTGCCCTGGTGCGTGTAAAAGCTTGTAAAGTTCTAAGAGGTTCTTATTTGTGGATCTAAGTGTTCTATGTGACTGGTGAAGTTTTAGGGAAGAGGAGAGTGATGGGCAGTTAGAAGGTTTGAAAATTAGCTTGTGTGCTGTAGTTAGTTGAATGAAATTTAGGTAGCTTAGGAGTTCCAACCAGTTTAGAGCCTGTAGGGAGTTGCAATGATGAGTAGAGGAATTGGATCCTGTGGAAAACTTTGAAATTTTGTTATAACATGAGGAAAGTTTAGATTTTAGGGATGACTGGAGTTTAGAGAGTAGCAGAGCACCATACAAAAGGGAGGGAAGGAGGTAGAGGGAAGATAGGAGTTGTCTAGAAGACAGAGAAAGGTAGCGTCTCTGTTGATAAAGCATACCAAGTTTTTGATGAGTCTTTTTAATATTAGTTTGTAGGTGGATGTCAAATTTTAGCTGGTCATTGATAAGGATGCCCACAAGTTTTGTATGGGAAACTATTTCAATAGTTGTTTTGTTTAGGCTAAGTATAGAGAAGGATGCTTTGTCAGCAGCAGTATGTCTAGAAGGGGTAAAGATCATTATTTTAGATTTGGAGGCATTTAGGGCTAGGTGATTGTCAAGCATCCAGGACTCAGTGGAGGAGAACGCTTCTTGCATAAGGTTTATTAGTAAAGGAAGAGTTTTGGCTGAGCAGATGATAGTAAAGTCGTCTGCGTATTGCACCAGTTTAGCATTGGGGATCTTTTGGTGAAAATCATTGATGAAAATGTTAAATAGTAAAGGACCCAAAATAGAGCCTTGGGGTACACCTGTTGGAGTGTGAAGGAAAGAGGAAGTGCAGTAGTTCCATTTTACAGCTTGTGCCCTGGCTGAGAGATAGCTGAAGAACCATTTGAAAGATGAAGAGGAGAGATTAAGATGGGAGGGTTTAGAAAGTAGAAGCTCATGAGAGTCTGTCTCGAAAGCTTTAGATAAGTTGAGGAGGAGCGTAGAAACTATGTTCCCAGAATCACAAGCAGAGTTAATGATTTCGAGGAAGGAAAGAAGGGCAGTGGTGGTGCTATGTCCTGGTATAAACCTGTGTTGGGTAGGAGTTAGGAGTTGGTTGTCCAATAGGTAGGGTAATAGTTGAAGGTGAATACATTTTTTGAGTATCTTAGAGATAGGGGATAGGATAGCAATAGGGCAAAAGTTTATGTTGACATCGCCTAAGATTATAGTCTCACTATTTATGTTGGAAGTGAACCAGGCAAGAATATCTTCCAGTATAGGGATATTGTTACCAGGAGGAATGTACAGGGAGGCAATGCATAAAGTTTTATTGTTGTTTACTTTCAGAAGGGCGACGGTTAGCTCGGCAGTGTCAAATGAGGGTATGGGCTTAGTATAGGATGTTACTGTTAAGGAGGAGGAGAAGAGTAAGGCTACTCCTCCACCTTTCTTTTGGGGTCTATCACTTCTTATAAGTTTATAGTTTGGGAGCATAATTTCGGTATCTTTTATGTGTGGTTTTAGCCAGGTTTCTGTGATAGAGGCAGAACAGTTTGTACCTCCTTTATGGAGGGGGATGATGAAGGCTTTTTTTCCAGAGGTGTGGTACATAGGACTCCTGAAAGGAGCAATTGATTAGGATGCTGATTGGAAAGGCTATGCCATCAGCAGCTAGTTGGAGAAAGTTGGATGGAATGTCATCTGGGGCATTAGAGCAAGGTTTTAACTTTTGTAGGAGCTATTTTATAGTGTGGGTAGGAATGGACTTGAGAGTAAAAGGGGAAGACTTAGGATTCATGGATGTTAAATTTTTGTTAACAGTTAAGTTGGGGGGATGTTGTTAGGGAAAGAAGAGGGGAGTTTGCCTATGGGGTCAATGAAAAAGGAGTTGAATTGAGTAGCTAGGTGGAGGTCTGGTGTGTCTGAGTCAGGGCAAGGGTTCTCTTTTTTTGCCTGGGGATAATATTGATGAAATACTATTCCAGAATTTTCTGGGGTTGGTTTTATGATTATTTTGAAGTTTAAGGTAGTAGGATTTGCGGTCAGTGGCTACTTGTTTTTTTTTACTTGATTTAGCAGTTGCTTGTATTCGGCATGAGAGTTGGGAGTTTTGCATTTTTGGTAGTATTTCCAGATTTTATTTCAGTGATGCATAAGTAGTTTTGTGTCTTTAGTTAGCCAGGGGGCTGTTTTGGATCTGAGTCTTTTTGTTGTACTGGGGGTGAAGTGGTTAAGTATATCAGTGAAAATTCTATTGAAATCTGAGACTGCGGCATCTAAAGGGAGGGACTTTAGACGGTTCCAGTCTATCTATTTTAAGGTATTAGAGAAAATTAGGGGGTTGAAGTTTTGCATGTTGTGGGTGTTAATGTGTCTGTGTTGAAAGAGGATGGTGGAGGGGGAATGGCATATGTAGGCACGGAGATGGTCACTAAGGGAGTCTGCAAGAGTACCACTATCAGAAACTCGGTTTGGGTGGGAGACTAGAATCCAGTCAAGGATGCTACCTGTGGTGTAATCTTTATTTGGTCTAGTAGGGGCTTTGATTGGCTGTGAGAATTGATATAGGTTGATGCTTTGAGAAGGGGTAGATGAGTCAATGGAAGACCAGTTTATGTTGACATCACCTAGGATTATAGTCTCACTATTTATGTTGGAAGTGAACCAGGCAAGAATATCTTCCAGTATAGGGATATTGTTACCAGGAGGAATGTACAAGGAGGCAATGCATAAAGTTTTATTGGTATTTACTTTAAGAAGGGCGAGGGTTAGCTCGGCTGTGTCAAATGAGGGTATGGGCTTAATATAAGATGTTACTGTTAAGGAGAAGGAGAAGAGTAAGGCTACTCCTCCACCTTTCTTTTGGGGTCTATCACTTCTTATAAGTTTATAGTTTGGGAGCATAATTTTGGTACCTTTTATGTGTGGTTTTAGCCAGGTTTCTGTGATAGAGACAATATCAGGTTTGTTATGAGAGATCCAGGAGTGAAAGGAAGGTATTTTATTACAAAGGCTCTTGGCATTAAGTGTGGCAAGGAGAACAGATTTGTGGTGCAAGGGAGAGCTATGTGAATGTGGTTTAGAGGTGGAGTTAAATGAAGGCCCTGGGTTAGGGTGTATGTCTCCAGAATGGAGGAGGAGGGTGATAAATTTTGAGTAGAGTATGGATAGGTATCTATTTTCTAATGGGTCATAGGTGTAGATATTGGATCCTAATGAGGTGAGTTTGGTGGGTATGGAAAGTGGTTTACTAGGGGTAAGGAAGAGCTTCCTTTGAAATAGAAAATATTCATTATGTTTGTAGAGGTGGGGGAGGCTTGGGTTGTAAAGGGAAAGTCTTTTTTAATGTAAATCACAGTTGTATGAAAGGGAGGGGAGTGCTGAAACTGTGGGAGACTAGTAAGGTAGAGTAAGCAGAAGAGGATTAGGCTTAGAAATAAGGGTATTAGAGCATAGACAGATTTTGTTTGCATGGTAGGAGACAGAGTATGAGTTGAGTAAGAGGGACGTGTAGGAAGAGAGATGGTTAATAAGTTTGAGAGGAGAGGATTAGAATGAAATGTGTAAGAGTGTATTCACAAGGATATAGAAGGGTGGAGTGGAGGGGGAACAGGCAGTTGTAGTAGTGAGTGGATATGGAGTAAGTGGGGGACGATATTTGGAGGGTTTGGCTACTGGCTATCCTGATGGGGTGCATGCACTAACCACCTAGTAGGGGTAAGGTACAGTCAGTTATTCAGTAATTATTGAGGCAAGCAAGTTACATAAAAGCATACACAATCCTTCGCCGTCTAATCCAAATCAAACATCCACTGGAAAAATACAATGTCCGCTGATCTCACAAAGTACGAACAGTTGAAAAACAGAGAATGTCAAACATTCCATTCGTTAGAACATTAATTAGGCCAGTCCTAGATACAAAAATGTCCTAGGAAGTAAGCTCACACAGTTTTAATCTTCCTCGTAGAGTCAAACTGGATTCAGGCCCAACACAAACAATTTTACATCAGTTCCAGCAATTCCACTGATTCGTTCAGATCCCACAATAATTCCAACACAAAACTAAATATTTAAATCCACCATCAGAAGCTGGAAAGCTAAGTTGCTGCGTACAAACACTCAAATGTGCTTCCGATATACTTCAAATGAAAGGTGCATCAGTCAAAGATAAAACAATTCAACTCAAACACCAACAGCATGAAAAATAGCAGATAGATGCATATATGAGCTACTACTCATTTCTGTAATTTGACAGATACATTAATCGGTTTATGATCATACACCATCCCTCACCGTCTAATCCAAATCTCTGTCCTAGGTAGTAAGCTTCCTCGTATACTCAAACTGGATTCAGGCCCAACACAATTACACATCAATTCCAGCAATTTCACTGACTCATTTAGATCCCACAATAAGTCCAACAAAATGAATGCATAAACAAATGTTACAGCTTACCATATTGAGTGTGCCAGAAATCACAAAAACATTCAAAAACTCTTCAGCTTGTCCGCTCTTCAGCTCATTACTTACAAATGAACGATGATAAAACATCCAAAATATTTTTCATTGTCATCTTTGTGCATTATAAATTTTCCTCATCAATTCAATATTACTCTTTATATCAAACCTTCATATTATTTGGGAAATGCATCTATTTCTTTCACCTCGTCGCAGGACCCACTGTTTACCTTGCCTCAGCAGACGGTATAGCCACTCCCACCCCTAGAAGTAGATGTCCCTTTCTAGGAAGACAGAAAGTACTTATGTTGCATTTAACATGGAAATACAGTACTTTGTTCATTAATTTAGGTAGCGAGGCAGTGTTGGTTCAATCTTTCGTGAGGATATGACTTCTCAGGAGCATGGTCTTAATGTGGCCATTGCAATGATGCCCTGGATTAATGCACTCGGGTGGTGAACCAAATCAGGCTGGTGCCATTCATTATTTGATAATTAGCATAATGAGAGTGATTTGCTATGTATACCAACAGCAGAGGCAGACCCTGACGTACAATTCTTTAGCACCGAGTCTTTGAACATGCTACAATCAACGTGAAGACTCCAGCACTGAAGCCTTTTGGGTAAGTGGTAGCCACGTATACATAGGAAGCCAACATACTCAAATTCGTTCCTACATTTCACCAGTTATCACCCTTTCCAACAAAAAAGATCTGTGGTAAAGGGCCAACTGGTGAGAGCAGCACAGATGGTGTCTGAGGAAAATGAATTTAAACTTGAATGTCAAGTATTATATGACATGTTTTTGAAACATGGATACCCTACATATTTACTCGATGAGCAGACCTTTGAAGTCCAATATAAAAGGGTTGCAGGAGAATATAGACCTACTTTAATATCTGATTGGAATAAGAAAGAGATAGCAATATGGGACACTGTCCCTAAGCCTGATAACACAGAAATCCAATCTAGATTGACTTTTCTTACAACTTTCAGTCAGGATGCTTCTGTCATAAGACAAATACTTTGTAAAAATTGGGATTTGTTAAAGTCAGACAAAGATTTAGTATATATTATTGAACCATATCCTAGGGTCATCTATAGAAGATGTCCTAACCTAAAAAATTTATTAGAGAACGCTATGACCTCTTTAACAAGAATTACAGATATGTACAAATGTGAAAACTGTGCATGCTATAAACATATGGAGGTGGGTAAGACCTTTACTATTAGGGAGAGAAAGTAAACTATCAAACACAGATTTAACTGTTTATCAAAAGGGGTTCATAGGTTCATACTAGGCTATCTGCCCAAGGGCATTTATAAGCCTAGCCCATAGTTATGTGGCTTTCGCCACCCCTTTAGTTTGAATAAAAACTATGCTTATCATTTTGCTGTGCCTCTGTCAAGCAGTGACACTGAAGTAATCCCTGGGGTATATCTGCAATCTCCCATCCATTTGTACCGGGATTTTGTTCCGCAGCATAGGGAGTCTCTGGGTGATGAATCTGTCCCTCCAGCACGTTCTATTTATAACCGTGTCAAGGTTTAAGTCTCCCGCCCTTGTGGTTCTGAGGGATCTAGATTTTTTGAGGTGAAGCATATTCATCAAATCTGGGTTTGACATGGCCTTATATGTCAGGCACAGGTCACCTCTGAGCAAGCGGTATGAGACTGAATAGAGCTGGAGTTCTTTCAGTCGGGCAGCATAAGACATATTTTTGAGACCTTTTATCCTTTTGGTGAGGAACTTTTGGGGCCTTTCAAGCTGCAGCAGGTGTCTGGTCAGATACATTCGAGCGGGCATTGTACTCAATCATAGGTCTAATGAGTGATGTGTACAGGGGGATGATGACCTCCCTTGATCTAGTTGTGAATCCCTTCATGATCATGTGGGCGATATAGAAGGTTTTCCTAACTACTTTAGCAACATGAGTGTCAAACGAAAGGCTACTGTCAACCTGGGTCCCCAGATCCCTGATGACTTTTCTGTGCTCATTGGATTGCCACCTATATGGTAGCTAGGGGTAACCTTGTTTTTCCCGAAGGGTATGACTATGCATTTTTTGGCGTTTAACTTCAGGCCATGGCTCTGGCACCAGTTATCCATTTCTGTGAGGCCCTTCTGGAGGATATCTGTGTCAGATGTGTTTTCGACTATGGCGCCCAGTTTGCAGTCATCTGCAAACTCTGTCAGCCATAACCCTCCTGTGTTTGCTTGTACTTCAGAAAAGTAGATGCCAAACAAGAGTGGACCCAGGACTGAGCCCTGTGGGACACCACTTGTGACAGGCTTTGAGTCTGACATGGCTCCAGCAACTCTGACCCTGTGGGTTCTGTCACTTAGCCAGTTTGCAACCCATCTTGTGATGTATGGGTTTACATTCAAGCTGATGAGTTTTTCGATGATACCTGAGTGGGGTATTGTGTCGAAGGCCTTTGCCAGGTCGAGGTAGGCTGTATGGACTGCCTTTCCTCATCAATGGCCTTGGTGACTGTCTCGAAAAAGTCAACCAAGTTTAAGAGGCAGGATCTGCCTTTGACAAAGCCAAACTGGGTTGGATCCAAAGTCTGCAAGTTCCCTATGTCTTTATTTATGAGTTCCATTATGATCCTCTCCATGGCTTTGCAGATAAGGCTTGTCAAGCTAATGGGCGGTAATTTCCAGGGTCTGTGGAGGCACCGCCCTTATGAAGTGGGACCACAGTCGCGTGCGCCACTCCTTGGGTGCGTATCCTGAGGTGAGGCTAAGATTAAACAGCTGTCCTAACTGTGGGTTTAATTCCTCATTGAGTTCGTGAAGCACACAGCCGGGGACACCATCCGGTCCCATGGATGCTGTGTTTTTTGCCTTAGTGAGGGCAGTTCTCACCTGGGCGTTGGAGATGTTTGGGGGCTACAATCCTCTGGAATAGATATCTCTCCTTTTGGGAGGGGAGAAGTTTGCACTGAACCTGTCAGCCAGTATGTTGGCAATGTGTGTAGGTTCAGTAATTTTCACATCATTTTGAACTAATTCTGAGCATATCTGGGAGTTTCCTCCTAGGTTTCTAACATAGCTAAAGAAGGCCTTATGATTCTCTTTAGAGTCCTTGGCGATTTTTCTCTCAAAATTTGCCTTGGATGATTTTATGAGAGCTCTTAGTTTTTACTTATAATGATCAAAGGTGTCTTACCTTTCAAGGATTTTGCTCTATCTTGTAGTAGCTTCCTCCTTTTGTTGTAGAGCTTGTTTATGGCTGGGGTCCACCAGACTGGACGCTTGCCTTTGGTACAGAGAGTCTTAGTTTTGTTTGGGATTGCCTGATCCATGCAGTCCTGTAGGTGCTGGTAGAAGGCATTTGTAAGTGATTCAGCGGTTTGAGTAATGTTTACCACTGGCTCAGGGGCCTTAAAGGAGACCACACTAGTTTTTAGAAGTGTGAAATCGGCTTTTGAGAAGTTTTTCACTGTGGTCTTTTTGCTTCAGGTGGGGCAGGATGAGGACCTCCAGCAAGATTAGTTTATGATCTGATCGCACCAGTGAGGGGTATACTTCGGTGTTGAACATTTTGATCCCATGTTCGTGATGATGAGATCAAGTATGTTTTCTCCTCTTGTGGGGATGGTGACTAGTTGTTCCATGGCATTTGAGTTTATGAACTCCAGGAATCTTTGGGTTAGAGTGTTCGGGCTTGAGTAGTGTTCCCAGTCTATATTAGGGTAGTTGAAGTCACCTAGTATGATGGTGTTTGGAGATACATTTATCCCTCCAATGTTTTCAGGAAGGCCATGTGAGGTTCCTGAGTTTGAGAGGGTGGCCTGTAACATGCTGCAAATTGCAGAGCAGTCTTGCCTATGGTTAATTGCACCTGGATGGTCTCCGATGCATCGTGCATTGCCACCAACCTTGAGGTGTGGGTGTCCTTTATGAATATGGACACCCCTCCTTTCTTGGTGTTGTCCGGATTTTGGGGCGGAACGCATGATATGAGGTGAAACCTGTTAGTGCTGGGGTGCTCTCAGGAGCCTTGAACCAGGTTTCTGTCACAGCACAGACATCGATGTTCTCCATATTGAGAAGGGCCTCGAGTGCGTGCATCTTGAGATTGAGACTTCTGGCATTGAGCAGCATTACCCTTAGTTTTTTCCTTTTGGTGTTCTAGGGTGGTAGGTTTAGAATTTGAGCCTTGCCTAAAAAGGCACTATGGGGTGGCAAGAGCCTTTGCCAATATCCGGAAGCCCAGAGGTGACAGGTGCAAGCCGTCCCTTGCGAAGCAGCGTGGCTTGTCCAGCATGTCATCCCAGGCAGACAGACATTGGATCCCCTTTGAATGACACCAGAATTTAAGCCAATTATTAAAGCTGATCATCTTATCACTGTATTGTGGCATCATTCTAGGTGAAGGTAGGATACTGCTCAAGGTCAGGGTCATACCTGCCTGGGCTACATAATCAGAGAGCTCCTCGATGTCCCTTTTCATGTAGTCCAAGGAGGTACGTCTCAGGTCGTTGACACCAGCGTGGACAATGGCGGAGTCGTACTTGTACCTGCTGTTGAGAGACCTGAGTGCTTGCGTTATGTGGCGGATTCTAGCGCCCGACAGGCAGCTTACTGTGACCTTCTCTTTACTCAGTCTGGTGAGCGGGACGTCAGTGTGTCTGACTATGGAATCACCAATGACAAGTGTGTCTGGCATTTTGTTTGGCCTTAAGGGCTGTGACTGTTTGACACTCTGACTGTGTGGTCTATGTGTTGCATGTGTTGGGTCGTGAGGTGGTAGTTGTTTGGGTGTCTGCTTTGGTGGCCTCTGCTGTTTTGGTAAATTTTTGATCAGAGCCTCCGAGTATGTCTTTGTGTGAGTATGTGTATGATTTGAAGTTGTGATGGTACCATGTGTGACTGGGTATGTATTGTGTGTGGTTACCTTCTCCTCCTGTCTGGTCTTGCCAGTCCTATGTTGAGAGAGCTCAGCCTCCAGTTTGGCCGTATAGTTGCATCTCTCGCATGTATTTGTGTTTTGTGGGAGAAGGAGAGGATTGTCTGTGTACATGAGGCAATTGTAACATTGCCTCAATATTCCCAGGTTCACCAGTTGAGCTGGAGAGGACACTAGCAACTGATCCCTCGACATACTAGAAGTAGTAGATAAAGAGACTTTCAAAGGACTCCGGGAAGTGGGTTTTAGGCTGGTGGGGTACTATCTATAATAAGAGTGCTTTATCAAGGTGCAAGTACTGTAGGAGTAAGTGCTAGGCTTTACAGATAGAGAAGAGTCTACTTGGGAATCAAGTAGAGATGAACTTTTCAGTTATAGGATATGCTGGTTAGATCAGCAGTACAGCTCGAGGAAGGTAGTTCTAAGGGAAAATTGGAAGAGTGGAATTTAGATGGCCCAAACAGTTTAACCTTGTTTAACCGTCGCTGCTCTTGTGTGCAACAGTGGTAACTCAGCTAAGTTAACTTCTGGCGTTTAGCATGTTTTATAGCAGGGGCTGAAGGGAGCTAGGAATTGGCCCAAAACGACCAATGGACTACTAGTTTCTGGCTGAAACTTCACCAAATCGGACAAAAAGGCCGCTCAGTGCTTCCCACTCCCACTGGTAAGCAAAGAAACTTCCCTCCTTCCTAATAAGGCAATGGATCAGTAACAGGAACTAAAAACAAAGCCCAGGGATCAGCAACTCTGAAACTGGACTACTCTAGTTCAGTAAGGCGGGAAAACAAGAGATTTTTTTTTTTTTTTTTTTACAGAGACAAGGAGAAAAACAGACAGTAAATGCTATAAATGCTTTAAATCGGCTAGCACTTTAGTGTGTAGCCTACAGAAACAATTTGCAACAATTAGTAACTTAAAGTGCAATAAACAGTGTAAAATGCAGAAATCACTTAAAGTAGCAGTGAAACAGGCGAAATGCAGTCGCTAGCTTAATAACAGTGGGAAAGCCACAAAAAATACTTATATCTGGTAGAAAGTCACTCTTTTAGCTCTCTGCTGCTTGGATCACTCTGCAGGCCACCACGAGGATCTGTGCTGAGTTGGTACAAGCTGGAAAACACGCGTTTAGCGTGTTTTATAGCAGGGGGCTGAAGGGAGCTAGGAATTGGCCCAAAACGACCAATGGACTACTAGTTTCTGGCTGAAACTTCACCAAATCGGACAAAAAGGCCGCTCAGTGCTTCCCACTCCCACTGGTAAGCAAAGAAACTTCCCTCCTTCCTAATAAGGCAATGGATCAGTAACAGGAACTAAAAACAAAGCCCAGGGATCAGCAACTCTGAAACTGGACTACTCTAGTTCAGTAAGGCAGGAAAACAAGAGTTTTTTTTTTTTTTTGTACAAAGACAAGGAAAAAACAGACAGTAAATGCTATAAAAACAATTCACATGCAGTGCAAGCTGGCACACTTGAGTATGTAGCAATATTAGTCCACACACAGTATGAAAAAATGTAATTAAATTAAAAAGGACTAAAAGCAAGTGCAGAAAGGGTTTATTAGATAGAATGCGGTAAAGAGATGGGACTGGGGGAGTGTCCTAGATCAAATCTACAGTGGGGCGGGCACTGCAAAAGCCACCAAATTTAAACTACATCCAAGAACAGGGAGGGGGGTGGGGAAGACAGTTTCAACAGAGCTAGATCTGAGGAATCAGTCCAAGTTATAACAACCACAATAAAATGCAGGAAATATACTTAAATCAGCTTATGTCCAGTTGATGTATGCAGACAAATCTCAGTAGCAAGCAACTCTACTTAAAATGATTACCAGAGATGTAACCAACACAGGTTTTAATGTTATCAGAAAACCCCCTGGCAACTTGTAGACACTGTCCTTGTTTTTATGTAGGAAAAACAGATCACAAACTCAAGGACAGGGTATACAAACATCTGTATAGTGTCAGGACAGTAAAAACAGAGAATGCTTTAGCGAAGCATGTTCAGGAACACCCCTAACATAGTTTTACTTTTAGAATTATAGATCAAGTACAATATAACCCGGGGGGGGGCATTGAGTTTAATATTCAAATTTTCTGAACTCTTGTGGCAGATTAGACTGAACGCCTATAACCCACCAGGATTAAATGACATGAGCTCATTAGCTTGTATATTAAAATTAAAGAGTATTCAGAGATGAGAAATTAAATTACATTATGCTAATATGTATGTCTTATGAACTAATATAAATGTTTTGTTATAATTTTTTTTTGTGAAAATCATATACATGTATTTATTTACATACATTCACATAGATTGTGATGATTACAAAAAACACATATGATTTAGTTCCACTTTCTTGAATGGGTTTTAATATTTCATAAATTCAAAAAGGATGCACGGAAGGACGCTGCACGGCAAAAAGTACCACAAATTCAAACAGATGAAGCCAGCAGCTGTTGGTACCAAAGTACAAATAATTTATTTCATCATAACTGAGAGACAAATCCCTCAGATATCCAATATACAGACCGGTTTCGGCTCAACAGAGCCTTCTTCAGTGAAAAAATGTATATGTATGCTCATGAATGCTCCAACACAGTACATATATATATCAAAAAATGACAAAAACCAATCACAATGTGTAATTAACAAATCATGATTAACAAATCACAATTGATCATTGAGACCAGGTGGAAACATTGCCCCAAGTCTAATTATCCATTTCCTCTCCTTAGAAGTCAGCATATCATGCCACTTTAATTTATCTTGACATTTACCCCTGATATAATCAATAATGCAAAACATAAAACTAGCTGTAGTATGTTTTAAACTATGCTTATATAATGCATTGTTGCTACGCTTGTTTTTAATGTCACTGATGTGTTCACCAATTCTAAGACGGAAAGCCCTAGAGGTCTGGCCAACATAGAACGCAGAACAAGTGCAGGTCACCAAATATATAACCCACTCTGAACTGCAGTTGGCCCAAAAATTGATCTCAAAAATATCAGGTGTATTCTGACTGCTAAATTCCCCAGTACGTGAAACTTTGTTACAAAATTTACAGTGCCCACATGGAATGCAACCAACCACTGGAACCCCTGTAAAAGTAGATTGAATAAGGACTTTGGAATCAGGCAAAGACTTCTTATAGTGACTCAAATGTGACCCAATAGTACGTCGCCTTTTAAAGGAAAAAGAACATCTGTCCCTGAGAATATTGTGCAATCTATTATCCGCCAAAAGAATATTCCAATATCTATCAATAATTTTCATAAAGCCCCGAGTATTACGTCCATAAGTAGTAACTAACCTCAGCGGCTGCTGCACCCCATCTCGGTTATGATCTTTATAACGCAATAAATCAGTTCTATCAAATTTTGAAGCCCAACAGAGCCTTCTTCAGTGAAAAAATGTATATGTATGCTCATGAATGCTCCAACACAGTACATATATATATCAAAAAATGACAAAAACCAATCACAATGTGTAATTAACAAATCATGATTAACAAATCACAATTGATCATTGAGACCAGGTGGAAACATTGCCCCAAGTCTAATTATCCATTTCCTCTCCTTAGAAGTCAGCATATCATGCCACTTTAATTTATCTTGACATTTACCCCTGATATAATCAATAATGCAAAACATAAAACTAGCTGTAGTATGTTTTAAACTATGCTTATATAATGCATTGTTGCTACGCTTGTTTTTAATGTCACTGATGTGTTCACCAATTCTAAGACGGAAAGCCCTAGAGGTCTGGCCAACATAGAACGCAGAACAAGTGCAGGTCACCAAATATATAACCCACTCTGAACTGCAGTTGGCCCAAAAATTGATCTCAAAAATATCAGGTGTATTCTGACTGCTAAATTCCCCAGTACGTGAAACTTTGTTACAAAATTTACAGTGCCCACATGGAATGCAACCAACCACTGGAACCCCTGTAAAAGTAGATTGAATAAGGACTTTGGAATCAGGCAAAGACTTCTTATAGTGACTCAAATGTGACCCAATAGTACGTCCCCTTTTAAAGGAAAAAGAACATCTGTCCCTGAGAATATTGTGCAATCTATTATCCGCCAAAAGAATATTCCAATGTCTATCAACAATTCTTTATTGCATGCCACCAGCTTCCACCCACAACATATCATCCAGAATATTCCTAAGTCTCAATTTTTAAGAGCCAGGAGAATTTGTTCCAGCCAAGGGTCTTATGCTAAGACTAGTGATGATTTGGCCGCTAGATTTAAGGATAGGGGTTATCGTTTGGGGACAGTTTATATGGCTAAACAGTGGGCTTCAAAATTTGATAGAACTGATTTATTGCGTTATAAAGATCATAACCGAGATGGGGTGCAGCAGCCGCTGAGGTTAGTTACTACTTATGGACGTAATACTCGGGGCTTTATGAAAATTATTGATAGACATTGGAATATTCTTTTGGCGGATAATAGATTGCACAATATTCTCAGGGACAGATGTTCTTTTTCCTTTAAAAGGGGACGTACTATTGGGTCACATTTGAGTCACTATAAGAAGTCTTTGCCTGATTCCAAAGTCCTTATTCAATCTACTTTTACAGGGGTTCCAGTGGTTGGTTGCATTCCATGTGGGCACTGTAAATTTTGTAACAAAGTTTCACGTACTGGGGAATTTAGCAGTCAGAATACACCTGATATTTTTGAGATCAATTTTTGGGCCAACTGCAGTTCAGAGTGGGTTATATATTTGGTGACCTGCACTTGTTCTGCGTTCTATGTTGGCCAGACCTCTAGGGCTTTCCGTCTTAGAATTGGTGAACACATCAGTGACATTAAAAACAAGCGTAGCAACAATGCATTATATAAGCATAGTTTAAAACATACTACAGCTAGTTTTATGTTTTGCATTATTGATTATATCAGGGGTAAATGTCAAGATAAATTAAAGTGGCATGATATGCTGACTTCTAAGGAGAGGAAATGGATAATTAGACTTGGGGCAATGTTTCCACCTGGTCTCAATGATCAATTGTGATTTGTTAATCATGATTTGTTAATTACACATTGTGATTGGTTTTTGTCATTTTTTGATATATATATGTACTGTGTTGGAGCATTCATGAGCATACATATACATTTTTTCACTGAAGAAGGCTCTGTTGAGCCGAAACCGGTCTGTATATTGGATATCTGAGGGATTTGTCTCTCAGTTATGATGAAATAAATTATTTGTACTTTGGTACCAACAGCTGCTGGCTTCATCTGTTTGAATTTTTAATATTTCATCACTATTGTAATTTATTTAAAAATCAACTGCCAATCATTAGCGGACCGGAGTTCCGCTGTGGTGACCGCTAGCCGGGAAAAGCCGAAAGTCACAACAACAACATTGTAATTTCTTTTATTATAATGTATTTAATGAAATAGGGATAGTACACCTTTTAAAACTTGAATTGTGTGATTTAACATCACGTAATTATTAATTATGTATATATAAGCTACTTAATTAATTTGTTTTTTTCCTGAGGAAGTTTTACTTATTAGAGTAAGACGAAAGCACTTACTATACACTGTTCGTTCTGAATAAATTGTTTGTGGATTAACTTAGAGCCAGCAGTTTACTTCATTTAAAAAACAGCAATTACTAGAAAATGGAAAGCAAACGACACCAACTGTATTTGAGATATTGAATATTATAAAAGACAGTAAAGAACTGGAAGAGGGATCTTTAGAAAAGGGAAGGTGCAAATTACATAGAAGTAAATGGAGATTATGAGAACAATTCATGCATAATAATGCTCAGAAGAGTGACATTTAAGGGAAGGCAGAAATTCAGCAAGTTTGTTTTTTGTAATATTTGACTGATGATAGTAACAAAGAAAATATATGTAATGTATATTGTATTTAAATGACAAAAATGTTAAAATGGTTTGTTTTCTTTTCTATTAATGTATGTTTGCCTGTGTTGTAAGTGATAGTTTAATAAAGGCTATTTTTTAAAAAAAGAAGCCTACTTCTCCCCCTGTATGGCTTCACTTTCTGACTAGAAAATCCTGTGAGAAGGACATCTGTTTTAATTCCTGACTGAGAACTGACTGCTTGATGGAAGCATAGATATTGGCTCCACAGCAAAAGTTAATAAATCAGTTAGACTCATAGTGATACAGACAGGCTGACAGTTTTTCTCACTAAGCATAGTGTTCCCCAGTCTAGCAGACCCCTTAGGTACTTCGGCCTCAGCTTCCACATCTTCTCCCAGCCAAGTGAAGATCCTTCAAGTGCCCCTTCCCCAGTCAGTGACAAATGAGGTTCTCCTTGATCCACACTTGGCTTTCCTACAGCTGCAGAGGATGTGGCTATCTTCTGATTGTTGGTGGCTGCAACTGCTACATAAGGATAATCTAGGAAAGAAATGGGTGGTCTGAGGAACAACAATTAGTGACAACAGAGACACCCACCAGTGGCTGAAACAATGAAGGAGAGTATAGTTGTGTAAGTAAACCTATAACAGCAGATGTTCGAATGATCACTACTATAGTAATCTTATCTGTATGGGTTATATCCTACTAAGGATATGTCAGCTGACTAGCTTCCAAAGTTTTCCATGCTTCCAAACCATTAGTCAATTCAAGCTGAGATGACTAAAAATTCAGGTTTGGGTGCCAAACCCTTCAGCGCTTTCATGCCAGCACAGAAAGGGAAGATAAATCCCTGAAAAGGATAATGCTAAGAAAACAAAAATAAAGGTCCTTATCCTGGCAATAAAACACACAAAAATAAGGAGACTCCCAAGGATAACAATCCTGTGAGAAGGAGATAAGACTTTTGCATGTTATTCTGGAAGCCCAGTCTTTGTAGGAAATCTCTTCTCCAAGTGACAGATAACTGACACTTTGAAAAAGACCCTGCAAAGATAAGCAAGTAATCTAAATATGGAAAATGTGAATACCTTGCAGTCTGCGGTAAACTATCACAAGAGCTACACATTTTGTGAATACCCCTGCAGCAGTAGATGGATCAAAGAATAATGCAGAGAACTGTTAATGTGATCCAAGCATAGAAAAACTTAGGAAACATCAGAAATCTGGATCTACAGGAATGTGATGATATGCATCTTTTAAATATAAGGTCACCAGAAAACTCAAATGGGCAATAAGGGGTAACAAGTTGTGAAGGTATAAGACATCTGAGTGTGAGCACTATCACAAACAGGATAAGAATAGAAAGATCCAGAACTGGTTTCCAAGAATCATCTTTCTTTGGCATTTAAAACATTCTTGAATAAAACTTTTCTACTAACTGGGGGGGGGGGGTCTATATCATATTATCAAAATTCCAAAACATCGAACACCATAAGCTCGATCTTGGAATCTCGAAATATGATATCATCAAAAGCTCAGAACAGCAAATTTTTTCCCTGGGAAAAAAAAATGCTGTTCCAAGAAACACACACACAACACAAGCACACCAAAAAATACAGCAATCCACACACATACACTTAAAATCCTACATCTAACCCTACACTAAACTGTACATACACTACTATCTATCCACTTACCTTAACCCAAACCCTAACCCTAAGGTCCGTCACTGTCGCACACCCGCGCCCTAACCCTAAACTCACCTACCCTGCCCTAACCCTAAAGTCTGTTACTATCGCACACTCTACTCACCCGTGCCCTAACCCTAACTCACCTACCCCGTGCCCTAACCCTAACATCTGCACACTTACCTGAACCCGACCTGTAACTTTCCACCACAGTGCTGAAAATAGAGAAGCCACAGAAACAGCCAACTGAATCCTTTCCCTAGGAAAAAATGTAGTATTCTGCAGCTTCGCTATTTTCAGCATTCGCTGTTTTATTGTCGATATTAGAACATTCGATGTTTTAAAACTTCGATGTTCTAATATAGACCTGGAGGGGGGACCACTTCTATCACCACCTGAGGCAGTAGATGTTGAATGAGAGTAGGGAAAAGAAGAGTTTGTTCTGGCAGATGGTCGGGGATGGAGAGTGGGAAGTGATGAATGAAAGAAGATCAATAACACAGATGGAATATTATGGTAAGACATAACTTTTTTATCTGATGTTGTTAATCTTCTTTCCATTCATCACTGATGGGACAGAATCCCCAGCTACCTTGTGATCCTTGGGCGGCCCTTATGGAAGAACGTTCCTGAGTACTACTGAGCCGAACGCAGCTCTCCCTTCTGGAGACCACATCCAATTTGTAATGATTGATAAAAGTGTGGGGCTTAGTCCAAGTGGCTGCTGCACAGATATAATCCGTAGAAGGCCTGGAATGGAAGGCTACCAATGTTGCCATAGATCTAGTAGAATGGGCTTTTACATTCTGTGACGTAGGTTCTTTTGCAACTGAATAAGTGAAACATATGCAGTCCCTTAGCCATTTTGATAAAGTGACCTTGGAGAAAGAATTTCCCATTCTAGGCCCAGGGAAGGAAATGAAAAGTTGGTCAGATTTACGAATTGCTTTGGTCCTATCTAAATAAAATCTCAATTGTCTGTGCACATGCAAGGAATGTAGATAGTACTCCCCTTTATTAGGCAAAGTTCGTGAAAAATACTGGTAAGTCAATAGTCTGATTGATGGAAAAGTCAGAAACAACTTTGGGGAGGAAAGACGGATTTGTCTGGAGTGACACTCTGTCCTTGTGAAAGATTAGATTGGGCCTTTTGGTGCATAATGTCTGAAGCTCAGAAATTCATCTGGTTGATGTGATGGCTACCAGGAAGATGGATTTCCATGACAAGAATCTGAGGTCACACTTTGCTGCGGGCTCAAATGGAGGTTGAGTTAAAGACTGGAGAACTAACATGAGGTTCCATGGCTCTATAGGTTGTCTGGTTGGAGGCCTAATGTGAGAAACTCCTTTGAGAAATGTTTTATATAAACAAAGTGAAATGAGGGGAGTATCATCCAATCCATTATGATAGTTTGAAATAGCCACTAGATGTTCTGGTATGGTGGAGGCTGTGGCTCCATCTTTGAAAAACTTAGATAGATATTGTAAAACCATTGTGACTAGAGTCAAATACGGATCTAGCATCTTTTTCTTTGACCAAATAGAGAATCTTTTCCATTTGTCCAGATATAGTCTTTTGGTGGATGGTTTATGAGAGGCCAGAATAATGTCATGAACAGGTGAGGTGAGGTCAGCCTGCCTGGCAATTGCCGGAAGTGGAGAAACCAAGCTGTCAGCTTGAGACTGGACAGGTTCGGATGACTCAACCTTTTGAGGTGAGAAATTAGGTCTGGAAGAGGGTCCAGAATCCATGGTTGATGTAACAGATGAGGCCAAAGGAAGGGGACACAAGCTTGTCAAGGCCAAAAGGGGGCTATGAGGATCACTTTGCATTTCAACTGAATGGCTTTCTTTATGAATTGGGGTAGCAAAGGAATGGGGGGATAGGCATATAGCAGTCCCGTGGGCCAATCGTGGATCAGGGAGTCCCTTGGGGACTCCCCCTTTGGGGGGAATAGGGCAAAATAGCTGCTACATTTGTTGTTTGACATGGAGGCAACTAGGTCACAGCAAGGCTGGACCCAACGGCTGAAAAGTTCTGCTGCTACTTCAGGATTGAGAGACTACTCATGAGGCAAGAAAATACATCTGTTCAACTTGTCTGCAATCACATTGGAAATCCCTGGGATATGCGTTGCTATCAGAAAGCGGTTGGAAGCTGTTGCCCACTGGCAAATTCTTATGGCCTCTTGACACAGGGGATAGGACTTGGTTCCTCCTTGCTTATTATATACCAGACTACTGACATATTGTCTGACTGAATTGCAATCATTCCAGAAGGAAGAACAGGTTAGAATGCTTGCAATGCTAACAGCGTTGCTCTCAGTTCCAGAACGTTGATATGCAGGTTGGCCTCCACCATGGACCATGCGCCTTGGACTGTCTTTCCCTGGAAATGCCCCCCCCCCACCCTATCAGGGAAGCATCCATGGTCAGAATGGCTTTGGGCTGAGGGGGCTGGAATGGATGGCTCCAAAGTTCTGTGTCTGGCCTCATCCATCAAAGAAGGTCCTGCTTGCAAGAATTAGTTATCTGAATTTGAAAGCATAGAGGGTGGTAAGTCGGAAACCATTGAGGGAGAAGAAGCCACTGAAGTATTCTCATGTGCAGTTTCGCAAGAGGCACTATTGGTATGGAAGCTGCCATGGGTCCTAAAACCTGAAGAACCTCTCTCACTGAGACTTGGTTTTGACAGAGTATCATCCGGAGCTGAAGCCCTAATCTCTGAAGTCTGTGAGCTGGGACCGACACCAGACAAGAACGGGTGTCGAACACTGCTCCAATGAATTCTATCTTTTGGACTGGAACAAGATTGGATTTCTCCCAGTTTACAGTTATCCCTAAAAGTTTTGCCAGTGAAAGGGTTTATTGCAGGGCTGTTACCAGAAGATGCTTGTTGGGGGCAGTAAGGATCCAATCGTCCAAATACGGAAACACCCGGAATCCTTGCAGTCTCAAGTGAGCTGTAACCACTGCCATGCACTTTGTGAACACTCTGGAGGCTTTAGAGAGTCCGAACAGCAGGGCATAAAACTGGTAATGATTGGCGCCTAGATAGAAGGGAAGAAGACACCTGAAGCTTTTGTCCATTTTGATGTGTTAATACGCGTCCCAAAGGTCTATCAAGCGCATCCAATTACCTTCCCTTAGAAAAGGGAGAATGGACTGAACCGTGACCATCCAGAATTTGGTTTGGGCAACAGACTTGTACAAATTGCTGAGATGTAAAACTGGTCTCCAGTCCCCTGTCTTTTTTAGCTCCAAAAAGAAACTTGAGTAAAATCTGGATCCATATTGGTCTGCTGGGACTAATTGGATGACTCGTTTTTGATACAGCTTGTTTATTTCCACAGTTGCTTCTATCTTTTGACTGGGTGGAACGTCTGGAAGTTTTGCTGGAAGCTTTGGGTAAGTGATGAGGGGAATGGTGTAACCTCTGGTCATGATCTTCTGCACTCAACGATCAGTGGTTACTGAATGCCAGGCAGCTTGGTGCACAGAGAAATGGCCCCCAACTGTTTCCAGAGGAAAGCAATCAGGCTGCTCTTCAGGAGCGCTGATAAGGCTGTCCACAGAAAGAATCCCTGGGTCCCTGATGATGTGGACCCCCCTCTGCTCGGTAGGGGTGTCTTCCAGAATTGTTACCCCCTCTGCTCCTGGGGGTATCACCACAAGTGACACGGAAAGTACCCTGAGATTTTTTATGCCACATTTTGCCACTCCGCTGGTTCCTGGAAAAGGAACGCTGAGGGTTGGAAAAACATAGACCTATGGTAGACAGGGTCTTACCATTCTACTCACACCTGGTCAGAGAGTCCTTTACCTTGGGGCCAAAAAGGGAAAATGCTTCGATGGGAGCATGCAGGAAGGAAGACTTGAAAGGGTCTATGAAGTCACAAAGGAGTATCCAAGCATGCTGTCTCATAACTATGCCTGAACCCACAGCTCTAGCCATTTCTTCAGTCACGTGTGAGAGCAACCTCATGGATGAATTGGAGATCGATTTCAGGGCTGCAAGCTAACTTTATCCCTTACCTTGTCAGACACCTGCCCTGCAAGTGTTCCAGAGAGTTTGGAAGCCAAGCCTCTTTGCAGCCTCGTAAAATGTACCAAGTAGTTCAGGGACCATATGGCAAAGGTCACTGAAGCAAAGACTCACTTCCCTAATCTGTTCACAGCCCGGGACTCTCTGTTGGATGGGTGAACAGTATGACTCTCTTTGGCGAGATCCTTTTTCTTGGCTGCTGCCACCACCATAGCATAGACTGGTAAACCTCTGGTCCAATGTGGGTTTTCCTCGGGTGGAGAAAGTATTTTGTCAGGTTTCCGAGGGATTGACTCAACAGAATCAGGGTACTTCCAAGCACGCTGCACCACGAGTTGAACCAGCTCATCTGCAGGCGAGGTCACCCAAGAGGTAGATGGCTGGGCACAGAAAGCCTGCAGAAATATGGGGTCCTTGGAAGAAGGATTAGTGGGCTTCCAGTCACCTTTCTGCTTCAACATTTCAAGGATGTCTCTAAAGGAGACATCCTCAGGGGGTGACCGTGCGGACCCTTCACCATCATCGAAATCCATGTCCTCTGTTAGAGATTCCACAAGGGAGTCTACATGTTTCCTCTTGTACAATCTCTTCCATGGGGGCTCCCCAGTGGGGACTTTTGAGGAGGACTCAGAAGAGGGTCACCCTACAATGGAGGATCCTGTGGCTTCCCTGCCTGGTGTCCCGGGAAGGTGGCCTGTGACAGCTGTAGCTCAAGGGGAGAGGTCTGGGGTTCCAACATCGGCGGAATGCTTCCAGAAGCAAGTGCTCTCTCCATAGCATGGAAAGCAGGTCCGTCTGAAGAAGGATGGGAGCACGGAACCAAGAAGGACAACCTCGCAACCGTGGTCACACCCTGCTCCATCGAACCTTCTCCTGAGGATGGATCCTCAAGCAGGATCAGTGCAGACAGGACTCCCAGCACCAAGAATGGAACCGAAGAGACACTCATAACCATGCCATGAACCGAGGAGCCTGCAGCCCAATCACGGGGTTGAGAAAGGATCGTTTCAGTGGGAACTGAGAACCAAAGGGACCGACCCGGAGCCCCAGTGAGGTCCACTACAGGTGCCAAGATGTGGGGGTTCTGAAAACGACGTTGGAGCAGAAGGCTTTGGAACCAGTATGGTCAAAGGAGGAGAACAGGATGGAGTCCGTGAAGAAGTTAACCCAAGTCCTGCAGGAGGATTGGTCCTAAAAGGCATGGGTATCCCCCTGGCTGTAAACAGATGATCCACAAGATGCATCACATCAAATTCTAAAAGGCTCCTGGTGGATCTAGTGGATACTCCCAATGGGGAGTCAGGTCATTCTAGGAATGGACTGTATACCTGCCCTAGAAATGGGTCTGTGGATAAAGAGTTTCAGGTCCATGGTGTGGAATCTACTGGCACCGAAGTCTCAAGTTTAGAGACCGGAAGCATCGGGATGAAATTCTTACTCATTGGGGCCATAAAAGGGCTCAGCACCGAAAGGCACTCGGAGTTGATGCTGAGCATTCAATTGTAATTGCAGAGATAGGCACTGAAGGCATGCACTGTGCTGAAGCACCACTCAGTGCAGAAGTTGTAGTAGTAATTGTAGTGAGATCGATAGTCGGTGCCAGAGACAGTATCGGAGCCGAAGCTGGCGCCGACATAGGAACAGTCATAAGTGGAGCAGAACAGGTTGGTGCCAACAAGGCAGACTTGTGCTCCAAAGATAGTTTTGGCATTATAGGTTTCACAGATTTGCCTTGGTCACCAGATGGTGAAGAGGGAACTAAATGTGACCTTTTCTTATCCTTAATTGGAGGGGATGAGACTTCCGTCACAGAAAGGGCCTCTGAAAAGGGTGACTTAAGTAGGTCCTTCAGGATCAACTTATTCTTGTGCTTCTTCAAAGTGCGCTGACTGAAACTTTGACAAATCACACAGGGAGGTTGCACCGAAAGATGGGGCATCCCCAAGCAATAAACACAATCATCATGAGAGTCACTATTCAGAAGTTTACCCTTACATGAAGCACAATGTTTAAAACCCGATATGCCCTTTTTATCAGACATCATGAAATTTACACACAGCAATCAAGGTAGAATACTATAGAAAAAAATTTAAACTCTACAATCTCTAGAACTATCTAAATACACACAATATTTATGAAATATGTCAAAAAACACACAACTAGTCAGATAAAAGGGAAAGAGAAAAGAAATACCAACAATCTTATTCAAGGAATATAGCAAGGGTAGAGAGAGAAGGCTGTACCACCAATGGTACTTAAAGAGTTTACCAAATGGGTAGAAGCAGGAGTGAAAGGTCTAAATATAGCTGTAAAAATATAAAATTATCAATATAAACCACAATAGAAAGGAAAAGTGACAAAGTATCCTAAGAGATATCAAAAAGTTTTCACTTAGCTGAGTGCTTGGCTGAAACACGGCTTTATGGCTACGTGGTAAATGAGATCTGGGGTAACCGGGAGAAGGGCATTGTGGGTAGAAACTTAGCTCAATAGATTTTGGCCGGCGCGAGCTTGATATTAGGCTGACTCAGTTTTGAGGGCTCGGAACCGAACCCATCAGTGATGAATGGAAAGAAGATCAACAAGATCAGATAAATAGTTTTAAACAATTTTAACAAATGTTACCGCAAATGTAAAAAAAGTGACAGTCCCATTTAAAAGTAATTAAAGGTCACATAACTCCTGATGACTTCTCATTTACAAAATTTTGGATTATGGATACATTTCTATTCCCTTTCTTGTCAAAAGAACTTACATTTCTCTAGTAGAACTGGAAAAGTAATCTTCAGAGCTTACTGATTATACTACATTCTTTTGCTGACTATATCATTTATCTCATTCACGCCTATAGTGCTTTTTTGTAAACTTCCAGTTGACACCCATAGCTCATTATGCGTTTTTTGGGGCTGGTTTCTTCGAATAAGTGACTTACTGGCTAATAATAGTAAGTATTAGAAAGGGCAAGAAGTAATTAACAAAATTACAATAATAGTGTCAGTCTAGGATGTCCTGCAGTAGAGAAATGAATCACTGCTTGCTATGTATTATTCATATTTTCATATATATCAAAAACCAAAAAAAGGATTGGATGCAAGCACTGACACCCTGAAGAGGAGAAGTACAGCAAACCCCCATTACACCCTATGACTGCTGCATATGAAAAACTATGTGAGAAAGAAATAGGGGCACTTCTGGATTCCAAGAGGAGGAAAAAATTTTATAACATTTCCAGAGAAGAGGTTATTGGATGAAATAACAAACAACAGCATTCTTAGATGTATGAAACCAGATAAGAGGGGGGGTTGTACCTTAAGGAATAAGAAGATTACATAAGGTGAATGACTAGGTTCCTACAGGATGATAAAATGTACAGAACTGTTTTGTTGACTGAAATCAGTGTAGAATACCGAGTCATAAAGATAGTGCTAGATGAACTGTTATTATTTGACAGTATTCCACAAAGTTTATATGATTTTTATATGTGGAACATCCCATTGTGCCAAAAATCTTAATCTTTGAAATTCCAAATATACACTCAGACATGATCGATCCTCTTTTCAGACCAGTGGTGGCAGCTCTGGGTTCAATTACAGAACCATTGGCTAAATATGTAGACTCAAAATTGAAGAAAGCACTTCTTAATTTTCCCCTCGTTATCTGAGACTCATGGGATCAACTTGATAAAATAAGAAAAATTCAACCACGAAAAGATTTTGTTTTGGCTACTTGTGACATAAAAAGTTTATTCACTGTCATCCCGCAAGAAGAGAGCTTGGAGTGGTTTGAAGAGATGGTAATGGAACATGGTGACCTTCCTTATAGGGAAAAGAAGCTGCTAGTGAAATTTATTGCTATAGTCTTAGAAAACGCCTTTTTGTTATTTGAAGGAATATTTTAAACAAATATTTGGTGTTGTTATGGGGGCAGCATGTACCTCATTATTTGCCAACATGGTTCTGTTAAAATGGGAATTTAGGATGGTCTTTAGACTCCCTCTGTTTAATTGGTGTGGGTTATTACAGATACTTGGATGATCTTCTGTTGGTGTGGAACGGTTTAAACCAGGAACTGGTGGAATTTATTGATGGTTTACAAAACAGTACTAACTTTCTTAAGTTTAAAGCTACTATTGATGTTGGGCAGGTAAACATTTTGGATATCAAGTTGATTAACAACAATCAGGGGTTGTGGACCACACAGATATACAGAAAGCTTACATTCTGTAATACATTTCTTTCATACAAGAGTTGTCCTCCCCTTCATCAAAAAAAAAAGAGGATGGTCAGGAGTCAATTTATCCATATTTCAAGGCTGACCTCCGATGATGATGAGTGTAATAAACAATTTGATAAGCTTAAATTGATGTTTTTGGAATGTGATTATTCCATTAGTTTACTTAACCATGTTTGTGATGATGTTTGGGCTGGCTGGATGGATAGATATGCGCCTATTATTAGGAACAGACATACAGCAAGGAAAAAAGACAATAAGTGTACTTTTAAGAAAACTAGCATGATCTTGCATTATTCTTTGGATGAAAGAGATACAGAACAAGTTGTTTGTAAGAAATGGTCCTACTTTATGTGTGATGACCATCTGAGGTAAATCCTTCCTGCAAGACCTAATGTTGTTTTTAAAAATAAATCTAACTTGGAAAAGATTTTGGAAAGATCAAAGAATGGGGAGGTCATGCTAAAAAGCTACAGTGAGATGTGGGCAGTGTAAATTTTGTCCTTATATAAATGTTGAGCCACTCCACACGCATTTTCCTAAATTATCAATGATTGTGAACAGGGGTAGATTTAATTGCCAGTCAGTCAGGGTGGTATACCTGGCTGTTTGTCAGACCTGCGGGGCGTATTATGTTGAAAAGACAAAACTCTCTGTTAGTAAGAGGGTTTATCAGCACCTGTACTGTACACATAAGCAAGATACAAAAAATGCACTGGCTAAACATTCTTTAGATTGTGCAGGTTTTAAAAATGTTTCCTTCTGTATTTTGGAGTAGGAGCAAATACGAGTATTCTCGGGGGACTGGCAGAATCGTTTGTTACAATGAGAGATGTACCGGCAATTAAAATTAAATGCGGCCAGTCCACCTGGTTTGAATGATTGTATTTCCATACACAGTGAGTTAAAAAGAAGAGCTTCATGTATTTAACATTAGTTTTTTAATGTTTATTTACAATTTATTTTTATTTTTGAAAAACGCTGGAGCTTATCATTCACAGTGGATGTGAATGGTTTAATGAGATTTTTATGTTTTGAATGATTGGTTCAAAAAGAGGTGGGGACGATGACGTTGGTTCTATTGAAGATTTAAATGAGGGTGTACATTCATAAAACTTTGATTTAGAGGATGTCTACGTGTACAGACAAAAGCGCTTAACCTAAGTTATTCTTGATGTTTTCTTTTACAATAATAAAGTGTTAAAATCGGAATTGCAGCTTCTTGGAACAAGTTTTTTTTGTTTTTGTTGTTTGGAGTTTCGGTTCCAGTGTAGTAGGTTGCTCGCTTAGTTTGGTTTATTTTCATATGCTTGTTCATATTTTTATAAATGGGAGACCTATATGCTATTAAGGGGTATTGGTATGAAATGTTGTTGTGGGAGACAGGAACATTCGTTGTCAATATCCATTTATATCACACTATACTGGAGATATTTGTAGTTGTTTATTACTATGAAAATAAGCAATGTTTTCATATGTACTTAATACTTCAAAAAACAAGTGACTTACAAACCACTGCATGACATCAGGTGAAACCTTAGATGTTGTTGAAGAAAACTTATTGATATTTGCACTGTATAAGTTGCACATCTTGAGATATATTCAGAGTAATTTATATTGCTAATTATACATTTAAGCATATGTTTTCACATTTCTGTAAATATCTCAATAAACATGCACTCAAAGAAGAATTTCTTGCTATGATGTGAAAGTGTATACCTTGTTAACAACAAAAGTATTCTAACAGGGTCTATATTAAAATCTTGAAGAGATGTTACATCAAACACCTCTTCACCGGCACAGAAAGACTGAACGCACTAAACCGCGAACGGTCAAAACAGAGATTTCTTTCCCTGGGAAGGAAATCGCTAGTACCAAACACACACACACACACATACACACACACACACACACACACACACACACACACACACACACACACACACACACACACACAATTTAAAACATAAAGTGGAGGGCTTCGCACCCCACACCCCCTTAACTAAATACATCAACTCCGAGATCGCACTAAAGTGGGGTAAAGGGCAATGTTATGGCTCAGGCCAAGTGACTTTTTTCCCTGGGAAAAAAATCGCTGGCCTGAGCCTTCGCTATTTTCAGACTTTGGACTTTATGTGTCTCTGAACAAGCATTCGATGTAACACCTCTTCGCGATTTTAATATAGACCCTTCTAACAATATATGTCAAGGTTGCACAGTTTCCAAGATATGATAATTTGTAAAAGTTTAGCAAAAAGTGTGCATTATAACATTTATGGAAGAACTATGAATACACTCACAATTATCACTGTAAAGAATACTTCTTATTGATAACTTTGCTATTTGTACAGATGTAATAGCTTTTATTGTTCACAAATATGTACACTTTCTTAACACATGCTTTTTAAGTTGATTTTTTAGAAAAAAATTTGGAATGCAACAATGTGTGTAGGCTACTAGAGGTATCATATTCTAGACCACATAGGTATTAATGATTTATAAGATTGGAATAATGACTTTCTTTTTCTTAGTCATGTTTCTGCCTCCATACTGGATCACAAAATATATGCTTCTCAAAAATAATATAGCATTTTAGCATTTTTTTCTACCAAAAAAGTGCAAATAAATTACTAAAAAGCAACATGTTTTCTTTTTTGCTTCTAAGAGGTTCATTAAGCATGCTTCTGAGTAGGATATTCAGTGGCCCACTTAGACTTTCAGAAGATTCCCATTTAAATAACTGAGGTCATGACTTAGTTTTTCTTTCATTGTTGCAACCTACATAGAGAAAAATACTAAACAGAGGCTTCTAAGGATATACAGTTTCTTGATTTCAAAACCTATATCCTAAAATGGCGTTAATAAAGATGTTCCTTGCACAGTTGGAATAAAGGTTTCTGCTTCTTTCTACTCTTTCTATAAAATGATTACATTTTCAAGAATCTCATATAAAAAGATATGCAAATGTAGGGTCGTTTCACTGAGAAGGCCGGATTATTATTACATTACAGTGCTAATAACTGCTGACCATTCTATTGGGAATGTATTAAATAGCATTTGGTTTACTTATTTTAAACTCTTTGATATGAACTATGAATCGCACTCCCTCTTGTTTCCAGAAACATGGAATAGATGTCAAACTATGACATCAACTCTTTTACTGAATAAGCAATGAATTTCAGCAAACTGCAAAATAGCCTCAGATATGGTGATAATACATGCTTTCACTTGGTCTTAATGTCTGCAAACTTTTTCCAAATAAAGTTTACAGTGACAGAACTTTAAAGCAGTTTAATCTCTTCCTCAAAAGTAATTTCATATGAGCAAGGAAAACTGCCACCTATTGCACAGTGTACTCTTTTATTACTGGCTTCCAGGAGCAAATAATATAGGCCATATTTTTATAAAATACAGTTTTGTAAGCAAACTTACCATCACAGTAGATGTTTAAATGAAAGCTGCTGCAGTAGCCTAAGCGATATGGAGTTATATCTTGCACAGGATATAACAGCTGGCCAGCTTCCAAACCTTCAGGGAACCTTCCACACACCCAAACCATTAGTGAGCTTGAGCTGAGCTGACTAAACAGACAGATTTTGGTGCCAAGCCATTCAGAACTTTCCAGATGCTGAAGACAGCACTCCTCTCCAAGCTTCAGAGGATTTTGACTGTTGGTTTGTACTGTTCTATTCCATGGCAGATAAGTTCTCTTTGAGGAAAAACCTTCCCCATATTACTTCTAATGTTTTAATGTACCTTCCTGTGTGAGGAAGCACATTTTCAGCTAGGAATGTGTGTTTTTATTGTGTCACGCGACTTTATTGTACTTTTAAATGGGAGCACACTTAGTGTTTGTTAGTTTAAAATATGATTTAAACATTCTAAAACAGTTTCTTTTCCTGTAGAGAAACTGTGTTTAAATTACTATATAGGGCTGGTAAAGTGTTTTTTTAATTGAGAAAAGTGAATTTATACTAGTTTAGCTTAGGCTACTGCAGCAGTGATCAATCTAAAGAAAGTACAGTTGTGTACACTTACCATAAATGTAGATGTTCGAGTGTATTCATTGTTGCAGTCATTACATTTGGGTTATCTGCTTGCAGTAGCCCTCAGTCGGCCTGATTAACAAAGTGTTGGGTCCTGCATCAGTTACTGTCCCTTCTTCCATGACGTCAGGTCGTCAGGGGTATAAAACATGCAGCCGACGCCATTACATCAGTTGTTCTTGCCCCAAATGTCAGGTGCCCCCCTAATGAGAGGCAATTAAATCTATAATACAAGGATATACCCCCAACAAAAAAGCAGATACACCAAAAAGCTTTTTGAGCATAGTAAAGGAGAGTAGAGTTATAGCCAAAAGAAGAAAGGGGGCTGGAGGGAGGGTAACCAGGACTGCAACAGTGAATACACTCGAACATCTACATTTATGGTAAGTGTACTAGGTTCTTCATGTTTCACTGTTGCAGTCATTACATTTGGGTAGATTCCCAAAGCTAAGGTTGGGAGGAGGAATTTAAATAGAATTAGGACCAGCTATAAGGCCCTACAAGACTTCAGTGGCAAAACCAGCTCTGGATTTAGAGAAAATTGCCAAATCATAATGCTTGGTGAAAGTACGTACAGAACTCCACGTAGCAGCTTCTAGGATGTCCCTTGTAGGGACGCCTCTGAGAAAGGCTGTAGAGGTAGATGCAGCCCTGGTTGAATGGGGTCTGATGCCCTGTGGGGTAGGTTTTCCATGGTGCTTATAGCAGAAATGAATGCACTGGCCTATCCATTTTGAAATGGTTTGCTTATAAATAGCTTTCCCCTCTATCCCTGCAGCAAATGCCACCAGCAGTTGTTCGGATTTCCTTTGAGGTTTAGTCCTGTCCAAGTAGAATCTAAGTTGTCTGTGCACATCTAAGGAGTGCAGTATCCATTCCCCTTTGTTCTTTGGGTTAGGAAAGAAGGTAGGCAAATGAATGGACTGATTAAGAGCCACACTGGATACCACCTTGGGTATGAAGGAGGGATTGGTTCTGAGGGGCACCCTGTCTGCATGAAAGATGATGAAAGGCTCCACTGCCATAAGGGCCTGTAACTCAAATACCCTTCTTGCAAAAGTGATTGCTAAAAGGAAAGCTGTTTTCCAGGAAAGGAATTTTAAATCTGCAGTAGCAACTGGCTCGAAAGGAGGAAGAGTGAGTTTCTCCAAGACAAAGTTAAGGTCCCAGGCTGGAGTTGGAGCTCTCCTCGGTGGCCTTAAATTTTTGGACCCTCTGAGGAACTGCTTAAGCAGTGGGTGAGAGAAGAGGGGAGGCTCTGTGCTATAATGAGCTGAAATGGCTGAGGCATGAATTTTGATGGAAGAAAAGGACAAGCCCTTATGAAGCATCTCAGTCAAATATTGTAGAATCTGAGGTAAATTGGGCACTGCTGCCCTCATCTCTTGAGATTGGTTCCAGGTACAAAATCTTTTCCATTTTGCAGCATAAGATTTTCTAGTACTAGGCCTCCTAGCCTCTAAAATGATATCCATAACTGATTTACTGAGGGGTGGAAAAGAAGAGATCAGGTAATTAGCCAGGCTGCTAGGTTCAGGGTTTGCAGCTGAGGGTGCAGAATCTGGTTCTCCTGCTGAGACAACAGGGAAGGAGTCTGAGGCAGGTGCCATAGGGCCAAGCATGACACACTGCACAGGAGGGGGTACCAGTGTTGGCGTGGCCAGTCTGGTGCAATTAAAATCGTCCTTGGCTTGCACTGTTTAATCTTTAGTAGTACCTTGGAGAGCAGAGGCAGAGGAGGAAAGGCATAAACTGATTTCCAGCTGAAGGATAGAGCATCCGCTTTCCAAACTAGTTTGTGGGAAATCCTTGTGCAAAATTTGTCCAATTTATGGTTCTGGAGGGAGGCAAACAGGCCTATATCTGGGCTCCTCCATTTGCTTGTCAACATGTTGAAAATCCTTGGTTCCAGTTTCCACTCATATGGGTCCATGAGGTTTCTACTTAGTCCATCTGCCAATGTATTTAGTTTTCCTAGCAGGAACTGAGCTTGTAGATCGAATTGGTAGCTCAAGGCTGTGTTCCACAATGCCATGGCTAGTCTGCAGAAGGGGTAAGAGTGTGTATCCCCCTACTAGTTTATGTACCACATGACCATGGTGTTGTCCGTCTTTACCATTAGTTGCCCTGAAAGAATGTGCTCCTTGAAGGCTGTCAGAGCATTATGTACAGCTAACATTTCCTTTTGATTTATGTGTAGGTGCATTTGACTTGGGTTCCATTTGCCCTGAATGCACTTCCTTGCCAGGTGAGCCCCCCATGCATAGTCTGATGCATCTGTTGTTAAGGTTTGGGAGGCAGGGAGTAGTGTGAATAGTAGTCCCTTGTTTAGGTGGCAGGCCTCTGGCTGCCAAAGGAACTTTAGGCGTAGACAAGGTATTATAGGAATCATAGCTTCTAGATCCTGTGAATGTTGATACCATAGGTTTTTGAGATACCATTGCAGTTTCCTCATATGCAGCCTTGCATATGGAATTAGAAGAATGCAGGAGACCATAAACCCCAAGGCCTGCAGTATTTGCCTTGCAGATAACTGGGTTTTTGTGGCCACTTGTTTGAAGTAGGTTGTCAAATGAGTCCGTTTCTCTGGCATGAGGAAATCCATCTGGGAAGTTGTATTCAAGCTTGCTCCCAGAAATATAATTTGTTGACAGGGTACCAGGTGTGATTTCTTTTTGTTTATGGTGTACCCCAGACAAGTCAGTACCCTTTGAACAAAGCCAGATGATTCAAAATAATGTCCTGGCTTTCTGCCTGAATTAGACAATCGCCCAGGTATGGATATATTTGAATATTTCTTTGCCTGCAGAATGCAATGACTGGAGCTAGGCACTTTGTGAATACCCTGGGTGCAGTAGATAAGCCAAAGGGCAGTGCAGAGAACTGATACTGCATGTCGCCTGCTTTGAAGCGTAGGTATCTTCTGCAAGACTCCCTGATAGGGATGTACAGGTATGCTTCTTTTAAGTCTAGTGTTGCCAACCATGCATCTTTGCCTAGCATAGGAAGCAGCTGGTGAAGAGTCAGCATCTTGAATTCTGGAATCACCAGAAAGGTATTTAGAGTAGAAAGGTCCAGGATAGGATGCCATGTATTGCCTTTTCTGGGTATCAGAAAAAGTCTCGAATAGAAACCTTACCCCTTTTCCTCTTCTGGTACCAACTGAATAGCCCCCACGCTTAAGAGAGAGAGTACATGATTTTGGGCCTCTGCCCATTGATTTGGGGGTAGATCTGGCCACCTGCTTGGTCTTGGTAAGGTGTGGAAGTGAAATCTGTATCCTTGGGACACTATATTTAAAACCCATTTGTCCTGGGTAATGAGTTCCCAATTTTTGGCCTGCAGACCAATCTTTCCACCTAAAGGAACATTCAGTTGGGAAGAGCTTGGAAGTTTTAAAAGCAAGTCATTGAGATAGTTTTCCATAGGGGGGAGTCTTACTACTTCCTGATTTGGGTGCGGAAACCCCTCACTGCTTAGTCTTGTGTGTCCCCTGGGACTGAAACCTGGGGTTTCTGCTGTGTCTGGGTTTGGCTTGAGAAGACCTGGAAGGGGCTGGAAAGGACCAATTCTTAGAGGGCCAATGCCTACTAAATCTAGGAGGCTGAACTTGTAAGAAATCTTTAACAGTTTGCATAGATTTAGCTTTATCTTCCATCTTTTTAAGAACTTCCTCAGCCTTGTTGCCAAACAGGCGGTCCTGATTTAAGGGAGCATCCAACAATTTAGCTTTAACATGATCAGGCAAAGATTGCTCCTTAAGCCAAGCACGCCTTCTGAGCACAGACCCAGTAACAGTAGCCCTGCAAGAGGCCTCTAAGGAATCAAATCCACACTGCAAAGTATGTTTTCCAACCTGTTCAGCAGAATGCATTAAATCCTGTAATTCTTTATTTTCCGCACAGTCTAGACAGTGTAAACATTCTTACCCCATCTCATTGCCCTGGAGTCCCTATCAGAAGTAGTAGGATTTTTAGCAGTAGAAGCCTTAATGCCCTTGGGTCCCTGTGAAACAGTCTCTGGATCTGTAATAGGATTTTTAAAAAGGAACCTGTGTGAATCAGGAACACTGTAATATCCGTCAGGTTTTCTGGGAGCAGGAGGAAAATAATCAGGGGCCAAACTAGATTCCGAAAAAGCATCAACAATGTCTAGTACAGGAGGAATAGCTAAAGGCCTATGCTGAGGCAGGAGTAAGAAATCCCTAAGCCTCTTTTTTGAATCAGAAAAATCCTGGTTTTCCCAGTGGAAATGCTCCCTTAGAGTATGTAACGTTTCGCCAAAAGAAAAATCCTCTGGAGGGGAAGCAGAGGGAATACAGTCCTTTGTATCAGAATCCTCATAAGTAGATAAGGGCAAATCCAGATAATCAGAAGAATCAGAAAATTCAGAATCCTGTTCAGAAGATTCATAAACAACTTCAGTCCTAGGTCTCTTAGAAGGGGGAGGTTGGCTTCCCCTGATTAGAGTTATAAGATCTTCAACCATTCTTATCATTTGTTTTTAGACATAGAGGCCTGAGCATACAGACTGGGCATTGCTTTTTTAGGCATGGTTTGAGATTTAGGCCTAAATGAAGAAGGAGGCGTCAGTTTAATATGCAAGTCCATAGGCCTGAATACACCCTCAGAAGCCGGTGCCTGCACAGCAGGTCCGGACCCATCCAAGTTAGAGACATCCGCGGGTTCCATAGTTGAAGCATCTCGTGGCATACCGGACTACGAATGGGTCTCAGTAGAGGCCTGCGAATCAGAAGTAGCGGGTATCAGGGGCTGCAAAATCACCTCACTGAGTACCAGCGAACTGGCGACTGGCTTAGGAGAAGAGTCGTCGGCAGTTTTGGACCTCGGCAGACTGTCTCTATCTTTATCTTTGCAATTTTTCGAAATCCCAGTAATCGGATGGCTAACCGATGACATTTCTGGATAATTAAACCAAGAACCGAAATATTTAGAGGCAAAAATATACCGAAGACGGATAGTGCGCTGATTAAATAAAGCACAAAACTGACAGCAAGGTACGTTGTGGTCAGGGCCTAGGCAAGGAATATAGTACGAATGAAAATCTTTATGAGGTATTTGTTTTCCACAAGTAATGCAATTATTAACTTTTACTGACATCGGTAAGGAGCAAGAAAAAGTTTCGCCAATGGGGTACTTAGCTTTAGTTTCAGGAGTCGGCTGACCGGCACTTGCGAACTGGTTCTGCTTCAGGCACCGCACTGCAAGAAAGACTGATGTAACGGTATCGGCTGCATGTTTTATACCCCTGACGACCTGACGTCATGGAAGAAGGGACAGCAACCAAAGCAGGACACAAGACTTTGTTAATCAGGTTGACTGAGGGCTACTGCAAGCAGATAACCCAAATGTAATGATTGTAACAGTGAAACATGAAGAACATAATCATTCATTTCAAATTCAGACACATTTCACTTATATTATGCTCTCTGTGTTTACTACATCTAATTATGTAATGAAAATATGAACTTACACCATGTTTTAATAATGTCTTTGATTTAGGCCATGGCTAAAAGACATTTGGTAGAACAGCCTATTTACTTCATTAGCTAATAAATAAAATGAATAATAAAGCAGATCATCTATGTGAATATCTTTAAATTTTCTTCATCCAAGGTGACCTGCAGTGTGTCTTCTCTCTCTGCTATTATAAATGAGGGCATTACATTTTTTTCTTGCATACAATACTGCTCCTATGCTAACTGTCCATTCTTCTCCATCTTGTGACATCCTGTTTACTGCATTCAGTGGAAAATAGTTTTTGTGCCCTTCCCAAAGTCCAAGAGGTGATCCTCTACCTATGTAACCATTTCCAGAATCTTCTTGTAGAAAATGTTATCAATGGTTATCAGCATTACACTTTATTTTTAAGAAGACTCTTGGCATTTTTGTTCTTTCTTCCTTTCTTTTGACTTTTTTCTATTATTAACTCTTCCATTTTTCTTTAGTACATTTTATGCTATTGTAAGTTTGCTACTTCAGGACTGATCAGAGCATTTTCTTGGTCAATGTAGATGACAATCAAAATAGAAACTACTGAGGCAGTATCCATATGTCTAAATAACTGTCCTGCAAATCGAGTCTGGTAGGAGCACACAAATGGATGACTGAATATATTTATGTGTTGCTACTATTTATTACGATGTCTAGTATAATTTGCTCATACATGATCTCTCTGATCAAAAACACTGCATACATGTAGTCATTGACCTTAAGATGGGATTAAAAAAATGGCACAGTCACAGATTCTGCAAAAAACACAGCAAAAACCAAAGGGCACAAAGGTCACACAGACAAATCATTCAGTAAAAACTGCAAGAAAATCCCAGCCAAGTTAGAGTTTGTACTATGCGACACCTTAAACCTCCTGGCCCATAGGATATACGTGTGTTTACACATGATGTCCTTAAGGAGTCATATGCATATATCCCATGGGCCTCCATTATAGGAGGTTCAAGGTATTGCACAGTAGAAACTCTTGCTTGACTGCATTTTTCTTGCAATTTTTACTGAATGGTTTGTCTACGTAACCTTTGTACACTTTGGCTTAGAGTTCACTGGAATATTTTACAGGTGTGTTAATGTTTATAAGCATCATCTGGGTTTAAAGACCCTCTGTTTCTAAAGTATAGCCAAACAATCCACTTATGCTGTGATGATGAAATCAATATAATAACTGAAAAATGAATGCACACATTTATTGGAGTTTGGCTTTATTGGCCCAGAAAGGTCTCACTGAGACCAACGACTGGTGTCAGAACCATGGCTTTAAGCTCAATGCCAAAAAATGTGTTGTCATCCCCTTTGGGAAAAATCCGGTTCCCATGAATTACCACATTGATGGTAGTCCACTGAACACAAATCGTGTTATAAGAGATCTGGGAACGTAGGTTGACAGCAACCACTCTTTTGACCACCACATTGCCACTGTGGTCAGAAAGTCCTTCTGTGTGGCACATCTCATTACTAAGGGTTTTTCATCCAGGAAGAAAGAGGTCATTGTATCCCTCTACTCTTCCCTCATTAGGCCAATCGAGTACAATGTCCCATTTGGCATGTACCTCACTAAACACAAAGGCTGCAAAAGTACCTCACAAAGAGGATCCTAAGCCTTAAACATTTGTCCTATATGGACAGACTCAAAAAAAACTCCAACTATTCTCTGTCTCATATCACCTACTTAGAGGCGATCATTGCTTGACTTACAAAGCCATGTCTGACCCAGCTCTGTTAGAATTGCTACATCTGAAGAAATCCCAATCCCTCCACACCACACACTCCAGAGACCTCAACCTCATTACCACAATCAACAGAACATGCTGGAGGGACAGATTCATAACCCAGAGACTGCCCATGCTATGGAATAGACTTCCCATACATGTCAAGCAGAGCACCTCAATGGTCCTCTTCAAGAGAAATCTTGATGAGTGGATGGGAAATATAAAATTCACCCCAGGGATCACTCCAGTGTCTTTACTCGACAGAGGCACTGGGAACACGCCTCTCAACCTGGAAACATCAAAAATCTGGACAAGGCCCATGAAAAATAGGTACAAATATGTACGCTGATTAACATCTAATTTACATACATAATTAGATAACCCCACCCACTCCAATGGAATTGTGGGATACCAACTTTTGAACGCAAACTGAAGAACAGACAACCAAAACATGGCTCCGGAGTCCCCCTGCAGCCATTCCAATGTCCCGTTACCTGGCTATTTCGCCCCATTTACCATAAACACTAATGTATGCATACTGCTTTACTTCTACAATGATGTGGATTTAATTTTTACATTTTACAGCACAACAAAGCAGAAACACTAAAAGACATCATCTGGTAAACAAAGCAATACTGTCTCACAATGAAAATAGGCTTGACATTAAAACTTCTTTGCCCTTGAAACTCACATTCATTGAAACAGCATTGAAACCCACACCACATCCAAAGAAAATGCATCTGGCCAGTGGTGGATAGAGATTATCTTTGGGCTGTTTACAAATCACTGGCCCCTTGCACACAAAACAAGAAACATACATGTGTTCTTTTGTTTATGCACCTTCCTGACTTTATTAAATTATATTCCTTGTATAATACAACACACGTTACAGCGCATTTTAAATTTATTGTTTGAACATTTTACCAGTAATCTGTACTGTAGGCAATGAAACAAAACACATGCACCAATAATGACAAAACTGCCCAATTCAGAACTTTTCCATCATAAAAGCCTGCTTCCACACCCACACTATAAATAGAATGACAGTAGTGTAAGCCATAGGCATCTTGCACAGCGTCTCGCACTTATTTTCAATTTCATTTTTTTTTTGGGGGGGGGACAAAAGGTCAAAAACCAGGGACACATTTTAAACATTGCCAGTATAATTTTGTAAAGTTGCTAGAATAAATCATCATGCATTTCACTGGCAGGTTTTGAACCCAGGACTCTATGCACTACAGTCAGAACAACATACCACTATGCCAAATCAGCAGCTGCCTGAAAAATAAGAAGACTGAAACTTAATAGCCATCATTTAGTGAATTCATTTCTCACTTCTCAACATAGCTCTTAACCTCAACACAAAAAAACATGGACAAACAACAAAGCCAATAATGGGGGAATACAAATTCAGTTCTCACTTTTCACTCACCATATCTCTGAACTGTTAGCACAAAAACAATAATGGGGAAATACAAATTGTGTGCTTACTTCTTATCATAGCTCTAAACTCTTAGCACAAAAAAAAATGTTCTTACTTCTCATCATAGCTCTCTCAACTCTTAGTACAAAAAAAAATCTGGACAAAGCCCAGAGCATAACTTTCAACTGTTAGCAGAAAAAACATGTTCTCACTTCTCATCATAGCTCTCAACTCACTCAGAAATGGTGGTGGCTAGGGATAGTAGGCTCTTTTTACCCTGTACCAAAGGTACAGGGTTTGAGCCTGAATACCTCTAGCCACCAAGTGTATTATATGGGGCATTTTCACACACACCCCCTGAATAACAAGAGGTTCCTTACCCTGAGTAGTTCACATTCCTCTGTTGTTGCTGCCATTAATCCCTACTCGCAAACTCTGCCCTGCCCTGAGTAGTTCCCGGCTCAGCGAACTGCTGTTTTAGCTTCCTGGCCTGCACACAAGCTCTTCTGTTCCCCATTCCCGCCGTTTCAGCGCTGCCCGCCAGCTTGCAATTCAGCCAGCCGGAAATGATGATGTGAGCTCCTTGAGCTCAATTCCGACTGGCTGGTAGCCTGAAGGAGCTGACATCATTGCACACATGATGACGTCAGCTCTGACAGCGCGAACATTTTAAAAAAGCAAAAACAATCTGAAATGAAGGGGTGCCACTCGGGAATCGTGGCACTCCTTCATTTGGACCCCAAAACTCAGTAAAAACCGAGTAATTCGGAACGGTTGGGAGGTCTGACTGGGAACTAAGGTTGGGTGGCATGATGCCAGGGTAATCCTATGGGCTAGGCTTGTAAAGGCTCCAGGGCCATTAGCCTAGTATACACCTTTGAACCTATAAAGACTCAAAAATTACAAAGTCATGGGAATTCAGAAGCAGTTAACTGAAACATTTGGCGTCCTTAATGGGTCATTTGCATATGTCCCATGAGCCTCTATTACAGGAAGTTTAATGTATCACACAGTAAAAGCTCTAGCTTTTGTTGTTTTTTTTCTTCTAGCCGTCTTTGCAGGCAACACCATGGAACATTGTTGTTAACATTCCTGATGTCAATATTTCTATTATGGTACTATATTGTAAACACCAAGTAAACAGTCTACTAAAATTAACTTCATTTTTAACATGTGTAGCAATAGATCTTACAAAGGCTGAAGGATAAACTTTTAAAGTGGCTAAAAAAAGTCATGAAAATGTGATGCAGTTATGTGTTTTTACAACAATTAAACAGTAGTGGAGCAGTGCATTTATTTTATCTGATACAAATTCTGATCGAACTAATGCAATTCAAGATACTGATGAGTTGTACTATAAACACATTATAAGCAGTGTACTATATGCCTGAATGAAAAATGACTGCTTGTGAATATATATACAGTATACTGATAAAGAAAAAATAAGATGTTTGGAGTTATAGGAAGAGATAAATCAGTTCATAACTGAAGTGTGAAGAAAATAGTCTGTTTCCTGGATGCTGTTCAAAAGAATGTAACACGTTTTACAGTTTTCTTCACATCCATACAAGAATTTCAATCACTGTTATCAATGCTAGCTTGCCAAGAAAATATAAAATTGTCACTGTCAATGCAGGTGACCATACTGCATAAACCAAAGTGAATTCCCATCTTTTATAACACAGTTTTTGTCTACAACTGTCAGACACTGATGATCAAAATACAGTTTCCCTCTAAAGCAATCATATTTCCATTCAGTAAATTATAAAAACACTTTTCAGTTTGCAGTATACAAGGAAAGGTGGGAAAACAGAAACATTTACTTGTTTCCGGATTCAACCACATTTTCTGGAGCACAAAAATACAAAATAATACAATATTAACAATTTCTGTGTATTTCAATACTTCTCACCCATCACCATAAAACATGCAGTTTAAAGTTCTATGGAAAGAAACTGCTTTCAAGCAGTAAGTGGTCTGTGTTCATGGGACTGCCATCTGCACAAAGCAGACTACAGCTCATTGCTGTATCCATGCAAACTCAAACCAGACCAGAGACTTTTCCCTTGGCTTCTGATGGTTTCATTGTTTCTTTCTTTGATTTCTTTCTTACTTTTTTGTTAGATTAGTCATTAAATTGTTTTGCCTCATATGACATGCAAAGTAATCACAATACAAGCAATGCAAATGGAAATTCCAGAAACAGTGAATAACCACTCCCCGACATTCCAGTGCAGGTGTAATCTTTCTTCCATGCCTCTAATTGCCTCAATGATGGCAGCAAACCTGAACAGTCGAGCCAGCCTTATAATGAATATGTTTCTTTCAGTGGATGTATTAGTAGGAATAACTGGTGTTGAAGGTCCCTGATCCATTTGTTCACTCCTATCCATGACATATCTTGCTGGACTTTCTGTTCCTGCTAGCCACTGTAAACCTGTACAAGAAAAACACTAGATGAAATTCAGTGTCAATATAGAAAAATCATTTTGCTGCTATATTGCTTAGGTAAAAAGTGACTGCTTTTGAACAGCTATTTATTTTATCCGTTGTAGATCAGGTTAGGTCCACTGGGCTAGGGGAGTCTTTTTCAGGGGATACTCAAGGTGGTATTTATACTACTAGGTAGATTTCACTAAGATATCAGGGAACTTTCCCAACTCTTTTTGATAAGTTCCTTTGGCACTTTTACACCCACCTGAGCTAACACCAACTCAAACAGATGGTGGTTTAAAACCTCTACCAAAAGATAACACACTCACGAGTGCAGCACCCCCTTATGCTTACTGCAGTGTGAGTAATCCACATACCTGGTATGAGAACAGAACCACAGCTTTCTACACCAAAGGCAAGTGTGCTACCTGTTGTGCCACTGACACTGGCTAGTAATGAATAATTTACATTAGCAGTCAACTTTATTAACTTGAGTACTTCTATTTCATGCCCTGTAAACTTGCTGTTGATACCTCCAGTCACATTGTACATTTGATTGGACTATAAATCAGTGTTTTTTTTTTTAGGGGCAAGCCCTTTTACACCACTGATGTGGAAGCTATGGCTACCACAGCAACAATCTCTAAAAATACTGCTAGTAAAAAGTCTATTTATATGAGCCTTCTGCACTTGAATACAGAGACAAGTGTTCACATGGGCATGATTCATACATCACCTTATAAATAATAAGCACATAAAAGACAATCTGACATTACTGAATAAGTGAGCAATATGCTTTGCTCCACATTACCTCCCTTTATTTGTTACATTCATAAATACTTTAACTTTAGTTTGGTTGGGCTACAGCTAAAAAATCCTTTGGCTCAGTCTTTTAAACCAATCAGTAAACAATTTGCAGAAAAAAGTGCATTATGTATGCAGTAGTGCATTAGGGGTAGTGTACCACAAGCCCAGGTTTTTGTCACATTTAAACCTGGAGGGCGAGTGTCTTAAAACACTCCTAGCTGTGTGGTAACATCTTTAACATGCACACCCTGTGTCTTATTTCACTTATAAAATGAGCATCTATATGTATTTTTTTGTTTTGAATTTGAATTTTACATATAGTAGTTTATGGTAATTATATGCTCTGCACTGCATTTTAATGTAAATATTTCCTCCAACCATGTTAACTGACAGCTGCACAGGGTTATAACTTTTTAATTGCATGGAATTTTGGTTTAAGATTTTCAGAGTACCCATTTAATGGAAACTTCTGACAAACTGCTGTGTGCTATTGCACAGTCTAGTTTATCAGCAGCTGCTAACGCTACACAAATCATCGCAGATGCCTACTGGCAGGTGAATGCATCCAAATGACAAAACTAACATATGAGGAAGAACAGTTCTTCATAAACTTTAATACTTCTTTCTATTTAACACTGCCTCAAAACTATTCACAAGATCAATCATTTTTGTGGCAATGCTAGGAACCAAAAGACCAATACATACAAGTAGTAATGCACCTCCATTATTTTAAGTTGATTTAGCTGATATACACATTGCACCCTAAAAAAATCATAAGGATAATCCACTTTTGGTGGCAATTTTCAAGAATTGAAAAAAAAAAACAAAATATGCAAGAAGCAGTCGTCCCCATTTTTCTTAATTTGGTTTGTTTGATAATATCTTTGTTCTCTTTATTCAATTGGGTTTCTGTTGCAATTTTATATGTGCTTTATTTCTAATTTAATAAGCTTTTGTATTTATGCAGTATTTTACTTTTGTGTTCTTCATGTTCAGAGTTATCTTTAATGTCAAATGTAGTTACAATTGTATAATGCAGTCACTGCTAAAACAAAGATCAGTCAATTAGCAGACACTTGCTGCTATCTACAGTCTGTCATCAGGTGCTACAATTTCAGGCACATTTTATCCATCTTTTTTGTTCAAACATGGCAAATATAGCCTTAATTTTTTAACCACATTAATGAATACAGCCGTTTAACTGGCTACCAGATGCAGGTAGAGCAACTTAACATACTCCTTCATAATATACTTCAATTACTAGACTGCCCAACTCTAAGTAAAATGCTAGCAATCAAGACATCATACTCTCTCAGAAACAGCAATGAGGATAGTACAGTATTCCTCAGACCCCATATGATTTAGCAACTGGAGAAACTGCATTTTACTAAACAGGCCAAGCATCTTGGTATAAAATTCCAAGTAGAATCAGAAATAAAAAAACATTAAAACCTTCAAATAAAAAATAAGTAACTTTCTCCCGAAAAAGCACAAATCAGATGCTTTAAAGCAATGGTTAGAGGCAGTCCTTAAAAAATAACCAGGAGCCTCCATCTACTAATGTAAAATCTAATTTTCTAACTGTGAATATATACATATCAATAAGCCAACAGGTATAAGTAGTCAGACCTCTAGGTTACTCAGTTGGTGACCCCTGCCCCATCCATGACTTGATGACATAAAAAAGGGAAAAGTCCTCTCTGAATCTGAGAGTGGAGGCCAAAAAAGGTATTAAAGAAACTATGGCACAGAGCTATACTGGCTATATTGGTTCCTTGCTACAGTCTACAGTTACTACCCCCCCCCCACACACGCACACACTCTGTAAAACCAAACTATTTAATTATTCATTTGACCTGCTTTGATGCGAACTGTGCTGTCGTTTCTGTAGTCACCACCAGATGACAACTATTCTACTCTGCCAATCGCATCCCCTAACAGCTTATACCAATGTCCCCCTTTGCCCTGCTGAGCTGCAGTACTTTGTCCAGTGCCTTTTATACTGCTTATCAGAATTATAATTTGTCTTATGTAACGCAGACTTCTCCAGCACTCAGGTAGTCAACAGACTGGTGTGCTGCCGGTTATACACAGGTATTTTACACTACTGTTCAACTAGCACACAGCTGAAAACTGCAAATACAAACAAGTTGTACTGCATTTATACCTTACTACTGCTGTACATGCTACTGTTCAAAATGCACCCATTTGAAAAATGTAAATTCACACAAAGTACCTCACTTAAATTTTACTACTGCTCTATTGTACTGCTTTATATAAATATATGTGCTGATTCTCAGATGCCTTTGAATGCTTATGTTATTGCTCCATTTTAATGACTTTCCATGGTGCTTCTGAGAAATTTCTGTAAATACTACAACTATAAAGTATGTAAACACTACTGTATGTATTTTATAAGTCAAATTTTTAACTTCATTGATTCTTAAACTGTACTGATGATTGCACTGTTTCTTCACTAGCACAGCTGTCTTTGTAATCATTCAATCTGTTTTATTCAAAGGGTTGAAATCCTCTTTGTTTCAAAATATATTTATTACTGACTGCGGTGGTGGTGCTGCGGTAGCGTTGTCGCCTCACAGTTAGACGTTGCCTGTTCGATTCTCAGTTAGAGCGTCTTCTGTGTGGCGACATGCGTGAATGGGCATTTCTTCGTTGAAGGTTGTGCGTTAGGCCCAGCAAGCCAGCATGTAAAAATCTACTGCCAATCATTAGCAGACTGGAGTTCCGCTGTGGCGAACCCTAACCGGGAAAAGCTGAAAGACACAAACAAACTGTGCATTCTGATCAAACAAAGGTGTCTCTGTAATCATTCTAATGCACTGTTTTCTAACTGAGTCAGGGTTGTGGCTGAAAATGTCAACCAACCAGCTCACAAACAAGTAAAAATAAATAAAACAAGCACCTTAACTAAAACTTCATTTTTTTCTCTCTTTCTGTTTCATCGTGTCTAAAGCATGTCACTCATTTCCTGCAATAAATCATGCCCATGGGCAAGAAGTGATATTAATTTTCTTAATATTTAGGTTTTTGGTAAGCAGGAGAGTCTGCCTGATCTACTGCTCACTTGTTTATTGTTACTAGCCGGAGTTACAAAGATGTCTGGCATCATCACCTTGTATCCAATCCACTGAGGAGCAGTCTGAGCAGCTCTCTACAGTCCGCTGACCCTTGTCTTGTACTCAGACTGTATGCATTTACTATGTTGGAAAAGGTAACCAACTTGGAAGGAGAAGGTGGATTACTTTTTAAATTTTGTTTAAGCATAGCAATTTCTTAAAAAATCTTCTTGGGTGGCTTATAAAACAAATTATAGATGATCATTTTTAAGTGTATGCTGACCCCAAAAGAGATGCTGATCACCAACAGGAAAATATTAATTCTCTCAAAAAAAACAACACTTCTGTATTGTGCATAGAGCATATCCACTTTTCTGGAGAATATCTATATGATCTTATTTTTTTAAATCTTCAACAGGTTTTCTTTAAAGTTCTGTAAGCAGAAATATGTACCGATTTTTGGTAATATTACATAGATTGACCAATTTCTCAAGTCTCAGTAAGTACACATTTTCTTTTTTAGCTATGTTTCAAAATCCAGAATTGTTCTGGAATGGCCATTTTTGTGGTTTATATATATATATATATATATGTCAATTCTTGTCAGTTAGTCTTTCCTACCACAAACTTAGCTTTCCTGAACTTGACAGTTTTGTTTTGTTTTAGTTGTGTCCACTAGAAAAGAATAAGAATGATGCTTTGCATCTGCTACACGTACTTCTATATCGCTCTTACAATATTCCTAACATTAGGGAACTCCTGTCCACGGCAGCCCGATGTTCAGCCAGTACACCAAAGCCTAATGATGTTTTATGTGCTATACATCACACACATGCTCCCTGCACAGAATGTAGATGTGATGTACAGATGCAGTTACCCAGAACTTCTTTACTGTCAGTCCAAATGCCATTATTGCTCATTGGTCTGAATACCTTGTTGCTGTGCTGAATACCTGTCCATTAGATAAGTACCCTGTTTTTTTTTCTTACGGTCTTGTATTTTATTTTGCTTATCCAGAATTCGTGTCATCCAAGAAGGGAAAATGTCAATGTGGGAAGCAGACTCCCCATAAAGATTGTCATGAATAGTGTCTTTTTTGCTTTGTAGTATCTGTAAGATGTTTGTGCCTAAGACAGTCAGAAGCTATTTATCTTGAAAAGCAATGACTTAAACAGTTAGCCCAGGGTAATATGGCTGAATCCTTTAACCCTGAGATACTCCTGCTATGATAAGAGTAAGGCCAAGAAGTCTCGGCTGAATTCTTTAGCTGTCCACCAGCCATCCATCTAGAAGCAGGTAATAGCTTTGTAGGCCATTTGGCATCTATACTGGATTCCTCTGCTGTGACCCATCAGAAGCTGGCATGGATCCATCTTTTTGTACATCCTCTGAAGCTTTATAGGTGTCTACTCCGGACATCGAGGGGGGGACTGTGATTGATTATTTCAGAGGGCCCTTGAGAGATTTCATAGATACTGGTCAGGGAGGAGGTTCTGGGTTCTCTTACTGAATCTCACCAAGGGTCAGAACCTCCGGTATTCATTAGGGCTGATGTCCCTTCCAAGAAAAGACAAAACAACAAGCACGTTTCAGTTTGTCCTAAGGATCCTCAAAGGCAATGACTTGTTTTTTTGCATTAATGGCCCTGAAGCCTCCTCAATGGATTTCAGTACCTCCTACTCAGTGGACCTCTACTCCTTCTAAATGGCTTAGGGAACTGGATTCCTTGGATGAGGATTCATTGTCTGATGAGGGGTCTTTGTCCTATCCTTCACAGATGCCTTCACCTTGGGCTTATGGTTCTGATGAGGAGGAGTCTGTTAGCCCTGAGTCTCATTTTGAAGAATTGTCCTTTAGGAATGCAATTGATAGGTTGATGGAATGCTTTAAGTGGGATTCTTCTCAGGTGTCTGATAGTCAGAGGAAATATTATGAGTTGCTTCAGGTGGATACTTCTAAACCATCTGCAGTTTCTCCTGTGTTGGCTACCTTGTTAGACACTTTTATTGCTGCTTCCAAGTGTCCTGATTCTCAGCCTCCTGCTCCCAAAAAACCTAATAGATTTTATAAGGTTCCTAAGGATTGTCAATTTTTATTTAAATGCCCTTCTGCTGATCCTACTGTGGTGTCAGATTCTTCTGACAAGCCTTCTAAGCTCTTGCCCTCTTCCAAATGTTAGCCTCCTGATAAGACTGTAAGGCAATGGAGAGGACTGGTAAGAAAGTTTGCACCGTTTCTACTTTGGCCTTTAGGACCATTAATTACCAGACTCACATGATCAGATATGCTCATGTCTTGATTGCTCAGGCTTGTCAGGTTATTTCTGACCTTCCTGATTCTGAAAGGAAATCCTCTGCCTTATCTATTTTAGGTTCCACTTCTCATGTGGCTCTCCACTCTATTAACTGTCACTATGATGCTGCTGATGCCTCTTTCAGGGCTGCAACTTTTGTGTCTGTCATGAGACATTATTCTTGACTTCATCTCCAGTCTTTGCCTCAGGACATTAAGGCCAAGATGTTGGATGCTCCTTTGGATAATAATCTTTTTGGACTGCTGCTGCTGACCTGTTTTAAGTCTCTTCAAGAGAAAGGCAAAGCCTTGCAGGACCCTAAACATATTTTTATCTCGCTCTCTCTCTCCTATCCCAAAGTTACAGAGGAATTATCCTTCTATATCTGCTTTTGTTTGCAGGCAACCCTGCTAGGCCTTTAAGGGCAGAAAGGGTGGTAAGCGCACCCTCTCTGCTATGGCTTCTCAGAGTTCTGTGGTACAGAAACCTCCCTTATCTGATAACCCTTGTCTTCTAAATTGGATTCTCATCACTTCAGACTCATGGGTTCTATCATCCGTCAGAGTAACTTCATGATATGGAAGTCTCTCCCTCCTTTTTCAGGGATTCCTCAGTCTCCTCTAGAGCAACTTCCTTATTTCCAGGAAGTCCTAGGGTCCCTGGTGAACCAAGAAACCATTCAACCGGTTACCCCCTTCCCAGGTGGGAAAGGGTTTTTATTTTACTGCTCAACACCTTTCTCAAAGTCCCTTCTTTTCAGATGCTTATTTTTCAAACCACGTTTCCTCTTTTACTACACCAGGCTTTTCTGGTGTCTTTGGCTCTGAAGGATGCTTACCTTCATATCCTTATTCACCCTCTTTTCTGGGAATATTTTAAATTACTCTGTTTCTTCCTTTCATTTTCAGTTCTCTGCTTCACCCTTTGGCCTCACTACTGCCCCAGTGGTATTCACAAAATGCTTAGCGCCAGTGACTGCTTTCTGCAGACTCCAAGCTATTCAGATTTTTCCTTTTCTAGACGACCTGTTGCTTCAGGCACCTTCTCCCAGTTGCCTGTTGCAGGATCTGAAATTCACCATCTCTCTTCTTCAAAGTCTGTGGTTCACTATCAACTTTCAAAAGTTCGTCCTGACTCCCACTCAGGATCATGTGCATATGGGATGCAGGATTTAGACAGTGCCAATGCTGGCCTTTCTTACACCTCCAAACTTTTTATAATTTACAGCCTTCTTTCAGTCTCTTCTTCCTCTGACTGCCATGCCAGCCAGAGAGTTTCTTTGGGCCCTGGAATTTATGGTCTCTTCTATTCAAATGATCCCTCTTGCTAGACTGCATATGCAGTAGCTTCAGTGGTACCTAAAGTCAGTTTGGCAGCATTGCCACCCTCTGGATTTCAGTGTACCTCTTCTTGTCTCAAGAAGGAATTTGAGTGGTGGATTCAACAGTTTACTATCACAGTCCTACCCTTTCAGTCTCCACTCCTTCTCAAGAACTGTTCACCAATGCCTCAGACATAGGGTGGGGTGCTTCATTTGGTCATCTGAAAGTTCAGGGTCTCTAACTCCCATCAGAAGTCAGACCAAATCAACATCAAGGAGATGAAAGCTCTGATTCTGGTCCTTCAAGCTCTTCACCCCATGTTCTCTCCTGGTCCACTGAAGGTGCACACAGACAACACTACAGTGATGTGGTATTTCAACAAGCAGGGAGGTACAAAATCTTACCTCCTGTGCAGGTTGGATCTTCAGGCTTGGGAGGTGGCTCTTAGTTATCAGTTAACTCTTTGGGCAGTACACATTCCTTCAGAACACAATCTAGTGGCACACTCTCTGAGTAGGTCCAAAACACAGGCTCACAAATGGATGCTTCAAAGAAATGTGTTTCTGGACATTGTCCATCGGTAGGGTGTTCCTCAAGTAGATCTTTCTGCCTCCCCTCTGAATAGGCAGCTCCCTCTCTTCTGTTCTAAAGTGCCATGCTCTCTGGCATGGAAGATGGATGCCCTTTCTTTTCCTTGGAAGGAGATGTTTCTTTATGTTTTCCCCACCTCTTCCTTTACTTTCAAGAGTCCTGCAGAAGATTCAGCTGGACTCCTCAAAAATCTTGATAGTAACTCCCTTTTGGCCAAGACAGAACTAGTTCCTCCTCTTAATGCCTCTGGCCAGGGGCAATCACCACAAGTTAACTCACAGGTTGGACCTCCTCATACAGGATAAGGGGTCTCTCATCCATCCTCACTTGTCTACTCTTCAAGTGACATTGTGGGTGACAGGGTTTTGATCCCTTTCAGGCACCTCTTTTCTGAGGACATACTAAGGGTTTTACAGGAGGCAATGAAACTGTCAACCAGAAAATCTTATACGTTCAAATAGAATAGATTTTCTGCCTGATGCCATACTCATAACCAGTACCCTTTTTCAGCAGGGTCCCTTTGGTCCTCTCTTTTTTGTGTGAGTTGTTCCAGGCTAGCCGGCCTATTCTTCTGTGAAAGCCCATTTGTCAGCCAGTACTAATCCTTTTTTTATGCCCAAGATAGCACGAGTTCCCTTCCTTTGTCCTTTCTCCTCACTCTGCTAGTGAGAGGGTCTTGCATACCCTGAATTTGCACAGACAGCTCAGGTACTATTTGGATAAAACTAAGGCCACTCATATATCTCCTCAGCTTTTTGTTTCCTTTCATCCCAGGATATTGAGTTTGGCTGTTTCTAAGCAAACCATCTCCTCCTAGATATCTAAGGCCATTTCTTTTTGTTATACTTTTCATGATAAGTCTTTCTATATTTCTGTTAGAGCTTATTCCACTATGGCTGTTGCCTCTTCTGGTGCTTTCTTCAAGGGGTTGGACACCAATTCCATCCCTGAAGCTGCTACTTGGTCTTCCGTGCATACTTTTCTTTACTAAGTATTATAAGTTGGATGTGATTTCTATGGCCAGATCAGGTTTTGCTAGAACCATTTTATATGGGTTTGTTGAGGGTGCTTCTCAGCCTTCCACCTCTATTTCTGTTTCTTGAGCTTTTTCACGCTCTCCAACATTAGGAATACTGCAACAGCAATATAGAAGGGCATAGTACAGTTGAGTAAAATCTTATCATAGCAGTAGATATCCTTCACTTCACTGTTGCAGTATTCATTCCTTCCCTTCACCCACCTCTTGTCAAGGAACTAAACCCACATCTTCAGAAATTCAGAAAGAAACACAAAGCAGAGTTACATTGCAGAGGCATGTCCTAACAGTTGTAGAAAAGCATTTAACTTGTTATTACTTTTTTTCCACTATGGTTCTGGCTAGGGTGCTTTTTTGATTTTATTCTTGGTATTCACATCCTTGTGAGACCCCAAGAAAATACTATTTCATATTACACTGGATTTATATTTAATGCAGGGATGTTGATTACTGCTGCCAAAAACTCACTTAATTCAGATATAAAATGCATCTTGCTTATTAGTTTGTGCACATTTAGACAATTCTAGATTCAATATTAGGTAATGTTATATTAATGCTTCATGGATTCATAGCAAAGTAGTAGGGCAGCTACCCTTGTGGGCCATTTAAACCTAGCCAATTTTCTTCAGAGATGAGAATCAAACCTAGTAACTTGTAATTGTTGGGTAAGCACCTTAACCATTATGCTAACCCACAACTGCTTACGGCAAGCCCCGATTGAACAACATGTAGGATTTTATATGATATAATAGAAAACTGATTGTCAAACATTCATTTTAGGTCTAAAAGTTTAGTAATGTAGCATAAACACATTCTACTAAAAGTTAGCAAAAGTGGCTTTCCATAAAATGTAATACGCCTGTTTCCAATAGAAAATGCATTTTTTTTTTATTTGTTAACCAGGGTAGAGCTCTAATCATTCTGGATAATTTTTAGCCTCAGCTCAGGGAGTAAATGATATACAGCCACTGAAGTTAATACAATAATTTATAGGTTCATAGGTGTGTACTAGGCTAATGGCCTTGAAGCCTTTACAAGCCTAGCCCATAGAAGTGCCCTGGCATTGTGCCACCCAACGTTAGTTCCCAGTGCCTCTATCAAGCAGAACCACTGGAGTGATCCCCGGGGTGAACTTTCTATTTCCCATCAACTCATCAAGATTTCTCTTGAAGCGGGCCAGTGAGGTGCTCTGCTTGACATGTATGGGAAGTCTATTCCAGAGCATGGACAGTCTCTGGGTTATGAACCTGTCCCTCCAGCATGTTCTGTTGATTGTGGTAATGAGGATGAGGTCTCTGGAGCATGTGGTGCGGAGAGACTGGGATTTCTTTAGATGTAGCATTTCTAACAGAGCTGGGTCAGACATGGCTTTGTAAGTCAAGCAGAGATCGCCTATTAGTAGATGATGTGAGACAGAGAATAGCTGGAGTTTTTTGAGTCTGTCCGTGTTGGACATGTGTTTAAGGCCTAGGATCCTATTCGTGAGGTATTTTTTTGGCCTCTCCAGCTGTTGCAGGTGTCTAGTGACATACATGCCAAATAGGTGATTATACTCTATGACTGGTCTAATGAGGGAAGAGTAGAGAGAAATGATGACCTCTTTCTTCCTGGATGCAAAACCCTTGGTCATGAGATGTATCACACAGAAGGTCTTTCTGACCACAGTGGCAATGTAGTGGTCGGAGAGGTTGCTGTCAACCTGTGGGGTCTATATTATCTTGTCGAACGATGTGTTCAGCGAACTCATCTTAGTCGACAAGTAAACGGTGAACTCTGTAATCGCTGAACGGCCAAATCAGCGATTTTTTCCCTCGGGGGAAAAAGTGCTTGACCGTCATTGGGGATTTGCCCTTTTCCCCACTGTAGTGCAATCTCAGAATTGGTATATTTAGTTGGGGGGTGTGGGGGGCAAAGCCCCCCACTATGTAGGGTTTGAACGTTTGTTTTTTATTAGACTAAGCGCTTCTTTACCCTGGGAAGAAAGTCGCTGGTCTGGCTATTCAGCAATTACAGAATTCGCTGTTTACTTGTTGATGAAGACTTGTTCGCTGAACACATCTTTCGACAAGATAATATAGACTCAACCTGTGTCCCCAGATCTCTTATAATGTCTTCAGTATTCAGTGGGCTCCCATCGATGTGGTAATTACTGGAAACTGAGGTTTTTCCCAAAGGAGATGACAACGCATTTTTTGGCATTAAGCTTAAGGCCATGGTTTCAACACCAGTCATTGGTCTCAGTGAGGCCTTTCTGTAGGATGTCTGCATCACTTGAGGAGTTAATAATGGCTCCCATCTTGCAGTCATCTGTGAACTTGGTCAGCCAGAGTCCCTCTGTGTTGGCCTGGACTTCTGAGAATTAGATGCCAAACAGGAGAGGACCCAGGACCAATCCCTGTGGGACTCCACTCGTGCCTGTCGGCAGTTTGACTTGGAGTCCGCTACTTTCACACTGTGGGATCTATCTGTGAACAAATTTGCAACCCACCTAATGATATAGGGCTTGATGCTTAGTTTGGTGAGTTTATCAATAATTCCTGAGTGAGGAATGGTATCAATGGCCTTGGCCAGACTGAGGTAGGCTGTATGAACTGCCTTACCTTCATCCACAGCTCTGGTGACTGACTCAAAGAAGTCAACGAGGTTGAGCAGGCATGATCTATCTTTCACAAAACCAAACTGCATGGGATCTAGAGTTTGGAGATTCCCTATATTCTTGTTAATTAGGTCCATGATGATGCACTCCATGGCCTTACATATCAGACTGTCAGGCTAATGGGGCGATAATTGCCAGGGTCTGTAGTTGCTCCTCCTTTATGGAGAGGGATGACTGTAGTAGAGCACCATTCGGTAGGGACAAAGTCTGAGGTGACTCTGTGAGTGAACAGGGCACACAGATGTGATGCCAGTTCACTTTTTAATTCATGTAGAACACAGCCAGGGATATTGTCGGGTTCCATGGAAGCTGTATTCTTGGCCTTGGACAATGTAGCTTTAACCTGTGCTGCAGTAATGCTGAGTGCCTGGCATTCTTCCGTTATTGAGATTGGTCCTTTGGTGTGGAGAGAGGGGTAAAGTTGGCACTAAATCTGTCGGCCAGTATGTTGGCAATATCTGTTGGCTCAGCATAGGAGGTACCATTGTGCAGTAACTCAGAGCAAATCTGAGTATTGCCGTGGAGATTCTTGATATAACTATAGAAGGCTTTGTGATTGTTTTTATTGTCTGCCGCAATTCTGCCTTCATAGCTGGGTTTGGAGGTTTTGATGACGGATCTCAACTTTTTGTTGAAGTTAATAAGGGAATTTTTCCAGTCTTGGGACTTCACCTAGAGTAGGAATAACAGAAATATGGCAAGCATAAGTTACAGTATATATGGATACACATATTTACAACATTATTTGAAGTATGTAAACTAATGATATACAAGACAGTGGTAGTAAGTAAGGTAATAAATTAAACAAGTAGTTATATAGTAAAGGAAGTATGTTCTGCACTGAGCAAATATACACAAAGTATCTATCAGGTACAGTTGGTTTCCTCTGTAGTGAGATGTTTCATAAGGTGGAAAGACTTTATGTCAGAGACATCTCCTTAGATTCATAGCAGGCCACTGATAAGGGACATATGTTTCATGTTGCCTACCTGGGTCCTGCCATGGCCTTTGACACTATTTCCCATGTTGGGATTATTGACATACATTCCCAACTCAACATTAACCCATACATCACTTGCCCGATAGGTAACTGGCTTTTTGAGAGAACACATATACTGTTAAGTTCAGGAGTATTTCCAGGCTCTATCGTGGCCTTCCTCCTCTTTGGTATATACTTCTCTGGCAAAAAAGATGATATCAATGAACTATGGCTAGCTAAGTTTGGTGGTGATTGCAAACTGGTATAGCTACCAAATTCCATTCTGATATGCAAGTACTCAAATTCTCCAGCAAGGGCTAGAGCAAACAAATGCTTGGTGTAATTGTGGGCTTACCTCAGTGCCAAGAAATGCAGTGCAGGTTATTCTGGGAAATCTGGCATTATGTCTACTTACCATATAAATAACTTTCTGCTTAAATCTGACACAGTCATCACGGAGCTGGCTACCTTTGTTGAGAACACATTCTTTTGACCACTGTGTCTCTGTGGCGGTTAGAAAATCCTTCTACCTTGCAGGAACTTATTTTTGCGGCATCTCCTTAAGGTTCAAAAAGTAATAGTCCCACTTTATTCCTTCCTTATTAGGCCCATCATTGAATACCTCACTAAGCACCTAAACCAACCTGACAGACCTCAACATCTACAAACCAGAAACGTATTCAGTCTCAGTAGTCTTAGCTACTCTGATGGATTAATAACCCTGTCTTTTTATTCAGTATCATATAGGGTGACATCTGCTTAGCATTTTTGCTTTTTTTGTTTTTTTTTTCTAAACAGAAAAAGTGGTAAAGCAAACACCCACTCTAGAGACCTAAATCTATACTACCTTATCAGCATCACCAAATAATTTGAAAGGTATGTAACCAAAAATATTTCCCATTTGTAAAGCATACTACCCTTACATATCAAGCAGAACAATTCCCTAGCAACCTATAAAACCAGTCTCGATTACTGGATGGGTGACCACAATTTTTAACTTGGGCTATGTGAAGAAAATCTTTTTCATGGGGATAGCTGTGTCATGTACCAATACTAGAGGACATGTCTGGGCTTCCTGATGGTCTCCTTGGTCATAAGCTTAGTAAAAGCCTAAACTATGTACATGGCATAAAAGATGAGATCAATGAACTATGGCTAACTAAGTTTGCTACTGATTGCAAACTACGTATAAATTGTGTGTGCAAATAAAACTCGTACTGAAAGAGGTGAACAACTGCAGAAATATAAATTTGTGAAGAACAAGTGTTAATGTATCATTCTCAGACGAAAAGATGCTTCCTGTGAATTCAGGAAACAAATAATATCAAGCTTGTTGATTGTGGTCATAGTGACACCTGATGGACACAAGTTTCTAGTAAGAATAATATCCAAATGACAAAGATGATAAAATATTGCAAGATCAGGTTTGCAGTAATGAAATATAATGAATATTGTGCTTACCTCATGTCTGTTAATGACACAAATTAATTATTTTCTGGTTTTACTTCATACATTGTGTGTCCTGCTGCATCAGTGCAGAGAAGCATGCAACATGTGATGAGAACAAAACCAGGTATTGCTAAAATAAACTTAATTGCTTATTAGCTCAGTAGGAGTAAATACTGCTAAATTGCCTTTTAGCCTGCTTTGACAGTATTTTGGCTGATATTTCTATTACTTTAAGGTTTAAAAACAAAATGTGAACTGTGCCATGAGTTAGCATGTAGTTTTTTAAATAAATTATAAAATTTTACATAACCTGATAGAGATTATTAATGTTAAAGTATATGGAAGAGTACAAGAGGTTGATTATGAATTTTGTTTATGCTCACTGCATTTGCAGATTTCAGTAAACATGTTTAAATTAAAGTCAGTATGTTTCTTATACCACTACATTTACCTGAAGTGCTGTATCAATAACCAGTTATATAATCCTCATCAAATATACGCATATTGTGCCTTGAAGTTAGTATTTACAGATTAGCAATGCTCACAAGGGTTACATGTTGCCATAACATAAACAATAGGAACTGTGTGTTCAAATAAATCATCAATTTAAACAGGAGACATATTGGGGCGTTTCTGTATTAACGTGAGACTGTAAAGTCTCCTGCCACAGCACGGAACAGTGTAAGATAAACTTTGCTGATGCCTGCTCTTTGAAATATTATCTCTCAGTTTACAAACTCTATGCCAAGAATAATCTGGTCATCAGTCCAGACGGACAGCTACTTGAAACACAGGATAGCCACACATATATCAAAAAGACCCTGTCAAGACACAGCCATTTTGTTTTGATCAGTGGAAAATTTCAACCCAAGATGTTCAGGTATTTTACAAACATCTGAGAGACAATCACAATATTCTAAGACAATCACAAAATGTTCTGGATTAAAAATACCAAATCCTCAAAAAACAGCGACCACAAAGCTTGTTAAATTCTGATTGGATAAGGGAAGTAACAGGTTTGTAGTTTATTGACTGGACCTTCACAATTAGGTGTTGCTAGAATTTTCTCCAGGAAATAATATAAAACCAATACTGCAGCATCAAAGGGAGATCAGTTTAATTCTACTTCTTGCTTCCATCATACTGTGTTTGTCATACTGCCTGAGTCATGCATCATTCTTATTTATTTGTTAATAAATTATTATTTTGTTAATAAGTTGTTAAATCTACAGCTAATCACTTATCTGACTATTTAGAACATTACAGATAAAATGTCTATCCTAATTTAATCAGTAATGTCTTGCAGGCAGGTTAAGTTTACAGTAAGTTAATTTTGTGTTAGTCTGTTCAATATCTTATTTCCAACTACAATCAGATGCATCAGCCAGTTAAACAAATACTGTGTAAGGTAAAACTTCAATAATTCAGGTAGTCATTTAATGTATCCTAAGCCAAAAAAATGTAAATCATAACACAACAAAGCAATTATTTTGTTGCCCACTCCATGTAGTCACAAATACAAGGACATTATAACTTTAAATTATGTCCACCTTAAATTGTCCTCAGTAAACATGTTTTTGCTATAACAGTTGCCTTACTTGGTTCACAGTTCAATTTTACACGCATATACATACACGTGCACACACACAGACACACACATGCAGCTGAAAACCTCTACAAAGTACAGCCGGATCGTGGTCAAGTGAGGCCTTAGGCAGGGTAATGGATCAGGACTCTCCCACATCCCCACCACTCCCAAGCATCCCAAGCAGCCCTGTCCAGCAGCCATTCCAGTGTCCCATTACTTGCCTTTCTCTCCCCCCCATTTACCATAAAACACTGTTCAAATCTTTCAGTGTGGATACTATTTTCTTCTTTACTTCTACAATAATTATAGATACTTGGATTTAATTTAAAACTTTATTCCAAATTTTATAGCATAAACACCAATAGCCATGTGCTAAACATAACAGTACATTCTCACAATAAAAGCAGGCTTAACATGAGCAGTAGTAAACTTCTCTGCCCTTGAAACTCACATTCAGTGAAACTGCACTGAAACCTGCATTCATAGAAAATGCAGTTGGCCAGTGGCAGATTAAATGTACCTTTGGGTTGTTTTCAAACTATGGGTCCCCTGCACACATGTTTAGGTCCATGCATAAATGCATATGTTCTTTGATTCCCCTTCCTGATTATATTAAATTATATTCTTTGTTTAATACAATGCTGCTTCTTAGAGTATGTTTTAAATTTGTATTTTTGAACATTTTTCCTGTAATTAGTGAAACAAAATACATATGAACAGGGGTCTATTTCATAACACTGAAATTTCATAATGTTGAATTTCATAACATTGAGACCATAACATTGAAAATTCAAACCACTGAAAACCCAAAACATTGAAAACTCAGAACACTGAAAGTGTGCTTCACAACACTGAAAACTAAATTGCACAAGTAAATAATATCACCTCCCCCTATAACACCTAACTAACAAACACACTTTCTACTATGTTTCTGCCCCTGCACCCCCCACACCCCCCTAAATTAAATATACTAACTCCAAGATTGAGCTACAGTGGAAAAAGGTGACTTTTCTAACCTCAGTGTATGGTGATTGTGATACAGTGAGGTTAGGAAATTAACTTTTTTCCACTGTAGCACGATCTTGGAGTTGGTATATTTAATCTACGGGGGTGTGGGGTGGCACAGCTCCCCACATGGGTTGTGTGTTTGTTAGTTAGGTGTTGTTATAGGTGGAGAAGATGTTATTTACATATGCACTGTAGTTTTCAATGTTATGAAGCACACTTTCAATGTTTTGAGTTTTCAGTGTTTTGGGTTTTCAGTGTTTTGGGATTTAAATGTTTTAGTCTCAATGTTATGAAATTTCAATGTTATGAAGTAGACCCATGAACAGACAGTGACCAGGCTCCCAATTTCAGAACATTTCAACCATAAAAGATCACTCAAACTGCTGTCATTATAATTTACCAATAACAGTCAAGACAAAATCTCTGCAGAAGTAAAAGTCATCTGAATAATTCCACAGTAAACAGATCTGTCAACTTTTGAAGAGGATGCGCAAACAACTTTGCATTTCAGTGCTTCATCTACAAATTCACTGTCTACTGCCCTTGAAGAATAAACTGCCTATGTTAAAAATAAATGTGCTGGTGATATGTAATAGGGAATGCCTGCCAGACAACAGTTTCATACTTACTAGGTATCTCATCCAAAAGAGGACACACTCAGGAGTGCAGTACTCCTCCTACCTTATATTACACTGTAGTGTCAGCAATCAATCTATCTGGTGTGGGAAGAGCTCCCACAGCCTTCTGTACCAAAGGCAAGTTATGCTACCTGTTGTACCACTGACAATGAACACAACAACTTTGAAACTTTATGACCCACACTGACAGACTGTAATTCTCAAGGATTTATAAGACAAAAAAAGACACCAAATGAGACCAGGTCATTGGTGTGGAGGTGTAAAGCACTTGCCAATAATTAAGGCTCAGGGTTTGACTCTGAGCAAAGTCATTTAACCAGACAGCCCATCGCACACCCACAGACACACACAGGTTCCTAGTCATTCTCAAATGCAAACAACCACATATAGCTATGATCACGTAACACACACAATATCAGCAGATACCTACTTGCAATCTGATAGCTAGTTTCACAGCTGTCAAAGTAGCTAACAAACTGCTGTTGGGACAGCATGACTAGAACTTAACACATGACTTCTGTGCTTTCCAGTCACTCAGAAAGATTACACTAACTGTACATGTAGTCTACACTTACTGTAAGGCATTATGTAGTTCTGTGCTTAGTAAAATTTTATTAAAAGCAAAAAAGGCCCTTCATTAAACTTTTATTTATGTTTGCTTGTTTACTTGTTTGTTAACTAGGTAGAAGGGCTGACTGATGCCCTTTATGGCTCAGGCTTATTGATAGCAATAACTTTACATGAATATTACATGGAATATTTTTTTTTTGCTTTAAACCTATTTGCAGCCCATGTCCTTGGTAAACACAGCTTTCAAGTTTCAGCACTGTAATACTTTTTCTGTAACTTTTATGCAAGGAAAAAACAGCAAAAATACAAAAAGTCATTCTCTGTTTACTGGCACAGTTTTAATTCTAGGAGTAGTACAAAAAAAACCCACTAAGATAATTTTCAATATACCTGGTATAGCTTGAAGATGCTGTAGCACGATAACAATCAACAAGGACAATAGAATGGTTGCAGTGATGTGGACCTGCAAAACAATTCATGTAGATTCAGTAAGCACCATTGTTAAAGCATTAGCAAGGTTGGTGTACAACTTCACATTTTGCATGAGACGTATCAGTTGCTACATTAAAATGAAATACAGTCCATTCCTTTATATTTTAGAGTAAGCTAGTTAAAAGCTTTGGTTTACCAAAGGCTGCAGAAGGTAGCACAATTAAAAAAGATTATGAAGTATCTGTCTGTACTACTTTAAGTTCACTTAAAGATGGCTAGCTATCTCCACTATTTTAAAAGTGGCATTTTGTTTTCTTCTTTTTGTTTTGATATTTTGAAGATTTCTTTTCCTATTTATTTTTTAATTATTGAGGAAGGTGATTATGTGAGGGCCACCCCTGCCACCAACATCAGAGACTAGGGAACATAATGATGATGCTGATAGCAGCTTTTATTGGTATTTGTGGCATTGCTTTCTCTGACCTACTGTTGAATACAATGTAGAAATATACTTTAAAGAAGGGTTTGATGTTAAGTGGTCCACCAGGTAACCTGTGACTCCTGACTTTAAGGCCCAGTACATGGACCCAGATATTCTTCTGTCCCAGTCCTGTGGTCAGAATGAGAAACTACCAATTTACATAAACAGGTTTTGCTCAGATTTAATCATCTTTCTAACTATAATTTAGCCTGAAAAACTGCACCACATTAAGAAGCAGTAACAGTGGTTCTGAGCAGTAACTACTATTGCTTCTGACACGTGGTTTGAGCTACTACTGTGTGATACAAATGGCCAGACCTCGGAAATGTCTGAAAGTCAGCTTAGTTCTTTGAAAATTGTTAAGGGTTCTGACATAGCATAGCTTCTAAGCTTAACACTTGGGGGAGAGGGACACCATTTTACTATATTCTGAAACATTATCAGTACCTGGAGAAGGAAGTCAGTTCAATGCCCTGTAGTATTCACTGCTATATTTATTTCCTGGAACATTTCTCTCTGGGTAACAAATGAAAATAAGTCAGACCCGAGCCAGACAATCCAGCTAATGAAACTAAATAAATAAAATGTATGTTTAATATTTGCAGCAGCATTGTCCAGACAAGGAACCTGAAAAGCATGGAACAAATCCTAGGCCTGAACACTTTGAAAAAATATCAGAAGATAGCAACTTTTATTAGCCCTATGGGAAGGTTATGTATTAAATTACTGCTAATTAGCATAGGTTCATCGATTAGTACTAGGCTAACTGCCCTTGTGGGCCATTTTAAGTCTATCCAATTAAAGGTCTATATTATATTATCACACGCTTACAAAAGCGAATGATAAATAATCAACCCCATGTAAGCGAAAGCTTACAATGTCGAAACCTCAGAATCACTGTTCCAAAATAATAAAAAAAATTTTAAAACATTACATAATGCCCCCCACACCCCCCAATGTGGGGGGGGGGGCTGTGCCCCTCCACCCCCTGCTTAAATAGACCAATTCTGAGATCGCACTATAGTGCCAAAAACAGCAAAGTAATGAAAATGGCCAAGCAAATTCTTTCCCAGGGAAAGAATTCGCTGACAAGCCGCTTCACTATTTTGCCTTTTCGCTCTTTTTGGTTCGATCAAGACACATTCGACAAGCTGCGTCTGTGATCTGGTAATAGAAGCCCCTAATTACAACATGGAAGAATCAAACCCTGCACTTTGTGTCTGTAAGGTAAACACCTTACAATCTCCCACCCCAGAACAGCATCAAACACCAACGAGAGTGGGATAACCTCAGCACCTAATGTCTTTAAGGGTAGAATGACTGATTACTCAAAAGGCTACACATTTTTTATTATAGTTAACACGTTGGCATTTGTATCAGATAAAAAGGCACCTGACTCAAGGTTAAAGGCAATGCTGGAGACTACAAAAATTCTGATTTAAAGCCGAACCAAGACAAATGATGTTTCAGTAAAGCAGAGCTCCAGTACTGCTGGTGGAATCAGACCAGATGCAAACTAAGTCAAAACAACTGCTGGGTTACAAAACCCGTCTAGCATAACTGAGTTAAGCCAAGCCCTAGGCATGATCAATGACATGGGAAAGTTTATACCAGACACTTTAGCAGTGGCTTGGCCTTTAACAGAGTTAAAAAGAGATATTTTCTGGTTATGGGGACATGCTCAAGCCAAGCATTCAGCAAAGTAAAATAAACTGTAACTACTGCTCCACTGCTCGCATACTATAATGGCACTAAGTCAACGAGTGCAGATGCTAGCAGCTACAGCCGAAATATAGTATTACTCCAGGTGAATGAAAAAATTTTTTAACCCTGTTGTCTGCTGCTCTAGAATGTTGGACAGAGATTTTCCCAAATCAAAAAAAAAAGAATGCCTTGCAAGTGAGTGGGTCTGTGAAAATTCTCCAGATACCTAATATGGCTTGTGGATTTTCAGCTCCAGACTGACGACAAGCCATTGGTTTCATTAGTCAACTCATGTAACCTATACAAAGAGCCACCAAGGTGCCAAAGACTATTAATGAAAGGAATGAAATTCAATGCCAGAACAATATCAGTACCTGGAAATCAGCCAGTTGTGGTGGATTTGTTATCCAAAAATCCTATATATTACCCACAATTACCTGATACCAAAGAAGACATTGCTAGATATTGTGCAAAGCATAATGATGACAAGACCCATGAGCACCAGGGGACTATTCAAGCACACGTAAGTTATTCAAAATGACTGAGAAATGCAAGGTGTAATTCAGTAGGCTAGAAATGGATGATTAAATCATTGAATACAAACCAAACAGCACATACATAAGTGCTATACTGTCAGAATGTAGAATGAATATGATGGCTTGCTGTTATATCAAAGCAGAAACATAGTGCCCTCATCACAATGAGCAGAAGCACTGCACTACATACACAAAGGCCATCAAGGTCTTACCAAATGTCAAGAAACAGCTAAAATGTCAGAGTGGTGGCCAAACATCAACCAAGACATTGTAAAACTGGTGTCCAAGTGTCAGTTTTGCATTCTGATAAACCATTCCTGATATAAAAGCCACTTTTGCCAACACCTTACTCCAAATTTCATGGCAAAAGACAGCTGCTGTCTTGTGTGAGTTTCAAGTCAAACATTACTGTATAATGGTAGAATATTACTCTGGTGGTATAAAAAATAATCCAAACACCAAACATGACTAGTCAACAAGTCAGATTCAAAACAATGTTCTCAAGATATGGAGTACCTATCAAACTGGTTACAGATAATGGTGCACAGTTTATGGCTATTACATTCCAACATTTTTTTTTTTTTGCTAACTATGGTTTCCCCCTTACCACATCAAGTCCTCATTATCCACAGTAAAATAGTGAAGCTCAGAGAGCAGTACAAAGCCAAAAAGACACAAAGACAAATAGATCCTCACAAAGCTATCACAGCAGACTGAGTAACTCCATATAGCGCCACCACCACAGTTAAGACCTTCACAGCTATAGCCTGGAAAACAACTATGAACAGATGCGCTAAAGTTAGAGTTAAAACTTAAGCCTAAAAAATAATCAAAAAGTGAAAAAGCTTTGTAAAAAGTTTTTTATAACAAGTGTCATTCTTCAGTCAGGCCAGTCAGTCCACTTAACGTTAGAAGAAAAGAAAAAGTGGGATACAGCAGGTGTTGCAGCAGTGCAAAAGACTGCTGAACCACAATCCCACATATCTCACAAGCTGCAAACAAAGGATGGTTTCATGGTTAGATGAAACAGAAGACATATACTATTGGCTCCTGATGAGTGTTAACCTCTATGCAGTGTTCCAGAGAATCAGCTAACCCAATGTAAAGCAAGAATAACCTGATCAATGTCCAATACAACTGCACTTGTACCAACAAAGGATCTACCTCAACAGAGTATACAGGAAATGGATGGAAGTCTGAGTTCAGCTATTCATAGTGACATATCATGTGCTATCAGACCAATACAATCAAATGTTAGTGTTCCTGTTCCTGTTGAATCCTGTTTTGTTATGTGACTATAGAAGTTCTAATACATGTTATAATAGCCTGTCTCAAAGTTTCATTCCATGAGTTCTTATTACATTTCAAATTTCAGTTCAGGCAATATTTGAGAGACCAGAAATGGTCAAGAAGCATTTGTAACTAAGTTGTGACAGCATTAAGGGGTCATACTGACTTTGAAAATTCTTGTGATGAATACTGTTATATCGGGTCTATATTACATCAACAAATGATTAACTGTTCGAATCTCTAAAGGTCGACATTTAAATGGTTGAAGATGTAAAAAAAAAACATTAAACAAAAAAAAAAAGAAAAGGGTTTTAGCAGGGGGGCAAGCCCCTCTGCACCTCCACACCCCCGCTACTTAAATATACCAACTCAGAGATTGCACATCAGTGCACTACAGTGCAGAAACGGGAAATTTCCCCTTCCCTACATTGTAGTGCGATCTTGGAGTTGGTATATTTAAGTAGGGGGATGTGGGGGGCACAGTTCCCCATTTGTGGGGTGCAGGGGGGCATGCCCCCTGTTTACACCCTTTGATTTTTGGTTTTGTTACTTCGGTTTTTTTTTTGTTGTTTTTTTTTTTAAAGATTTTCGAACGATTAAATGTTCGATCTGTAAAGGTCGACCTTTACAGATTCGAACATTTAATCTTTCGTTGCTCTAATCTGGACCAGTTATATCTAATGTTTATAAATAATCATATTGTTTGTATGTGATATCCATATGCTTTTTCAGGATCAGTTCACTGTGTTAAATGTATAGTGCATTGGTTGTGCAACATCATACATAATAATTTTCAAAAAAAGATTTTTCTCTTAAGAGGGGGAGATGTGACAATAAGTGAAAGAAATCTGATAAAGTAAAAAACCAAGGTGAAACTATGGCTAAAAGGAACCTACGAACACTTTTTCTCAGCGCTTTCATTCTCTTTAATGTTTCTACAAGAACTTCATCAGAATAGTTTGTAAAACACACACACACACACCCCTTAAAAGATTCAAATAATCATGTGATAAAGACAACCCATGCAAATAGTCTAAAAGTGGGCATTGCCCCCAAATCATAATACTACTGGCTACTAATCATTTATGCTCTAAAGTGCATGCAGTTAAGTTTGGTTGAACAGTATTGTTAGCAATTGATTTATGACTAAAATACCATAACAAATCTCATCTTCAAATCCTTTGTCTTAGTAAAAAACACTTGACATTGACTGATTCATTTAAACCAGGCAGTTTATCGGCATTCAGCCTGATCTGCCAAAGTGTCTCTTTACACTCTAGTAGTGTCTTGGTGTCACCAGTGAAATCCTCGACAGAAACAGAATCTAAAATTAAAAAAGAAAATTTTTGAAATCTTTACATGTAACAGTGTGCTTAGCCAAAGCATTACTAAAATCCTTCTCCTTGATGGCTAACGTGTTAGCAGATTCTTCTTTTTAATGCTTAACAGTTTTGCCTATGTAAAAACAACATGATTCACAAATAGCTTCATACACCACATGGTTGGATGAACAGTCATATCTGTCTCTAGCCCATATAGTCACATCCAAATTTTTGAAATGGACGAAAGAGTTAAAAAACTCCAAAATTCTTCTCTGCTTCCTTTCCACAAAAATCAAATTGTCGATGAATCTTCTATAAAACAAAAAAAGTTTTTGATTTAGAGAAAGAAATAGGTGATAGACCTATGTTTTCTTTCAAGAAAACTGTCAACATTAAAATGTTATGTGAGAGGAATGAGAAGCTGGAAGTAAAGAAAAGATCATCATTAACCCCAGGGACTTTCCAATGTGGACATTGTAATCAGTGCCGTCACATTTGTAACTCTTCTTTCATCCATTTCAAACATTTGTACCTGACTATATGGTTAAGGGAAGGGTTTGTTTATGAAAAGTTTTTAGTGGGATATTAAAATTAATATGGAAGAAAGGTGAGAAAAATGAAATAAAAAAAGAAGTTATGTACTTACCATAACATTCGATGTTTGTAGTCCATCTCGCTCTTCATTCTTACCCTTGGGACCGGAGTCGAATCTCAGCTCCGACTTTCGGCCATACTCCAGCCCAAAAAGTTCTGGATGGCTCGTGGCTATGAGGTATCCCATCATGCATCACCATCATTCCCAAGATCTTGTTTGCCGCGAGAAAACAAATACAGAGACAAAGAAAAAAACAAATGGAAAGGACTGAAAATAAACAGTAGGCACTCTACCCCCAGGTTCTCAAGGAGGGGGCAGGAGGGAGGGTTCGTAAGAATGAAGGGCAAGATGGACTACAAACATCAAATGTTATGGTAAGTACATAACATCTTTATGTTCTGTAGTCCTATCTTGGCTTCATTCTTACCCTTGGGACCTTCATCTTGGGTGGCTCATTGAAAAATGCTCCTGAGTACTGTGGAACCAAAGGAAGACCTGTTCCTAGAAACCATATCCAGTTTGTAGTGAGTAATGAATGTATGAGGTGAAGCCCATGTTGTTGCAGCACAAATGTTGTCTATTGGAATTTTAGCCTGAAAAGCTATTGAGGTAGACACAAACCTGGTAGAATGAGCTTTCACCTTGAAAGGAGGATCTTTACCACTGGAGGAATAGACAAAAGAAATGTAACTGGAAATCCAGTAAGATAGTGTGACTTTAGAAACTGGAAGGCCCTGCCTAGAGTCTGAGAAGGAGACAAACAACTGGTCTGACTTTCTGAAATCTTTAGTTCTATCCAGGTAAAAACACAATTGTCTATGCACATCCAGTTGATGGAATTTATACTCTGCTTTGTTAGAAAATGGAGGGAAGACCACAGGCAATTCAACAGACTGATTAATATTGGCTTGAGAAGAATCTTAGGGTTAAAGGAAGGGTTTGTCCTCAAGGAGACCCTATCTTTATGAAATACCAAATAAGGGGGCTTAATGGAAAGAGCTTGCAGTTCAGACAGCCTTCTTGCAGACATGATAGCCACTAAAAATATAGTTTTCCAAGTTAAAAACTTGAGGTCACATGTTGCTGAAGGTTCAAAAGGTCTTGATGTAGGTTTATGGAGAACAAAGTTCAAATCCCATGGAACCACAGGATCCATGACTGGGGGTCCCAGTAAAGTGGTCCCTTTGAGGAAGGCTCTACAAAGCCTATGAGACATAAGATTAGGTTCGTTGGCAACATGAAAAGTGGAAATGGCTGCCAACTGGACTTTAATAGTTGCTGCTGCTGAACCTTGATTGAATAACTGCGAGAGGAAGTCTAAAACAGCAGAAATGGGAGCTGTGTAGGGATCAAGTTTCTCTCATGGGCCCAAAAGGAGAATCTTTTCCATTTACTGGTATAAATTTTCCTAGTAGAAGGTTTGTGGGAAGATGACAGAATGTGTACAACCTCGGGAGAAAAGTCATGAAACCTGACTAGGGAAGGAATTGGTGTAGCCAAGCTGTCAAGTTGATGGTGTGGAGAGAGGGGTTGAACGCCCCTGATGTGTGTCAGTAAAACTGGAACTGGATCAAGAGTCCAAGGTTCATCCACTGGATATGGTCTGAGGAAGGGGAACCAAATCTGTCGAGGCCAGTAAGGAGTAATTAGGATCATTCTGCTCCTCGAGGATATTGCTTTCTGAATTACCTTCGAAATGAGGGGGAAAGGAGGGAAAGCATAGAGAAGTCCAGAGGACCAATCGTGAATGAATGCATCTCTTGGAGTCTCCCCTTCCGGGGGAATCAAGGTAAAGTAGCTGTTGCATTTGGCATTGAGAGGGGTGGCAAACAGATTGCAACAAGGCTGACCCCATCTGTGAAAAATTAGTTCCGCAATGTAAGTGTTCAGAGACCACTCATGAGGCATCAGAATAGTCCTGCTGAGCCTGTCTGCTATGATGTTGGATTTCCCCAGGATGTGCATTGCCACTAGAAAGTGCTGGGAAGACACTCCCCACTCCCATACTCGAAGGGCTTCTCTGCAGAGGGGGTAAGATTTGGTTCCTCCTTGCTTGTTTAGGTACCATAACACTGACATGTTGTCCGAGTGGATTGCAATCGCTCCTAGAGGGAGAAAGCTGTGAAGTGCTTGCAATGCTAGAAGTACTGCTCTCATATCCAAGATGTTGATATGCAAATGAGCCTTGTGATCTTGCCATGTGTCTTGGACTATTCTCCCTAGATAATGCCCTCCACCCTATCTGGGAGGCATCTGTGGTCACAGTGGCAACTGGGGGGGAGAAACAAATGGTCTGCCTGTGTTTAGGTTGCTGGTCTGAATCCACCAACGAAGATCCTGTTTGCACAAATTTGTTATCAGGGTAGGGTGAGACAGAGGGAGGTACTGCAGTGACCACTGGGCAAAGAGTAACCACTGCAGGACCCTTATGTGCAGTCTGGCTAATGGAACTAGTGTTATTGTGGAAGCCATGGTCCGTAATAGCTTGAGCACTACCTTTGCTTTGACTTTTCTTAGAGGAAGTAAGGTCAAGACTTGTTCCCTTAGACTCTGAATTCTTTCTGCAGGAAGGTATGCCCTCATTTAAATGGTGTTTATTTTGGCGCCAATAAAATTCACATGCTGAGAGGGCGACAATGCAGATTTTTTCCAATTTACTGTAATTCCTAGCTGCAGGCAAGTTGAAATGGTAGCGTCCCTGGCCTATAACAGTAGATGCCTGGTAGTGGCAGCGAGGAACCAGTCATCCAGATATGGAAACACCTGGAATTCCTGACGTCTCAAGTGAGCCGTAACCACTGCCATACATTTGGTGAATACCCTGGGGGCTGTGGTGAGACCAAAGGAGACCTTGGAAGACTGGGGACCAGTCATGGAGGTATCCTGAGGCTGCAGGTCTCTGCTGTGTAGGGAGAGAGAGGGAGCTGAGACTGAAATTGGCACCTTAGGGGGAAGAGTGTCAGTACCTCTGGATGAATCTGAAGTCCTGGACAGCACACTCCTCATCACCTCGAATGCCGATTGCCCCAGCTCTCAGGATGGCCTCTGCTCCGAAGATGCAGAGGCAGCCCTCGGTACCGAGGAGATGGGCTCCGAAGCAGATGTGGGGTCCAAGCTCACCCACACCGAAGCACCGAGAGGTGGGCTCGGAACCGAAGAAGTTCAATTCAAAGCATCCCCCTTGGGTCAGACCAGAGAGCTGAGGATCCTCGACCCCATGGATGGCACCGAAAGGGTCGGAGCGGATATTGTAACCGAGAGATCAACTGAGGTAGCTGGGGCCAACCTATCCACAACCGAAGGCACTGACAGCTCTGACTCCAAAGGCTCAGAGAAGCTCGAAGGAGGAACATCGATCGGGTGTGAGGGCACACTGGGCTCCGGAGTCGACTGGGATAGAGCCGAAAGCCAATTTGCCAGCACCGAAGTCTGAAGCAGTCTCTGCACCACTCTCTCGACGTCCCCATCAGAAAGGCTCCTAGAGGACCTGGAAGATAGAGTGGGGGATCTAGATCGCTGGAATATAGGCGACCTAAGAGTTGGAGAAACCAGACGAAGTTCAGATGACTGGCTCCGAGATGTATTGTCAGTTATCGGCTCCAAAGTTCCTGGAGTCGAGACTGATGGATCCACTAAGCTAACCTCTGTCAGCACCGAAATCAGTGGAGCCAATGAGGGGGAAGCCACTTTGGCAATTTTGTCTGGTGGCTCCGACAAAACAGAATGGATGGGAGTCCGCCTTTTGGTAGTTTTTGGTCTGTCTTTTTTGGAGGAGGCAGGAGATTTAGAACTGATGAGAATGCCCATTCCTCCTCAAAGGAATGTTTTAATAGTCCCTTCAATATCAGTTTGTTCTTCCTCTCCTGAAGAACATGAAGACTGAACGCATGACAAAACAGGCAAGACTCATGGAGGTGGATAGCCCCCAAACAGTAAACACACAAATTGTGCCCATCAGTCAAGGACATCTTCTGGGTACATTTAGTACACTTCTTGAAGCCCGAAGGCTTATGATCCGTAGAGTCTTTTGACATAATGCAAAACCACAATCCGCGCTGCAACACACAATAATTAAACAGAGGACTAGGTCCTCTAGTTTAAATGGGCCTAGGCCTAAGGGGAAACAGAATAAATCAAGGACTAGGTCCTCTAATTTAAATGGGCCTAGCGCAGGGGAAAAAGGAAAACAGAACCGAGAACTAGGTCCTCTAATTTAAACGGGCCTAGCCCAGTGGGGGACAAACAGCCTAGCCCAAAGAGGAAAACAGGCAGGGCCGGCCTTAGCTGAAATGGCGCCCTAGGCAAAGTAGTGCTCTGGTGCCCCTTAAGCCCCACCCATGGCATACTCATGACACCCCCTATTTAAGCCACACCCACAGATAGGTCACTCCCCATGAAAGCCACTCCAGTTATTTCCTTCAGTTTTTTAAATGCATGAAAATCAGTGAACACTGTCATACTGAAACAAAAGAAACCTTGTGATGTAGTTAAAATGCCAGTGAAGGTGTAATTTTCCTTTAATCTTATCTGGGGAAAGATGAACTTGATTTTCACTCCATGTAAAACATTAAAGCCCACAGTCAAAGGCTGTCTACTTCTCACATAGTACATTATAAGGGTCTATGTTATATGTCCGAAGATTTCTAACTTCAAACATACATAAAAAAAAAAAAAAAAAAAAAGAAACAAATCTAACCATTGTAGGAAGGGGGGCAAGCCCCCCTGCACCCCCCGCTCTTTAAATATTCCAACTCCAAGATCACACTACAGTGCAGCAAAGAGAAACTTCCCTTTACTAAAGAGTGGGAAGGTGTGAGTGGTGCAGCCTCCCACGTGGGTGGTGCAGGGGGGCTTGTCCCCCTGCTTTAACCCATTACTTTCATTTTTTTTTTTTTAAATGTTTAAAGTTTTCTAACTTCGACCATATGGTGTCAATCATATGGTGTTTGAAGTTAGAAATCTTCAGACATATAATATAGACCCCATTATAAGCATATTACCTTTGGTCACTGATGACACATTCCGGTTCTCCTCACAGTAGATTAAGCTGCTAGTAGCAGATGAATTTCCACCTGCATGTTACAGACAACAGTTAAATAATAAGGAGGACTGCACCCATGTAAAAAAATAAAACAAGATCTGTAAGTTTCATAAGAACACAGCTGAGCAAATTTGACAGTGGTAAGTGCACGTATTGGTTTGCGCATATAGATGTTGTAGCTGTTAATACTTGCAAACAAACCAGCAGCCAAAAAACAAAATTTTGATTCACATTAAATATTTTAATATGCTTTTCCCCTACCCATGCCGCAGCCAACACTATAGCTGAGCCAGACAGCGATTCCCATGTGTGCAGAGACTCCATCCAAACCATCTATGTGAGATATCAACTGACCATACAAATGACAACTTGAAGGTGACTGCTACAAGTGGTTATAAGGACAAAAAAGGAATGAGAGATAAGTCTTCAGTTTTGCTTTCCTTTAACATGGTAATTAATGCCTCTAAAATTTAGGCATTCCATATTTTCCAAATGTCCATAACTAAGTTTAAACAAGAATAGGCAAAAACTTCACATACATAAATTTCTCCCCTAAAGCTAATTCAAATTAAATTCTATGGATAAAATGTCTAATGCTCAATAAGTAAATATATCAATAAATGAGAGAAACATGTAAACACTATACATAATGTGGTAATATGCCTTTTAAGGTTGTTATGGTAAAGACTGTGATGCTCACATCACCATTTTATGCCCCCATACACCTTCATGGTCAATATAATTAGCTCAGGGGTCTCTATATCTTAGGGTGAAAAGAATTCCCTTGCATAATTCATCTTCGACTAACATGCTTTTCAATGAGTTGATCAAAAACTACGGCTGATAAACCACAATCAGTGAATTTGGTTAGTCATGGGGTTTGGCCAGTTAAACAATTCCTGTATTTAATAGTGTACACATTATGACACTCTGACCAAATGTCTTTAAAGTTTTACCTGTGCTGTTATTAAACTTGCTTTTGAAATAAGGAATAATGTGCATATCCAAAACAAACTGAAACCCTGGTATTCAGAGTTGTAAATCACCGTTTATCATTTCTAGTCTCTACGTTTGATTATTGTTAATTTTTTTACTTTTCTGCTAAAGTAATAATAATATTTGCAATCACAATAATTTTGCTTGCATGCTACTTTGAACACCTCAGCACTTTATGACTTGCAAAATCAAATGAAAATGACTTCAGTATAGATCAGGTTGCCAGGCACAGCCAGTAATTAAATTTGATGGCTTTGCCGATTTTGTTGGGAGAAGACAAGTTTCTGTTGTATTTCTGTCTTCAGGCCACCAGTCACACAGAAAAAAAAAATCTTATCAGTCCGTGATCCACCTCAGTAAATGAAGAATGGGATGAGAGACAGGCATGATCTAAATTTTATACTAGCAGGCAGCAGCTCACACTGGAGGAGGATGTCTGTGGTGATGACAGAGCAAAAGCATCACTGATTGGATGCTTTAATTAATGCGCAGTTATCCCAGCCATTGACATGTGTTACTGTAGATTCAGGGGGAGGGGAATGGAAGAGCACAGCAGGGAATCCGGCTTTGTTGTTATGCATGTTTGAGGGATGGACTAAGGAAGTGGGGGGATGGGGCAAATGCCACAGTTACGATGGACTTGAGGTATGCCGAGAAGAGCACAGACCTTTATGGACTGTCAGACTGAAAATAAATAAATAACTACAAATTGCGCCCTTTATGAGGTCGGCGGTACGGCGCCCTAGGCGGTCGCCTAGTTTGCCTATGCCTAAGGCCGGCCTTGCACATCTCTACATTTACGTTTTATGCACTTAGGGTTTTCCCATGTTTCAGCCGGTACCACAATATGGCAGTCTCCCCCTCCCCTGCAAACACAGCAGGTGCATACACAAACAACCACTACCTTTCAATGGCTTCTGATGCAAGTTGGGAGCTATTATTAACTCACCAAATGATGCTGACATTCTACAGGTTTTACTGAGACCAAATACTGGTGTCAGAACCATGGCCTTAAGCTCAATGCCAAAAAATGCGTCATCCCCTTTGGGAAAAACCCGGCTCCCATGAATCACTACATTGATGGTAGTCCACTGAACACAGACGGCATTATGACAGATCTGGGAACACAGACTGACAGGAACCTCTCTTTTGACCACAATGCCACTGTGGTCAGAACGTCCTATGTGACACATCTCATTACTAAGGGTTTTGCATCCAGGAAGAAAGAGGTCATTGTCTCCCTCTACTCTTCACTCATTAGGCTAATCATAGAGTACAATGCCTCATTTGGTATGTACATTACTAGACACTTGCAACAACCGGAGAGGCCACAAAGGTTCCTCACAAAGAGGATCCTAGTGTCTCATATCACCTACTTAAGAGACAATCTCTGCTTGACTTATAAAGCCACGTCTGACTCAGCTCTGTTAGAAGTGCTACATCTAAAGAAATCCCAATCCCTCTGCACTACACACTCCGGAGATCATCCTCATTACCTCAATCAACAGAACGTGCTGGAGGGACGGGTTCATAACACAGAGACAGCCCATGCTATAGAATAAACTTCCCATACATGTCAAAGTACCTCACTAGTCCTCCTCAAGAGAAATCTTGATGAGTGGATGGGAAATAAAAATTCACCCCCCGGAGATCACTGCAGTGACTCTACTCAATAGAGGGACTGAGAACTAAGGTCTGGTGGCACGATGCCAGGGTAATCCTATGGGCTAGGCTTGTAAAGGCTCCAGGGCCATTAGCCCAGAACACACCTATGAACAATCTAGTGGTGTATTACAGCTGATTTATAAACTGTTATAGTACACCACACCCAGGCATGATAAAACAATTTAGCATATAGTCATGGCTGCCCATGAAGAAAAAAATAAAGTAGAGGTTCTCCTGGAAATAAACAATGAAAAAAGAGACCTGCAGGCAAAAAAAAGTGATTTATTATAACAGCTGGAAGGAGTGACCACATACAAAGAGCACATATTCTAATGTTGCAGCAGGTGGCATCAAGCATCATGCAGGGTTTTAACACTGAAAGAGACAGGAGGTTGTGCGCCTGAATAACAAAGTTTGCACTGTACAGTCATAAGGAAGAAATGGGTACCGTGGACATCAGCATTATCCTTTACAAAAGGAGTCTACTGCTTGGTTCATACCACACAAGGCAAGCATTGTAATGTGAACCAAGAGACAGGAGTAGTCGAGCATGCAAATGCTAAGTGAAACAACAAATTTTTTTTACACAGAGCAAGTGCAGTGCCAACGAAATCCTCAGCAAAGTTACATCATACAAACACAAAATATTTTTATGAATCCAACCTTATGCTTGTTTGCCTGATATTATAATCCTAGATAAAAAGGTTAACGGTATAATCTGAAGATTTTACAGTCCAAGTGAAAAATCTAAAAGGCATGTTAAAAATAAAATAATCAAGATACACCCCCCCCCCCAAAAAAAAATAATAAAAATAAATAAATAATATGAACAAGCCTTAAGTATTCTATAATTCAGTATGTTACCCGTGTTCAGTACATCATGAACGTTTGACAAGAATCCTGGAAAAAAGTGGGCAGTGATACTTATCCATTTTACTTATTTATTTTTTGTTAGAATGCATATACTCAAGAATAACCATTTTATTTCTGCCAGAATATTGTTTTTAAAATTATAAAAAAAAGTCAGTATTGACAAAACAGTTCCTCTTTCAGTGGCCTAAGAGACAAGAAAGTTTTACAGTTTTTACACCAACATTATGGAAAATTACGACACTACAATAAGGGAACACATTTTATATTCTAGGAGTAACAGATTAAAATATCTGACAATTTGTTAAGGTTTTACTTTCGTAAAAAGTAATGGCACACTCTCACTGATTCTCAGCATTTTAAACCCTTATATTGTCAATTTATTAAAATAACTGTTCTTTTAACCCAAATTTATGCTGTGCAATGTGGGGTATACAGCAACTCAGACACAGAACTTTGTCAATTGAAGAAGGGACAGATTTTACCTGACAATAACACTGTAATTTTCACAAATGTTTCTAGGTGCTTGATGAATTAGCTGCTTTTCCATGTTTTTCTGTCCACTTATGAGATGGCAAATTAAACCATCCAGGCATTTTTTTCAATGTGTCTATTTACTCAAATTTTAAGAGACAAAATTATCATGGTATAGCTGTCAAGTAAAGTATGCTACATTATCTTGGAAAGCTCAGTACCAGACTACACTTTTCCTAACATTCTGTGAACAATAAAAGTAAAGGCATGTTCTATACACACAGGTAATTTTATCTGCAATGGTGGACTGAAGAGATTTAAGTAGCAAACTGAACAATGCAAAGAGATTACCAGGAGGCATTAAAGAACTGTTATCGCCAAAGACAAACTGAACAGATTTAGCTGATATGCAGCACAATGCAAGAGGAATATCATCAGCAGTCAAGGAAGAATTGCAATAAAACTGATACTGTACGAAAGCAGAAGCATTTAAATTAAAATCTGAGAAACAGGAAAATTAAATTTAGACTTTCTTGTTATACTTTCTATTCCTCAAACTAATAAACTTTAAAAGGTTTACACTGGCTTTCAACCAACTATAATCACTAGCATTTTGTGACTTTTAAAATTTTAACATTACTAAATTATTATTTCTGCTGAACCTTGTGTGTCATAGGTTTGGTACGGATTTCATTTATCTGTATGACATTCTGGCAAGATGTGTTCACTCTGCAAATCTTTTAATCCAGTAGTGTAATGAAGGCTTAGTATTTTTAGCAAGAGTTCTACTGTACCATGCACTGTAGCTTACACTGTTGCCAAAACCCAATGATAATGATTAATTTCTGACAAACCAGCATTAAGCGCTACTGAAATGGGCCTAAATGTGATAAATATAAACTATTCATATTCAAGTACACCAGTAACTATATATGCAGTTAACAATGAAAATATGTCATAGACACATTTAAATAGTCTTAATGGAACATGTTACCATAATCTGCAAATATGAAACATAACCGCCATGTACTGCTCACAAATTCAGCACATTAAATATGAGTTAATTATTTTAAATCACGGTGATTTGATGGTCACCCTCACTAGAATGCAAGGACAAATACTTCTCACACATGTGGACATTAACGTAACAAACCGTCTGCCAAGTGATGCAGCCATGCTTAAATTAATTAGTAACTACCCCCAAAACATTATAAATTTTACCCCTACAGATCGGAAACTTTTAAAACATCAATTAGGAACAAAGTCAAAAATTCACAGGTAAACCTCCATAATGGTAATTAGTTGTCACTTATAAGTTTTAAGTATTTAAAACAAACTGCAACTTCCTATACAAAGCATAATTCTACAGTTTGGACCAAAATCAAGCAAACTTGACATGTATGTCCAGTCAACATGTGAACCCATAAAAATGTAAACAGGCTGTCTGCTGGTTACAAACTGGGAAAGCAAAAGGCAACTAAACAATCCGTTCCAAATGAGAAATGGTGCTTCAAACCTTAACTAATAAAAACACAGCAACATAGTGAGCAATACATATTATATCAATACGTCTATAGGACTCATCACTGCCCAGAATACCTATGAATTAACAAAAACACAATATTATGATTACTAAAACACAATTACAAATACAGTTAAAACTTTGGCATTTGAGCACATGCTACTGTGCAGTAAACTTAGTAACTAACCCTGAATAACTAAAAATGACTCCACCATTAAACAGAATTTCTCGGTTGGTATGTACAAAAGCAGCAGTGCTTCTCAGGTTATTTCTCTGTCTGACAGTAATGAAAACATCAGTGTTTGGTTTGGAGCGTTCACCAAGAATTGCTGAGGTGGTTAATTAGTACCTTGGTTTAGAAACAGGCTGGATAAAAGTGAGCAGCTTAAATTACAAAAACACACACACGCATACACTTACCTTTGTTCTAAAGCAAATGCTACACGCGGACACATGGACTTGGTGTAAAAGAACTGCTTGTTTAAATTACGCGCAGGCTTGAAGAATGTATTTACGTCCACGCTGGTGTCATGACGCATGTATGCTGATTCTTGTACAGCGATGTTTTCTTTTTCTTTTTTTTTTTTTTTTAATTCTCCGGGGCAACCTGCAGCTGTAAGTGGGAGGGCGCTCAACTCCTCTTGCAACTGTAAGTGGGAGGGCGCTCAACCCCTCTCACGCTATGCTTCAGGCTTCCTGAACAGGGAGCCAAGAAGAATGCAGATTTTATTAATTAAAATAAACACTTAAAAATAGCGCCCTTTCCAAGGCCGGCCTGTACAGCACCCTAGGCGGTCGCCTAGTTCGCCTATGCCTAAGGCCGGCCTTGAAAACAGGCCTAGCCCAAAGAGGAAAGGGGAAAAGGCAGCACAGGAAAAAGCGATGCAGGGATACCAATAAGTCCAATGGAAGAATAAGCAGCAAATAGTCCAAAACAGACAGAGACTGCGAAAAACACACTAAACTAGCAAGACAATATAGCAATATCCAACAACTGACAATTCAAATTATTGAAAATATCACTTAGCCATGGCCAAGAAGAATCACGTCAGAGCTGAATGAGCGACAAAAGAGATCTGGGGGATGTTGGCGATGCATGATGGAATACCTCATAGCCACGAGCCAACCAGAAGTTTTTGAGCTGGAGTACGGCCGAGACGGAGCCGAATCCCAAGGGTAAGAATGAAGGTGAGATAGGACTACAGAACATCCATTTATGCAGCACATTTACAAAATACTCTCTTTGCCAATCCATTAACTTTTTGTACATTATATACTTTACACCTTCTGGGCTGATACTGAATCAACACTTTCTTTCCTAAGTACCTCATCCAATTCACTAATAGTATTTATTTTTCAAATTCTTCTTAACTCATTCTGGATTTTTTTCCTTTCCATTCTCTGAAATCTTCCTTCTTTTTACTGTTATACATATTTTCCACATACTGCAATACAATACTCATAATTTGCTCGTGTTCTTTTTACCTTTCATTTTACATTGTTATTTCCATCGTTATACTAATATCTCCTTTTATATTTTACCCAAATATACAGATATTGCCTCTCTTCTCATATATAAATAATATCTCTGCCTAAGCAGTGATACAGTATCTTAATTTTTCTAGATTTATTTTATATATTTCTTTTTTTATAGCACAATACTCTCTTGTATTATTCTCTAAATTCTTGAATACATTTCTACACATTTTCCCATACTTCTCTTTGTCTTCCTATCTTACATCATCCTACCATGAAAAAAAAAACAAATATTTTTTATACTTCTTTTTAAATTCAATCCACCATTTAGACCAGTTTTTTTAGAAGTCCTTCATAGTTATATGACCCTACTACAACTGCAATACTTCCCACTCTTCAGTTTCATCCCGTAATTTTTCATTTATTCTTTTCATTTTTGTTATTCCCTTTCGTATTTTAATGTACTCCCTTTCTTCCATCACCTCCATCCATATTGCTAAATGTTCCGGAAAACACATCACAACTGTATCATCATCATCTGTAACCCCCAAGCCTTCTGATAATACAAAATAATCAATTTCAGATCCACGTGCCTCTTCAGTAAGTTCTGAAACAGCAGAACTGTCACCTGGATCATCCTGCTTGAATATTTTTAACATAACATCATTTGTAAGCCCTCCTGACACCAGTTCTGTTATCTGCACCACTTCAACACACTTGCTTACTTCCTTTTCCATGGAGACAGCTAAACTCTGCTTAGCTGTAACATCTACCAGACAGGAATCTTTGTTTGCATTCTGAGGCTCCATATCAAATAAACCTTTCTCCAAATTCTGACTTTCCACCTTCAAGCTCTCCACAGCTTTTCTCTCCTACTCTTTCCCTTCGGCCTCTTCCTCACTACTGTAGGTGCCCTCCGATGCTATCTAGCAGCTCAATTTCCCTGAATAGTATGAATACCACCTGAGATCTCCTTGGAAAAAAGGTTACTAATCTAGTGAGACTAATCTGGTCGAAAAACAATAAATAAAAAACTTGAAGCCCTTTTGAATGTCACTGTATATTAGGTAGTCATCTGCCTGTAAGAGGTGATACCTAATATGATCATTGATAGAGTGAAGAGAACAGGACCCAGCACTGACCTCTTTGGCATATCAGTGTTATTGCAATGTGTATCAGCCAAGAAAACACTAAGTTACATGGCTACTTATTTGTCCTTTGGTGTTCTTCTCAAAATAATACAAAAGGATGGATAAGCATATTGTACTGTCAAAAAAGTACAGGTGTAATTCAGCAGCTGGTGCATGCTAGAAAAGCTAGAAAGAGTTAAATACAAGAGCATTCAATTAGCCAGGAAAATAGTAATCAAAAATAAGCTGCCAGGAAAATAGTAATCAAAAATAAGCTGCCGACATGCTCTCTCAGATTCCTTAACTTGGGCACTCACTCCCTTCTAAGGCACATAATAACTACTACTCTGGATTGAATAATAAACAATTTTCTTATAATATAAGCACAGTCAACAAAACATTCAATCTACCTTATTTAAACTGATGTTACTGTTACCTTTTCTGACATCTAGACAAACATCATGACTACTTTATCCCTTCAGCAATTAGGATGCATATCAAGACCCACTACCCTCTCAGTTCACAGGATCAAAGTGCCTTGAAACCGGTGAGGTCTGCATTCAGTCTGTCTTTAGGAGAGAAAGCTTTCAACAACATTTTTCCAGCTACATGAAAGGGGCTTCCCTCTGACTTTCGCAATGAATTGTAATAAACCAAAATTCAGGTCAAAATATGCCAACTACTGGAAAGTACTTCTGAAAGCAATAATTTTAAACATACTAGTAAGCACCAAGTTGGCCAATTTCCAGACATCCGATAATTATGTCATGAGATTTATTGTTATGGATAACTCGGTTTTGATTAACCAGATAAATAGCATTAACTAGTATTATTTAACATACTTTCTTGCCTTGACATAGAAACCTTTACTGTTTCATTATTGTCATTAAATAAAAGAGCAGTCCAGTCATTAACTCTCCTAAAATTTACTCCAGTTTTCATTAAACTGATTGCCAACATTAGCTACCATTATTTGGCTTTTTTATGTACTATGACATAGAAGTGTTTAATGCTTCATTTTCTGATTGATTTGATTTACTGTTGTGGTTAGTATGGTAACTGTGGTTAGTGTTACTCTGTATGGCTTATGCATATGCATTCTACCTAGTATTATATTTATTGTCCTGTAGTCAGTAGATTCTATAGTATCTTAGCATTTACTTGTATAATAGCATCTGTATTCACTTTCCTGCATTCTCTACATGTATACATGTTGTAATATTCTTGTATCTTTCATAAATTTAATGAATTTATTTACTTAATTTTACTAGCCATTGTAGGGTATCAGAATATTTGCAGGCTCAGCCCAAGTTACATACAAACAACAGTAAAGTAAGATTAAAATATAACTAAATTATACAGTATAATGACATAACAATGTAAAATGTATACATATTTACAAAAAGGTTTAAAAAGAGATAGGATTAGGCATATACAGTATATAATATAGGTGGAACAGGTGAGGTAAATATGATTCACCCAAAAGAACAGACATACTATATACAACTATAGAAAGAAATTTTAGCAGAAGAAATTTATTTTATTTTTATTTATCTATTTATTGTTGTTTGTTAACTGGGTTGGTCAAACTGATCCAATGGCCCAGTTTCAGTGGAGGCCTGAGGAGAAAAGCTCCAGTTACTATTAGAAAGATACAACAAAATTAATGATTACAACAGCTATACTAGCAAGAACTTATACATTAATATTAAAGTTAGCAGTGTTATACAGTTGTTTTCAAGCAACAGAATATATATACAGTAAAGTAAGGTAATTCAAATACACAAAACATATTTACAATGCAGTAAATATTTACAAGAAAAAAGTATAATTGTAAAGTAGACAATATAATTAGAAAAAGAAAAAAAATGTAGCTGATGGGAGTGAGAAAATGAAGTTAGGTAGCAAGTAGTTAGTACATCAGGTTGGAGCAAGACAAGGGCAGGACCAGCTCTTTTGCAGGTAGTTTTTAAGTTCACATTTAAAATGTTGCTTATGGGGGATACTTCTTACGTTAAGAGGACAGGAGTTCCAAGAGTGTGCTACACAGTATTTATATAGGGACTTTCCAATAGTTTTTGACGGTTTGTAGATGACCAGAAGATGCTTGTCTGATGTATGTAGCTGACCTTGTGAGTTATAAGGAGATACAATATTAGAGATGGAGGGGCAGGAAGTGGGGTCATACAGAATTGAGTGCGTGATATGCAGTTTTGGAAGAAGTAGCAGTTTTGGGAATTCAGGCAATTATAATGACTGAAGGGCTAGGCAGTGGTGGGATTTGTAGAGGAGGATGTAGAATCTAGCTAATTTGTTGTATGCTAGAACTAGTTTGGTAAGAAGAGATGACTGAAGGTTGGTAAGGACTGGTGCAGCATATAGAAGAGAAAGTAAGAGAAGAAATATGGCAAGGAAGGGTTTGGTGGAGGGTAAAAGCAGTTTATGACTACGATATAGGGTACCACATTTTTGGTGGGGTTTTTTTATGCACTGATTGATATGAATGTCAAATTTTAGTTCATCGTCAATAGTGACAGCAAGCAATTTAGCATGGGGTTAAGGTATGATGTTAGTTTTGTCAAGAGAAGTAATGGAGAAAGAAGATTTGAGATGTGCCATTGTTTTAGAGAGGAAAATTAGAAGTTTAGTTTTTTTGGGTTAAGAATTAGCTGGTTATCAGTAAGCCAGGTTTCGATGGAAGTGAAAGTGTTTTGGGTAAGAGCAAGGAGTTCAGGGATGCTATGGGTGGTGGTAATAAGTGTGGAGTCATCGACATGTTGTAAAAGGGTAGACAGGTTAGTAGCAGAGCATAATCTGTCAGTAAAAATGTTAAACAAGAGGTGACTCAGAATTGAGCCATGGAGAACACCAGTGTTGACAGAAAGAAATGGGGAGGAGACAGTTTGCCAACATACAGATTGTTATCTATTACTTAAATAACTATATAACCAGTTAATGGAGGAGTAGAAAGTTAAAATTCGTGGAGTTTAGTTATTAGTTTAGGGAGAGAGACAGTGTTGAAAGATTTTGAGAGATCGAGTAATAAACTGGACACTGGAAGGTTTTTATCACAGGCTTCTGCTATTGTTTGGGTAAATGAGAGCAGAGTGGTAGATGTGCTGTGGTGGGGGTCTAAAGCCATGCTGGGTGGGAGTTAATAGATTGTTATCAAGCAGGTGTTTAAGTAGCCGAGTATGAACACATTTTAAGAATTTTGGAAAGGGGGGAAGTATAGCAATAGGACAATAGTTTGATGGGTCAGTGGAGTTTCCTCCTTTATGAAGAGGGATAGTATAAAAGGATTTCCATATTTCAGGGACTAAAGCTTCAGTAATGGAATGGTTTATAAGAATAGAGATAGGGTAGGTAATGGAATTTGCAGCAATTTTAAGGAAGTGGGGAGGTAATTTGTCAAATGACGAAGAACAGGGTTTGAGTTTATTTAGCTGGGATTTAATGAAGACAACGAGAGCAGGTTGTAAGGAGAATGAATTGGTGAAGGATGGACTGGGAGGGTGCAGGCAGAGTAGAGGTAGTGGCAGAGTACAGTCAGTGGGACTATGTTGAGTTAGTGTTTGTATTGTCTCTATGAAGTGACTGTTCAATTGGGCAGCAGTGTCTTTGGCTGTATTTAGAGGGAAGGGGTTGGGGGTGGGAGGGTTACCAGGGTAGAGGATTTTAGTAATAGTGGACCAAAGTTTTTATGTGAGCTATATTGGTTGGAGGCAAATAATGCTTTTTTGTCTTTGATGACCAGCTTTTTACACGTGTCTTAGTTCTTTGTAATGTAGGAGTAAGGGAGCAGTTTTATTTTTGACCCAATTTTTCCAGGCAGCATCACTCTGATGCATAATAGAGTGTGTTTGCTTAGTTAGCCAAGGGGTAGGGTTAGATTTTTCCCTGATATTTCTAGATGGTGCCATGGAGTTGAGTATGTCATGAAATATCTTATATTGAATGTAATTATGGCATCATTAAGGGGGAGGTTATAGAGGCAGGTCCAATTAATGTTGGACAATGTAGACTTGAACTTATCTGGATTGAAGTGAGTCAAATTGCGGTGTTCTCTGTAAATGTGCTCTCTGTGTGAGTGCTGGAACTGTCTATTGATGTAGCTAGGCAGTGGTCACTCAGGAAGTTAGGCAGAATGCCTGGGTTATAGCAGAGACTGGGATCAGAGGTGAGGATCCAGTCTATTATACATCTAGAAGAAGGATTTTTGTTGGTCCTGGTAGGGGAAGATATGAGTTGGTGAAAGCCGTAGAGATTGAGACTGTGTGAGTAGAAGATGATGAGGAAAGTGAAGCCCAATTTATGTCACCAAGTACAATGGTTTCATAGGGAACATGTTGGATGAGCCAAGAGAGAAAGTTTTCAAGAAGAGGAATATTATCACCTGGGGGGATATAAATAGATGCTATAGCAATTGTTTTGTGCAGGTTGATATGACAATTTGCAATAATAATTTCGGCAGGAGCAAAGCTGGGTATGGAAGTTGAGAGAGGTGAAACAGTAAGTTGATCTGAATAGAGGAAGGCAACACCACCTTGTCTTTTTTGCCCTGTCTGCACGAAGGAGGCTGTAGGCTGGGGTAGGGTTTCTGAGGTACAGATGTGAGGCTTTAACCAGGTTTCAGACAGGGTTAAGATATGAGAGGAGTTAAGGTAGATCCAGGAGTGAAATGCTGAAATTTTGTTAACTATACTTTGGATATTCATAGAGAAAATGGATAGTGATTTAGGTGAAGGAGTGTGAAATTGAGCTAGTGTCTGAAGGGGTGAAGGGAGAGTTTGTTTGTGAGAGGAAGGGGTGGTGGGCCCTGGGTTGGGGTGGATGTCACCATCTAGGAGTACAGCATCAAAGAAACCAAGTAATAGAGAGAGTGGGTTTAGAGTACAAGGAGTAATAGTTTTATATACATAGATAGAGATAGGATATATTTTAAACATTAAGAGACTGCATGGGGAGACTGTAAATAGGTAAATGGAGATTTGAAGTGTGTGTGGGTTGTTATATGAGTGCAGGCTGTAGGAGAGAGTTGGAAATTGTGTTGGGTAATGCAGTGGTGTATGGTATGAAGTAAATAGTGATAAAAGGAGTAGAAGGGGAATAGTGAGGTAGTGAGGAGTCATACTGTAGAAATAATAAGGTGAGTGTGAGAAAAGAGTTTGCTTGTTTTATTAGGGAAGGACAGATGAGATGTTGATGGATAGTGTAGTAGAAGGGGAGAGGGACAATGCAGTGGGATAGCATGATAGGCCAGAGGGTGGTGGGGGAGGCGTATAGTCAGTATAAGTCTAGAGACAGTGGGGGGTGTGGGAATGGTGGTAGGGTAGGGGAGTGGAGTGAGCCCGAGCGTAGCAAGGACGAATGGAGTGGGTATGCCCATCTGGGAGAAGCACAAAATGATCAAGAAAAATGATCTGTAAGGTATGGCAATAAGCAGGTAGGTCAGGGAGAAAACAGAAGCTGACTGAAGGGTGGAAATAAGTAATATGGAGGTAAGGGCAAGAGAGGAACAAGGTATACTGTACTAGCAAGAATTGTAGAATACTGACTGCTGTGACAGAAGAGCTAGTAACAGGAAAAGTGGCTATTAGGTATATAGTAGGGAATGGAAAGGCAGACAGGGAAGGAGTGGGTATGAGTTTATATGTTGGAGAGGTTAGGAAATTAAACAGCCAAGGTTTTTTGGGACGAAGGTATGAGTGCCACCATGGGATTTAGGTGACATGACCTGTTTCTGACATGTGCACTTACATTGTTACGCTACGTATTGTTTGAAATGAGATCTGATCTGTTTATATTCTCCGATTCTGGTAAGATCAGGTGGCAATAACAAGGGTAAGAACAGAGAAACTGTGGTCCGTGAAATTAATTTTAGTGGATGAAATTATGAAAGCAAGGCCATTAGTGGATTGGTGTATCAAGCTGGATTATGGGCTGGATGTAGTTAGGCTCATAGCTGTATGTCGGTATAGGAGTTTGAAAAGAATGGAGCCAAGAAAGAGGCTGGCTCTGCTTTGAATGGGTAACTAATTTGCCTTTTCCAAGGTACTGCAGTAATGTACACGTCAATGGGAAATGGTAATGAAATGGCATATTTTACTAGAAAGAGACTATAAGGTGGTACTTTTTTTTGTAAGGCAGTGGAGAACAGGGATAGGCAACATTCTAGTTGTGCAAGCAGGGCACCTTTGCCTAAGGTAGTAGCAGGTTCGTAGAACAAATGAAATGTCTTTTTAGCCCAGAAGAGGACGCAGTTGACAAGGGATCTGACTTTCTGAATGTGGTCTTGAAAGTTAAGGCACTGGTCAAGCCAGATATGAAGGTATCTAAATAATGTGGTGGATTCAATCAGCTTGTTGTCTAGGTCTTTTATACAGAGAGGGCTAGTGGCATTAGTCAGCCTTTTCTTTGTGCCAAACAACATGGACTTGTGTTTTTTTTTTTTGGGGGGGGCTGAAGAGTAATGTTTGTAGAACAAAGTCAGTTGTTTAGTAGTAGAAGGTCAGCTAGAAGTTGACTTTGGATGATGTTGTGAGACGGGTTGGAGTTACAGATAAAGTACAGTTGTGTCCCACTTAATTGTAGATGTTCGACAAGCTCAATGTAGCAGTACTGATTTTTGGGTCTTCCTGCTATGCAGAAGCCCTCAACTGTCCCATTTTCCAGAGTCTTTACATCATCCATAGCCTAAGGATGTTTGAAGACCAACATCTAGACATCAGGTTATAAGAATGGCATCCTGTAGTAGTGCCATCTTCAGGTCTTTTTAAGCACTGAACAAGCAGTCTGATGCCTGAAGACAGCATGATCTCCCCAGTTGTCTGAATTTGAGTGAGAAGAATGATGTTCTTAGGAAGCAGATAAGAGGACTATCTGCAGAGAACTCCTTTACCCTTTGTGCCCAGCATGGAGGAGAAAAGTGGTCAACAGATAGAGGGGTAGGAGGGTGAGAGTATGTACTGCAACACTGAGCTACTTCAACATATACAATGATGCTAAGTTGGACACAACTGTACTATGCCCTTTGCAGTCAATGCTGCAGTACTGATTTTTGACATGACTCCCAAAATCAACAGTTCCATAATGGGAGTAACAGAAATTAATGCATTTGGCTATCCATTTATCAATGATTTGTTTGGAGTAAGGTCTGCCCTCTTTACCCTCTGTGAAAGCCACCAGTAATTGCTCTGCTCTATAAGGGTTTTTTGTCCTGTCTAGATAGTACCTGATTTGCCTATGCACATCCAAGGAATGGAATTGCGTCATCTCTGTTCTGTAGGTTTGGGAAGACTGGTAGGTGGACTGCCTGTTTTAGGTAAATTCTGATACCGCCTTAGGCATAAAAGATGGGTTTGATCTAAGGGTTACCCTTTACTGTGACAGATAGTGAAAGGCTCTTTACGTGAGAGCTTTTAGCTCTGAGACACTCCTTGCTGTTGTGACAGCTATATTGAAAGTGGTCTTCCAAGTCAGTATCTTTAGAGAGTGAGTGTCTGATGGTTCAACGGGGGTGGGAGTGGGTCAAGGTGAGTTTCACTAGTACATAATTTAGATCCTGTCAGGAATAGGGTTCCTTCTGGGTGGTCACAAGTGAATTATCCCTTTTACAAAAAGTTTCATGGGGGGATAGGTGAAGAACGGTGCAGGCAAGCTCTGATGGCAGATGCATGTACTTTATTACTGGAGTAAGAAACTCCCTGACTAAAGAGACCTGAAAGGTACCCCAAGACTGAGTTGACATCTGCCTGAGATGAGATAATGTTCTTGCTGTGACACCAGATGTCTCTTTCATTTTGTCAGGTATGATTTTCTGGTACTGGGTTTCCTTGCCTCTTTCAGAATGGAAAGCATGTCCTTGGGATAGGAGACATTCCTTGGTGTCAAAACCCAATCCTCCATGCTGTTAATCTGAGTGTGGCTAGGTCAGGATGGACTACAGATCCCTTGCCTTGACTGAGGAGATCTGCCTCCTGCGGTATAGTGTGGAATCTCCCCTCACTAAGTGTCAAGAGAAGGGAGAACCAGTGTTGCCTCTGCCAGAAGGTGGGCACTAGGATCATGCTGGGTCTGTCCTCCCTGACTTATCAGCATCCTGGGGATCAGAGGCAAATGTGGGAATGCATGAATGCATACATGGACAAGTTTGTCCATATGAAAGAGACAGCATACATTTTGAATGTCCCTAACTCTTAAGTTCTAGAGCAGAACTTGTAATTGTCTGTTCCAGTGAGAGGCAAACAGGTCTACTGAGGAGTTAGAGAATCTGCCAGTCTGACCAGGAATATAAGATGTTATGAGAGTCAGTCCTAGTTCTTCAGCCAGCATCCAAATATTCCTTGTGAGGCTGCACAAAGTGACAGGGTATCCCCTTGCTTGTTTATGTACCACATCAATGTGGTGTTGTATGTCTAAATCTGCAAGGTCTCTGGACTTAAATTCTGCTGAAAAACCTTTATGGCCAGGTAAACTGCTAGTAGCTCCTTCTGATTTATATACAGGGTTTCTCTGTTGTGGTGTCCAGATTCCCTGCACTTTCAAGGAACCTAAGTGGGCCCCCAAGCTATTTCTGAACTGTCTGTGGTGATGGTCTTGTCTGCTTCTGGTAAAGAGAATTTCACCCCTGGGTTCTGCATTATGGTGTTCTTTCACCATACCAGCTCCTTCTTCAGGTATGGAAGGAGAGGCAATAGGGTATCCAGGGGTAGAGAATGCTCTTCACAAGCATTTTCAGTAAATACTGAAGTTTTGTCATGTGTGACTTTGTAAGTAGAACCATAAGAATGCAGGATGCCACTGTAACCCAGAATCCTCAGAAATTCTCTTGCTGAGATGTGTTGTTTTGAAAACAGGCTGGTAAGGTAGTTTGTCAGGAAAGATATCTTGTCATGGGGATGGAAGGTTTTCTTTTGGGCCAAATCTATGAGGACATTATTTTTGAATATTTAAGGTGCAACCTACCTTCTGATAGCAGTCTGTGATCTGTAAGGTATCCAGGGTCTCTGCTGTAGGTTTTCCCTGAATGAGACAGTCATCTAAGTGGGGGTAAATATTAACTCCCAGAGTTCTGCAATGTGCTATCAGAGGAGCTAAGCATTTTGCGAAAACCCTGGGAGCAGTGGACAGCCAAAACAGTAACGCGCAGAACTGGAAGTGAGACCTTGCTTCTACAAATCTTAAGCATTATCTGTGGCTGTCTGCTATGGGGACAAGGAAGACATGGAAGTAATGTCTTCTAGGTCTAGACTGACCATGAAGGCATCATGGAAGATCACGGGAAGTCATTTTTACAACGTAAGCAATTTGAATTTTGGGATATCGAGAAACTTATTTAGTTATGAAAGGTTCAAGATGGGCCTCCAAGTGCCCTCCTTTCTTGGAACTAGAAAGATCCTTGAGTAGAAGCCTTTTCCCTCCTGACCTGGAGGAACAGGCTAAATGGATGCTTGGTGAAGTAGCTCCCTGGGGATACGTGGTAAGAGGCGTGAATGTTCTTCTGGTGGTTTTGGAATGCCTAAGAAGGGTGGGATTTCTCTGAACTGGATGCAGTACCCCCTTTCTATGACACTGAGGACACACTGGTCCACGGTGATAGTTTTCCAATGATTTAGAAAGAAGGAGAGTGTTCCAGCCAGAGGTTTGGAAGGGAAGGAGGGTAGGGCTATGTGGGGCTAGGTTGAAAATAGTCACAGTTAGTCACTGTGCTATAAGGACTCTTTGGAACCCCTGTTCTGTGCAAATGCTCTAGTTGCCATCTCCATGACTGTCTAGGTCTTTTGCCACATGGATGCTTCCCTTTGTCTTGTCTAGGGGGGAAAAGGCCACAGTTATGAGGGGTAATGCCTACTGTAAGTTAGTGTCACAGGCTGATTAAATTGCCTCACAGTTTTTATTCGCTTTTCTTTTTATCTAGCTTCTCAAAAACCTATTCCTCTGGAGATTCATAAAGGAATTCTTTGTGTAATGAAGCATCCAGTAGTTCAGCCTTGACCTGATTTGACAAGGGCTGGGTCCTGAGCCATGCATGTCAGCAGGTGACAGAATCTATGGCAGCTGCTCTATATGATGCATCCCAGGCATCATAGCCACACATTAGGGAGTGTCTGGAGACTTGTAAAGCTTCTGTCACTGTCTCCTGAATTTCCTTTGATAATGCTCTAGCTGAAACAGGGTCCGTCTTAGCCAGAATTTTGTCCTGTAGAGATTGCAGGTACTTTAGCATATAGAACTGGCAATTCAATGTTCTCATTGCCAGAGTGGCAAAGGTATAATCTTTTTTTCACCATATCTGTCTAATAGACTACTTTCACTATTAGGTAGGTGATGTCTGGCTGGCCCCTTAGGTTCACCTTTTCTGAATGCAGTAGAAACTACTGAGGGGTCAGCCTTGGGATTTCTGTAATGGTGCTTGTAAGATCAGTAAAACCTGTCTGGCTTCCTAGCAGCAGGTGGTAAAGAATCAGGATGTAAAGCAACTACTACGTATATAGGAGGAATAGCCAGTGGCCTGGAAGAAAGCAAACTCAGCAGTGCCCTATAAAGGGTCTCAGCCTGTGAGAACTGTTTGTTTTCCGAATTGAAAACCTTTTTAATTCTGTGAAATGTATCCCCAAAAGAAAGGTCCTCTAAAGGGATGCAGAAGAGAGGGTGTCATCTGAGTTTGAATCTGGATACGTTTGTGGTAGAAGTTGCAAGAATAGGACAACTCCTCCTCAATTTCTGAGCTTGAGGAATCTGAATCTTCCTGAAAGGCCACCTCCCTGCTTCTTTTAAATGGGAAAATTTCAGGAGCAGAAGTTTGGGACGGCTCCCTGGATTTCATAAAAGCCATAATTTTTGTGCAATTTTTAGGAGGTCTTGGGCTTTGACCTAAAAAGGACTCTCTAAGAGTGGAGGCACAGAAAAGGAAATAGTTCACTTTAGTTTAGGTGTCCATTTAGAAGGGATGATCTGAGGTTGCAGGTCATCTGACTATGACTTTGGTTAAAGCTTTGGTAGCCGAGGTAGACAGAGCGTCTTCCTCAAGATCTGCAACCCAAACATTGGAAGCTGGGCCTGTTGAGACACCTCAGACCTGACCAACATCAGTGTCATGGTAACAGTGGTACGTATCAGGTCTAGGAGTCATCAGACCAGGGGACTACAAAGGCAACTCACCTGTGTCATGGGCCAACTTAAGGACTATAGCCAGAGCTTTACTGGTAATGTCAGAATTCTTGATTTTTTGTTTGTCATTCCACTTCTCGTAATGATGCTAGCAGAAGCTGGTGTTTGTGAAGACCTGGTGGCAGCAGTGGGTAGCAAAGCCATTGGGGGAAATGAAGTTGAGGACTGCATATGCATGTCTAACAGCTTGGCCCTACATTTGATTGGGACGATCTGAGATGCCTTGTTGAGGTCCAAAGCAGAACAGACAAAATAAGTGAAAATATTTACGGCTGATTTGCTTTGCACACTTCAAGCAATTCTTTTTAAACATTAAATTAATATAGGAAAATCCCCAAAGGTGTATTTATCTGACTGAAAGAAAGAGACACTCTGGAAAAATGAACTAACTGGAAACACTGGAAAAATGACCCAACCAATGGACTGTGGGCATTCTGAACACACATGAAGTACACTGACTGCACGGCTAAAAAAAAACTGAAGATGGCACTGACAGTTACCCTTCTTATTCCCCAATATTGGTCTTCAGATGTCTGTCAGCTAGGGATGATGCAAGGACTCTGGAAAATGGGCCAGTCACAGGCTTCTGCATGGCAGGATGACCCAAGAATCAGTACTGCAACCTTTTTAAACACCTTTACTGCAACACTGACTACAAAAAAAAATCCATGTCATCAGCTTAAAGAAAGAGGCCAACAGGTGGTTTATTTATAAAAACAGTGATAGCACTGGTGCAAAAACAATCCATGAAGAGCCTCTGAAATAGCAAAGCCTTTCATCTGATAAGGCAAGCCAAATTTTAACTGTGAAATTTGGTTGGTCAGGGAATATTTGAACCACTGGGTAGATTCAGAGTTACACCAATACCTTGTAAGTGGGATAAATGGATAGAGTGGCCAACTAGGTAACAGGCCTGGGTAAGGTCAGTGAATATTGCCACAGTGAGGTTATCTTTGTCCATGTTAGTGAAGATGTTATCAATGAGTATCCAGGAAGCAGTCATGGTATTTCTATTTAACCAAAAGCCATGCTACTTCAGAGAAATTAAGTGGTACTTGTCAAGATAAGTGGTGAGTTGGCTGTAAATGATTTTTTTCAAGGACTTTACCAAGGGTAGGAAGTACTGAGATGAGACACTATTGGGAGGCTGAGGAGGGTTTGTGATTTTTGGTACAGGTCTAACAAAGGCTGATTTCCAGACAGAGGGCATTGTATTGGTTGTAGATGTGTTTTAGAGAGGCGACTGAAATGTCTATAGTGGTAGAGAAACCAAGGGCAGAGGTTATGAGGAACAAAGGGGAGTCTAGAGGAATTTCTTCGGGTTGAGGTGCAATTTATCTGCTTGTGATTTTGGAGAAGTAGAAGGGTGGGAGATATTCTGGGGAATTTTGGTGAATTTGTGCAGAAGATGATACCATTCTGCTGTGTGGGAAGATTGGGGGATTCTTTGAAAAAATTAGCAGGTGACAGACTTCTTGTAGAGCAAGGAATGTGATTTTTCAAGTGGATTTATACTAGAGACGTTATTTACCTTATAAAATAATGGTTTGGGGAGTGTAGGAGGGTGATTTGTTTTGATCTGAGGTACTCAGCTTTACGCTTGATTATGTTTTTTTTAGTGAATCAAGATTCTGTAATGACTAGTAGATCAGGGGACTGTGAAGAAAAAAAAAAGAAAAAGAGAGAACAGAACTGATTTCGTCGAGCTTGTTACAAATGCATTTTTCATTAAGATGTGCACAGAACAGAGAATTATATGCTAGAGATTATAGGTCATTTTGTTGGAAATTTCTGACATGTTGGTGTGATGTGATGTAGGCAGTGGTAAAGCTCAATGTAGTTGGATAAAGCAGAAACTAGAGGAAAAGTAGATTAACTGTGCAATATTGAAAGAATGATGGAATACTGGAACTAGGAGAGAGTGCACTCCTGAGTGTGTGTATATCTGTTGTTGAGGCAGGAGAAGTGAGAGAGGGGAAGTTGGGTGAGGTTTGCATTACTAGTATAACTAGTGCTGAAGTAATAAAAGGAGCTATATGTCTGAGTGACAGGGTGATTGAAAACAGAGAATGAAGAAAATAAAGGAAGATATTTAACCTGGAGTAATACAGGGTGTTGGGTTGTTTTAAAAGAAGATTGGGTTATTGTTATATTGATAATGTTTAGTGAGCATTAGAAGGTGAGTGGTTGTGGGTTGTAAGCATGCTATCATTCTGTCTGTATTGCTTCAAGTGATATAATAGTTGTTTTGGTATATTTTAAAACTTGTCGCTTTAAGGGGTGGAGATTTTATGAGAGCAATGAGAGTGAAGAAGAAGAGTTTAAATTTGTTGGTTCAGGAAGCTGCCTGGAGAACTGAGAGTGGGAAGTTAGTGAAGTGGGTAACACCCCCTCCCCCAACATTAGTGAGAGTTAATCAGTTTGAGAATGTGCAGATCACTGAGCAAGAGTGAGTGGTGAGCAGAGCATCAGGTAAGAAATGAATAGTGATTTGACTCAGAAACCAACTTGCTAAACAGTAAATTAAATGCCCAGGAATGGCTATAGAATTTTACATCAGGCATACCATTACATGAGTCATGCAGCCCTATAACACAAAGACATTTAGGAAATGGGAGACAGAGTAATAACCTCTACACTACAGGGAAGGGCATCAGATATCTTACAGTTTCTTCACTCTGCGGTATCTTTTATCAGCTGTAAACCTCTTCATCTGCACTGATGCACTTAATTTTATATCATGTATGAATTTTTGTTTGCCTTATAACTCAGACTGTAGCTATAAAGGGCCTTTGAATCAGTCGACTTAGCTGATAAACAAATGTTAAATAAAGTACAAAAATCTTCAAACTAACTATAAAGTATAATATGTAACAATTTTCTTTCCAGAATATAAATGATAAGCAATAAACTGCACCAAAGAACATCTAGATCCCACAGCTTATGGGAGCTTTGTGGACCCCAGTTTCAGTATACAAGACTTTGACTCATTCACTTTAACTTGGATTTGTTTATCCTCCAGAAATCCTTTTCCAGCCCCAAGCCTACAATACATCCCACCACTATCCTCGTTTGTTTTCAGTATTCCTCATTTCACTCTCTTTCTTATTCCTTAACACTTCAGATTCAGATCAAGATGCAGTTCTGTGCTTGCAGTGAGAGAGATAGTGGAGAAGAAGTTGGAGATGAGGAGACCAACTAGCTGGGTATTCCGAGACTTGGGGAAGGCATATAACAAGTTCCCAAGAAAGCTGATTTGGACAGCTCTGCAATAATTCAAAGTCCCAAAAACATTGACAGAATTGGTGTAGGCTATGTACAAGCAGCCAATGACATGGATGTGAAAGGTATTTGGACTCAGACAGGTTCTTAGTGGGAGTGGATGTGCATCAGATTTCAGCTCTTGAGCTCATTGCTGCTCATACCGGTGATGGATCTATATTAGCAAACAGGTCCTGGGGACAAATCAATAAAGCTGTTGTATGCATAGTGCGGCACTACAAAGAGACTCTGAACATAAACTTCAGCAAATGGTAAAGAAATGGAATACAGAAGTGAAGGCACATGGGATGAAACTGAGAAAAGACAAGACAGCTGTCATGGCAGCAAATGGAGGAAATAAGAAGCTGACAATTACAATAGATGGGAAAATAGTGAAACAGGTTAGCAGCCTCAGGAATCTAGGATGGGCTGTTGAGGAGAAGAAAAGTCTGAATTAGGAGGTCAAAGCTAGGATCAGAGGTGCTGCAGGCAAATGACACAGAGTGTTGGAGTAGTGTGTGAAAGAAGAATGCCAAATATGCTGAAAACTAAGGTGTACAGATCAACAGTGTGACTAGTGCTTCAGTATGGGACAGTAACCTGGACAGTGAAGGCAGATCAGTACAGGAAGCTACAGGTGATAGAGATGAAGTGCCTGAAAAGGTGGCAGGATGCACACTGAGTGACAGGCAAAGAAATGAGGACATAAGAAAAGAGGCCAGTTGCAGAGACACTCAAGAGGAAGAGATTACAGTGATTCCATCACATGTAAGAAAACAGAAGATGATTTGGTGAACAAGATTTGGGAAATACAGGAAGAAGTAGAAAAATCTTGAACATACGAATAACACTGGTTAACATAAAACAATAAGTAATCAAAAAGAAAATGTAACCAGTTTATTGTTTTTATTTTGTTTTATTAAAGTGTATTGTCTGTCATGTCGACTGGTTACATTTCCTTTTTTTTTAATACAAGAAGGCAAGAGAAAACAAGGGTGTCCTGCCAAGAAATGGATGGAATGTGTGAGAGAAGACCTGCAACTGTATAAAATGATGGAGGTAGTGACAGTTTATATGTTACCCCAACCCCATGTAGAACAAAATGGGTGAACGGGTTGATGATGATGATCTCTTTCTCATGCCATTGTTATTCTCTTTCAAATTGTCCTAGTGCATCATAATAAAATACTCTAAACTGCAAAAAATACATTCATGCAAATATGGACATGCAAGCAGATACATTCTCTTTCTCAAAGGATAATATGGACTGGGCCATAATGTTACACCTTTAGTCTAGTACAAAAAGGTGAGAGTGATACTCTGCACCAACATTACCGGTGTACATCTACGTACCATAGTATCACGTAACATGCTGTTCCATGCCACTGTCAAATGTAAACGAAACAGAGCTAGAAGGCAAGGACTGACTGACTCCTTGGCACTGTAAAAGTTGCACCTGGAAAAAGAATTAACAGATATTAAGAATGAATCCTAATAAAACTATAATTAGTAAATCAAGCAGTAATAGTGGTAGCTGTTTATGGACCCCCACCATAATATAGGAAATTATGTGTATTTAGAATTATCAAAAGGATTCATGCTGTACATCTCACTCAAAGCTGCTTGGAGTAAAACAATGGCACCATTATGCTGTTTCAACTTGCCATTTGTTGCAGAAAACAGTTGGCACATTTACAGAAGGAAAAGAAACAAAGCTAAATAAAATGTGTTTGGTAGTATTACAGGGACTCCAAACTATGACCTACGTGGACAGGTTGAAAGCCCTGTCACTTTACTCTGTATCTTATAGGCTACTGACATGTGACTTGTGCTTGGCCTATAGGGCAATCATGAACCCTGCCCTAATGGAAATGCTGCATATCCGCAAGTCAAATGGCTCAAGAGTCACTTGCTCTAGGGATCTCGACCTAGCTTGTGACATTAACAGAACATGCTGGAGAGACAGATGTTTCCCAGAGACTGACGTTTCTCTGGAATAGACTTTCTATTCATGTAAAGCAGAGCTCGTCACTGACCCTATTCAAACGCAACCTAGATAACTGGATGGGAAACCACAAATTCACCCCTGGGGTGTCACACATGTCCCTCATAGACAGGGGTAGCTGGGGTTGATCACAGACCTACTCTGTTCATAAATTTGTTCTGTGAACTACCCAAAAAAAAAAACAAGTGAGGATACTTAGGATTACCATGGCTATGCTTGTAAAGGCTCTAGGGCCGCTAGCCTAGTAACCTCCTATGAACCTATGTCACTACTTTCCCATATTCAGAGGCCACTATCCTGTTCTTGTAACCCTCAATCAGGATGTTCCTTGAAGTAAATTTCTTTCAAGCAGTCATGTTTTCTTACATTATTAATAATTAAAAGAAGTGTGAGAACTCTGCTTTGGTAACTTATGATGTTTTATGGAGTTCAAATTAATTTAATGCTGCTGACAAAAGGGCTAGATTTAGTTGTCATCCAGAGAACGTGATTATAAAACTATGCACAGCCAGCTCACATTCTAGAAACAGAGTTGTGTGAACTCTGTGAGGGATTCATCATAACAGAGATGCATGAATAATAGCATCATTGCTCAGAAACATATGCACAGTTTGGAATATAGCCAAAAGAAGAAAAGAGGGCTGTACAGCTACAAAAGAGCAAACAACATGCTTAATTAACATTGTTCATTTTTTGGTGCCTGCATATGCTCTTGTGGCAAGATAAATAAACATGATACCAGTTGTCTATGCATTGGAATATATATATATACATGTGTGTGTGTGTGTGTGTGTGTGTGTGTGTGTGTGTGTGTGTGTGTATGTACATATGTATGTTCTGTGTGTGTGTGTGTGTGTGTGTGTGTGTGTGTGTGTGTGTGTGTGTGTGTGTGTGTGTGTGTGTGTGTGTGTGTGTGTGTTCGTCTGCATGTGTTTACCAGTTCCTAGATTATATTATGCTGCATCTGGGTTAACAGACATCAAGAAATGCAGACTGTGTCATACTCGTAATATATGCCCTGTCACCTGCCCAGCTACTTATCAATATTTTAAAAATTTCTGATGGCTTGCTTAGCTTTACAGCAGCTGGTAATTGACTCCATTTTGATACCACAAACTGAATGACAAACTTGTCTCTCTTTTTTTGTTCTATTTACATGCTGGCAAAATCAGTTTTACAGTTTCTTGTAAAGGTTTACTGCACTTATCATAGGAAGGAAGAAGCAATACAGGAGCCCATTGTTTTTCCGGAAAGGTGCTGTCCTGGTATATGGCTGTTCATGAACATTTAGAATACACAGGAGATATTCCCCTTCAGTTTTGGCAGTTTGGATAAAAACTGGGAGCTGAATGGAATGGTTAAAAAGACGTTATGTACTTACCATAATGTTCCATGTGAGTTGTTCATCTTGCCTTCATTCTTACTGATGGGTTTGGAGCCGATCCCTTGGCTCCAAGTCGGCCTACTACAAAGCTTGAGGTCTTCAAATAGCTCAAGGCCAAGTCCCTATCCCATGATGCACCTAGAGTTACCTCAGATCTTGTTTGCTGTGTATAACAATACCATATGTCATTCTATCACTCCCTAAGAGAAAGTACAGAAGGGTTGAGCAACCAGGATGGATCCAGCATCTCGGTCTTCTAAAAGCCCGGGGGGGGGGGTGTAAGAATGAAGGCGAGATGAACAACTCACATGGAACGTTATGGTAAGTACATAACTTCTTTATGTGAAGTTGTTCTATCTCACTGTTCATTCTTACTGATGGGTAGCATCCCAAGCACCATCTATCTCAGGTGGCACACAGGAGTATATTTTTCAAGACAGTGGATCCAAAGGAGGCCCTGTCCCTGGAGGCCCTGTCAACTTTGTAATGAGTGATAAAGGTATGAGGTCTTGACCAAGTGGCTGCTTTACAAATGTTATCAATAGGAAGTCTGGCAGAAAAGGCAGAAGATGTAGAGACTGCTCTGGCTGAGTGATATTTAATTTTTTGCTGTAAGGGCATACTGGCAGCTGAATAAGCAAAGGTGATACAATCAGATAACCATTTAGACAGAGTTGTTTTCACCACTGGCATACCTTTCCTTGAGTCTGAGAAGGAAACAAAAAGCTGTTCCGATTTCCTAAAATCTTTTGTTCTATCCAAATAAAATCTGAGCTGTCTGTGTACATCAAGTTTGTGCAGCATGTATTCCAGATTGTTGGAGTGATCGGGGAAAAAACTGACAAATCAATAATTTGGTTAAGATTAGTTTCAGTGCAAACCTTAGGCAAAAAAGAGGGGTTTGTTTGAAGTGAAACTCTGTCAGAATGGAAAATCAAGTAAGGAGGTTTAATGGACAAGGCTTGAAGCTCTGACACTCTGCGGGCAGAAGTAACAGCTACTAAGAAGATAGTTTTCCATGACAAAAATCTGAGGTCACATGAAAAAGCTGGTTCAAATGGAGGAAGAATGATGCGGGAAAGCATACAATTTAGATTCCATGGGGAATAGGGAAATTTCACAGGTGGTCTGAGATGAAAGGTCCGTTTGAGAAAGGCTTTGGATAGTTTGTGTGACATAATATTCAATCCTTCGAATCCAAGATGAAAGTTAGAAATGGCACCAAGTTGAACACGGACTGTTGCTGCTGCAGCTCCTTTATTGAAGATTATGGCCAAGAACTCTAGTATAGAGGCCATAGGGGCTTGGTAAGGATCAATATTGTTTTTAGAGGCCCATATAGATTTTTTTTTTTCCATTTGCTAAGGTATAGCTTCCTCATAGAGGATTTATGAGAGGATAAGGGAATTTGCTTTGTCTCATTGGAAGGGTTATGGAACCTGGCTATGATGGGAATTGGAGAAGCCAAGCTGTCAGCTTCAGGGACTGCAGAGAGGGATGAAGTTCCCCCAACAACTGTGTCAGAAGGTCCGGAACTGGGTCCAGAATCCAAGGGTCCTCCAAAAGATGAAGTTGAAGGAAGGGGAACCAAATCTGACTAGGCCAATGAGGGGTTATTAGAATGATAGTCCTTCCCAGAGATTTTGCTTTCTGTAGAACCTTGGGTATCAATGGGACTGGTGGAAAGGCATAGAGAAGACCCGGAGGCCAATCATGAACGAGTGCGTCCCTTGGGGCTACTCCCGGAGGGGGAATCAGGGCAACATAGCTTCTGCATTTCATGTTCATGTGACTGGCAAAAAGGTCACAGCACGGCTGGCTCCACCTGCGGAATATCCTGTCTGCTATTTCTTTCTTGAAGGACCACTCATGGGGCAACAAAATTGCTCTGCTCAGCTTGTCTGCTATCACGTTGGATTTCCCTGGGATGTGCATTGCTAACAGAAAGTGCTGGGTGGATATAGCCCACTGCCATACTCTTAGGGCCTCGCGACAAAGGGGGTATGACCTGATTCCTCCCTGTTTGTTCAAATATCAGACCACTGACATGTTGTCTGTCTGAATCGTAATCGTACCCAGATGAAGAGAGTCCTGGAAGTACTGCAACGCCAAAAATACTGCTCTCATCTCTAGGACATTGATATGCAGATGTGTCTCTTGATCGGTCCATGTGCCTTGGTATGTCCTTCCCTGAATATGCCCCCCCCATCAGGGAAGTGTTCGTGGTCACTGTGGCCGCTAGTGGGGGTAAAACAAAGGGACATCCTATTGTGACATGAAGTGAGGTCAACCACCACTGAAGATCCTTTTTGAAGGAGTTTGTGATCATTATCTGGTTTGACATGGGAAGCTCTTGGTAAGACCATTGAGTGAACAACAGCCATTGCAGTATCCGCATGTGCATACGACCCAGAGGTATGGCCAGAATTGCTGCTGCCATCATACCTAACAATTTTAGAACTTTTAATGCTGGAACCTTGTTTCTGGATATCAGAATGTGGACCTGCTGACAGAGTAGTAAGACTCTTTCTACTGGAAGTCTTAGCGTGGTGGTGTCCAGTTCTGCTCCAATAAAGATGATATGCTGTAATGGCGACAAGGCAGATTTTTCTGAGTTTATTGCAATGCCCAGCTGGCTGCAGAGTGACAGAGTGGACTCCCTGGCTTGAATGAGTTGATGCCTAATGGTGGCGGTGAGGAGCCAATCGTCTAGGTACGGAAACACCTGGAATTCTAAACGTCTCAGGTGAGCCGTGACCACTGCCATACATCTGGTGAAAATTCTGGGGGCTGTAGTGAGACCAAAGGGCAGGGCTCAAAACTGATAATGATTGGCTCCCAGACAGAAATGCAGATGATCCCTGGATGGCCTGGCCATTTTTATGTGGTTGTACGCATCCTGGAGAGAGCACATCCAATTGTCTTTCCCTAAGAAGGGAAGTATCGACTGAAGCGTGACCATCCGAAACTTCTCTTTCTTCACCAATTTGTTTAGCCTGCTAAGGTCCAATTTAGGTCTCCAGTCCCCTGTCTTTTTTGGAACTAAAAAGAATCTTGAGTAAGTTCCAGATCCTGTCTGGTCTGCTGGGACTGATTGGATGACTCATTTTCTTAACAACGATTGGACCTCTACTGTTGCTTGTTCCCTGTAACTGGGTGGAACGTCTGGAATTTTTCTTGTCGGTGGAGGGGATGTGGCAAATGGAATGAAGTATCCTCTGGAAATGATACTTTGTAACCGGTTGTTTGTTATTTTGAGCCAAGCATCTGTGTACAAAGATAAGCGACCTTTGACTGCCCCCAGAACAGGACAGTCGGGTCTCCTTTTAGGAGCGCTGGTAGGGCTTTCCAAAGAAGTGATCCCTGTCGCCCTGGTTTTGTGGACCCCCTCTGCCACGAGGGTGGCGTTTTCCATTATTGCCCTCTACTCTGATCCTGGAGGGGGGTTCACCACGTGTGTCCTGAAAGGCTCCTTGGGCTTTTTGGAACCACATTTTCCCTCCCCTTTGACCCTTGGGGTAGGGTCTGGTAGGGGTGGAAAAACGGACTCCGACAGCAGAGTCTTTCCCTCCTGCTCACACCTGGTCAAAGTTTTCTTAACTTTGGGCCCAAAAAGGGATGAGCCATCAAAAGGGGTATTGAAGGGCTCCACTAAGGAACACAAGCGCATCCAGGAGTGCCTCCTAAGAGCAACTTCTGGACCCACTGCCCTGTTCGTTCCATCAGCTGCATATGAAATGAGGCACATGGACGAGTTGACAATGGAGTTGAGGGTAGCAAGCTGGGAGGCAACTTTGTCTGTAGCTCCTGCAGCTAATGTACCTTGAAGATTATCTCCCAGCTCTTTAAGGAGATCTCTTTGTAGTCTCATGAAATGGGTTAAGTAGTTAAGCAAACGTAGTGCAAAAGTCGCTGAATTAACATGTGCTTCCCATATCTATCCATGATCCTGGAGTCTCTGTTAGGAGGATAGATAGAAGAGGAAGATGCTGACACTTCCTTTTTGGTGGCTGCCACCACCATGGCATCAACTGGCACACCTTTGGTCAAAAAAGATGTATCTTGGGGAGCAGATATAAACTTATTAGGCCTCCTACGGATAGGCTCCATGGTGTCTGGGGACTCCCATGCCCTTCGTGAGGCCAGCTGTATAAGCTCATCGAAGGGTGGAGACACCCAAGAGGTGGAGGGCTGAGACCCGAAAGCCTTCAGGAGAACCGACTCATCTTCAGTAGGGTTTATGGACTGTCAGTCACCCCTCTGCCTAAGGATTTCAAGTATCTCTGCAAATGAGATATCCTCAGAGGGGGACCATGGGGACCCTTCTGATTCATCCAAGTCAGTATCAGATGTTAGGAACTCCTAAGGGGAGTCTAGATGTTTCCTCTTACAAACTCCCTTCCTGGGAACCTCATCAGTGGGAGCTTTGGTGAGGTCTCGGAAGAGCATGGGCCACACAATGGGGCTTCTTGAGGCTCTGAGTCCCTATGCTTGGCCAGGATCTGTGAAGCAGATGCAGACACAGGCGCTTTAGGGGAGGAGGAAGCCGGATCTGAGGATGTCTTAGGAGACATAACTCTCCTCATGGCATCGAAGGCACCCCTGTTCCGATGCAAAGGGACCGAGATATCCAAGGAAACTGTCGATACCCCCGGCACCGAGACAGTGGGCTCTGAGGTAGGAGCCAAGCTCATCTGAGCCAAAGCCCCGAGAGGCAGAGTCGGAACTGACAAGTCAGTCCGACTATCCTCCCCGGACCCGACCAGAGAATGTCGGCTTCTATAGTCCTTGATCGGCACCTAGGACGTGAATGGAGCCGAAGACATTGGAGTAGGCATCAGCTCCGAAGGTTCCACAATCAACAAATATGACTTCTCTGGCTCCGAAGGACCAGTATGGCTCGGAGGAAGAAGAGTTGTAGCTGGCATAAGGGTCTTCAGCTCCAAAGCCACTTGGGTCGGAGCCAATAAGAGTTTTGCAAAGACCGGTGCCTGTAACAGTTTCTGCACCACACGATCCACATCCAGATCAGAAAGGCTAATACTGGACCAAGATGAATTGATCGAAGGTGGTACCGATTGTAATAGAGGAGACTTAGGTATTTTGGATATCTGGGGAACGGCTCCGAAAAGATAAGACTGTCGGCTACAACGTCTGTGGAGCAAAAGTCAAAGATTTCTTGGATTTGTTTGTCTCAGAAGTCTTAGAAGACTTTGAGGACTTACTGGATCCATCTTGGTCGCTCAAAGCTTCTTGGAAAGAGGGTTTTAACAAGGCTCTGTATATCAACTTCCTCTTTCTCTCCTGGAGGACTCTGGAGGAGAAAGAATGGCATATAGAGCAGCTATATTGTAAATGTAAAGCTCCTAAACAGTACACACAATTGACATGACTGTTAGTGACAGACATTTTTTGGCCATATTTGGGGCACTTTTTAAAACCAGACTTAGGATGTTTGTCTTGGTCAGTCATATTTTACCACAACAGTATCAAGCAATATTACTGTCAAAATGAACTCTCTGAAATTTGAACATTACACAGACAAAAAAGCCCTTTAAAAAAAATTGGGCTCAAGTCACACACACACACACACACACACACACACACACACACACACACAATATTTATATTAATAGATAAAACATTACTAGATAAAATATTAAACTGTGACAGAAAACTCAGTCTAAAAGCACACAATATTGATTCTAAGCAGACTTTAACTATAACAACAAAGATAGCTGCTAATTAACACACGAAACTAACCTTATCTAAAACCTAACTATGACAAAAAGTCACTAACTAAGCACACTGTAAGTCTAAGCTTGTGACAAAAAGGTCACTGAATAAGCACTCTTTAAACTAGGCCTAGGGAAAAAAAGGCCAACTAGAAATTACAATAAAACACACCAAGGGAAAGGGAAACACTCTAAGAAGCTATAAGACCTTATAAAACTATCTAAAACTACTACTAACAACAAATATCAATGTAATAATCAAAGAATTTGAAAAAGTAAGGTTTTTACTGGCCCGAGCTAGTGAGAACCTCCGATCTGTTGCAGCGGCAAACTAGATCTTAGGTAACTCTAGGTGCATCATGGCATAAGGACTTGGCCCCGAACTATTTGAAGACCTCGAGCTTTGTAGTAGTCCGACTCGGAGCCAAGGGATCATCTCCAAACCCATCAATAAGAATGAACGGCGAGATAGAACAACTTCATATCATATGCTTCCTTTTTATGAAATGCAGGTTAGTCTTTAGAGTCAGATATTCTCTATGTAAGACAGAGTAAAGTGACTTACACATCAAGGCTTGTAACTACAAAATCCTTACCACTGAAGTTACAACAGAAAAAAGTGCTTTCCAAGACAGGTACTTAATGTACATTGTGCCATCTAGTTCGTAGGTTAACTTCTTCAACATAAGTTTAAATCCCAGGGAGGAGAAATATGTCTCTTGATGGCCTTAAATGGAGGACACCCTTTAGGAATGCCCCTTGAGGAATGTGATGCTCCCTCTGGAAAAGACTCTACACGTATAGAAGCAGCAGAGGTAAGTACTTTGATGGAGAACTATATTAAACTGTGTTAATGAAATTATTTGGGATTCCTGGAGCTAGGTAATCCAATGGATATTGGCCATTTATAGCTGTCCAGGAAACAAATATTTTCCATTTTTGTAGATCACATTTCCTTGTTAAGGTATTATGGATATGTTTAGGATGTTTATGTCTTAGAAAATAAATCACTGTTAGGTATTTAAATTGTGTCCACAAGCCAAAAGTTTCCATGCCTTCAGTTTGGGATGCAGACCTTTGGCCTACTGCTTGGTTAGGAAGGGTTTGTGTAGAGGCACAGAATATAGACAAGGAGTGGCTAGCTTTGTCAATAACAGGAATGACTGAATTGACCACGAGAGCTGTGAGAATAATGCTGACTTCTGTCCTGCATCAGAATGAGAAACACCTTACAGCTAGGGCATAATGAAAGGAAGGCAGAAAAGTAAGGTTTCAGTCCATGGGAAAGCAAAGGCATATATTATCCAATCTTGTGAAGATGTAGGGAACAAAAAGTTTGTAGTTGTTTGTTGTGATGAATGGCAAACAGGTCAATTTCTAGTAAGTCCCACATCTGTGGAGTAACCCAGTTCCCATTCATAAGCCAGTTATTTGTCTGTTGAGGGAGTCTGCTTGTTAGTTTTTCAGTCCTGATATACTGTAGGGAGGCATAAAATGTGTTGAATAAACCAATGACATATCAAAAGTGTTTGTTTCTTCAAATTGTTGACAATATCTGGCTCCTCCTTGCTTGCTGATGTACCATTTAACTGTGGTGCTGTTTACACTGACTTGAAGGTGACCTGAGAGAAAGATATTTTCAAAGCAGAAGGGTCAGTACCTTCATTTCTTTCAGGATGATGTGAACAGGCATTTTTGTTGATACAAGTTGCCTTGCATCAGTCAGTTGTTGAAGTTGTCTAACTTCCCATGCATAATCCAAAGAGTCTGCTATCAACTGTGGATGCATCACTTTGAACAGGATGATAGGGTCCTGGAATCAGGGGTATGCCTCTAGACAGGTCAGTATGTTCCATATTTTACTTATTCCTTTTTTAATTGGATAAGCACACTGGACAGAAGTGTCCCCTTTCAGGGTTGACTTTGGAGCACAGTATGCTTAAATGACTTACTCAGAGTCACATACTAGCCAAATGGACGTTGAGGGAATCAAACCCTGGACTACAGAAAGCAGCTTATTAAGAACTCATAGGCTTAATCCTCTGTGATGGCAGCTGACAAAAATTCTTACCTTACAGAAAAGGTAGAGCAATGACAGTCTCTAAAGAATCTGAAGAATGGTTACAAATATTTCTGAGGGTCCACAGTAGTTTTCTGATGTGGAACCTTGCATGACAAACTAAAAATGGTCAGTAATATTTAGAATAGTGCACACAGATACTCCATTGTGATACCTGCATGCTTCTGGGAAAATTTTATCATCATACTCTGAAATTAAATTTTTTTTTGGTGGGAGGATCATCTCAATAGAGTTTAAGATGGTCAAAAAGTTGCTAACATTAGAGGGATCAGGGATGATTTCTTGTACTTTACTGTAATCACCAAGAACTGCATAAAAATATCAGAATAATATAGGTTCATAGAGGTTCTTAGGTGTTTACTAGGCTAACAACCACAAGGGCCTTTTTAAACCTAGTCATGCATCCCAAATCTCTGACAAGTCAAGTCAAGTCAAATTTTATTTATATAGCACCTTACAGACATAAAAATGCCACCAAAGTGCTTAACAAAATACAAGAAATACAACATTAAAACATAAACAATCATTCCACACTATTAAAAGCTAATTCATAAAAATAAGTCTTTACATTTGATTTGAAAACTGACAAGTTCTGATACCCTTGATAAGTGTAAGCATGGGCTTGGGAGATGAACCATTTACAGGTTACCTGTTTGTATCAGAGACATAGGTGCCAACCCAGGGATGAATTTTCAGTTTCTCATCCAATGTACAAGTTGCACTTGAATTGGATTAGGGAGAAACTCTGCCTCACATGGATGGGGAGCCTGTTCCATTGATGGGGTAGTCTCTGGGATACATACCTGTCTCTCCAACAGGTCCTATTTATATCACAGGCAAGGTTTAAGTCTTTAGAATGGGTAATCTTGGTGTTGTTTCTTTTGTGGATAAGCAGGAGTTCCATCAGAGTGAGGTCTGATAATGCCCTGTATGCCAGACATAGATCTCCCTTCAAAAGCCTGTAGGAGACAGAATACAGGGATAAGACCTTGAGGCGGTTTGCATAGGACATGTTATTTACACCCTGTATTCTTTTAGTGAGGAACCTCTGTGAATGTTCCAGTTGTTGGATATGCCTGGTACATACCAAAGGGGGTATTGTACTCAATGGTAGTTCTGATGAATGCTGAATACAGTGGAACAATGACTTCATTGGACTTAGATGCCATACCCTTATTTATAAGTTGCGCAACATAGAAAGATTTCCTCACCACTGTAGACACATGATGATCAAAGGCTAGATTACTATCTATGTGTGTCCTGACATCCCTGACTACTGGGTCAGCTCTAAGGGGTGTGTTGTCAATGTGATAGTTGCCAGCGATGGATGACTTTCCAAAGGGTACTATTATGCATTTCTTGGCGTTTACGTTTAGTCCATGACTCTGACACCAATTGTTTGTCTGTGTCAGCCCCTCCTGGAGAACATTTGTGTCAGTGTGAGATTCAATGACAGCTCCTAATTTGCAATCATCTGCAAATTTAGTCAGCCAGAGACCACTGACATTGGCCTGGACTTCTAAGAAGTAAATGCCAAAAAGGAGCGGTCCAAGGACTGATCCCTGAGGGACTCCACTTGTGACTGGCCTCTTTGTAGAGGCAGACTCCCCAATTCTAGCTTTCTGGGTCCTGTTTGTGAGCCAGTTGGCTATCCACGGGTGACATATGGGTTTGTACCTAACCCCGAGTTTGTCAACAATGCCGAAGTCTGGTATTGTGTCAAATGCAGTGGCCAGGTCAAGGTAGGCAGTGTGAATGATTTTGCCCTCATCCATTGCTTTGGTGATCTTCTCAAAGAAGTCCACCAGGTTGAGTAGGCATGATCTGCCCTTGACAAAACCAGACTGGGTTGGGTCCAGTGTCTGGAGGTTTACTATATCTCTGTTGATCATCTCCATGATAATTCTTTCCATGGCTTTACATATAAGACTAGTGAGACATATTGGCCTGTAGTTTCCAGAGTTTGTAGATGGCCCACCTTTGTGCAGAGGGATGACTGTTGCCTTTCTCCATTCATAAGGCATGAAGCCTGTTTGGAGGCTACAGTTAAATAGTAATTCCAGAGGGCCTGATAGGTCATGTTTCATGCTATTTAGAAGGTATCCTGGGATAGTCTGGGCCCACTGATGCAGTCTTCATACTCTTAGAGAGAGCATTAAATAGAAGTTATGTTCTTACCATAACGTTCCATGTTAGTTGTCTTCTTCTCGCCTTCTTCTTGCTGGATGGGTTCGGAGCCGACCTGCCCGACTCGCCACTCTAAAAGCTCGAGAGTTGGTTCCACCGGCTCGAGGCTCCCCTTATATCCCACAATGCTAGGCGAGAGTTACCTCAGATCTCGTTTGTAAGCTAACCCCATCTTATAATAGAAACAGTATATAACAGAAAAACTAAAAACAGAGTCCACCTCTGACAACAGGGAGAAGAAGGGTGACCTACATCCTGATTCAGGGAATATGCAAACAGCATATGCCTAAGTAAAGAGGTGGTAGAAAGAGAGGTCACAATCACAACTCCTCTAGGTCTGTCCAGGCCAGGGGGAAGGAGGGTGGACGAAGAAGAAGCGAGAAGAAGACAACTAACATGGAACGTTATGGTAAGAACATAACTTCTATATGTTAAGTTGTCTATCTCGCCTTCATCTTGCTGGATGGGACCGCATCCCTAGCACCTTGTCCCGGGTGGCCTAACGGAACAGACTCCTGAGAACAGTGGAACCAAAGTTAGCTCTATGCCTAGAAGCTAAATCCAACTTATAATGAGAAATGAAAGTGTGAGGAGTAGCCCAAGTAGCCGCTGCACAAATGGTGTCAATAGGCAGTCTGTCTTGGAAGGCTAAAGAAGTAGCCAAAGCTCTGGTGGAATGGGCCTTAGGTTTATTAGGCAGCTTTTGGTGTCTAATTTCATATACAAGGGAAATCAAAGATGTTAGCCATCTGGATAATGATACCTTTGAAACTGAAAGTCCCTTTCTGCCTTCCGCATAGGAGACAAACAGTTGGTCAGATTTTCTGAATTGTTTTGTTCTATCTAAATAGTACCTCAATTGACGATGAACATCCAGGCAGTGTAATTTTTGTTCAGATCTATTGGAATATTCTGGAAAAAAGACAGGGAGGTCAATGCTTTGATTTAGATTTGACGTCGAGACTACCTTAGGCAAAAAGGACGGGTTCGTTCGTAAGGATACCCTGTCCTTATGAAATAATAGATAAGGAGGTCGACAGCTGAGTGCTTGAAGTTCTGAAACTCTTCTAGCTGAAGTAATAGCTACCAGAAAGAGAGTCTTCCATGATAGCAATTTTAAGGAACAGGAGACTGCAGGTTCGAAAGGTGGAAGAATCAAAGAAGCCAGAACTAAATTTAGGTCCTAAGGAGAAGGAGGATTTCTTATAGGAGGTCTGAGAAGAAAAACTCCTTTCAAAAATGCTTTACAAAGCTTGTGGGACATTAAGGCAGATTCAGAAATACCCACATGAAAGTTAGAAATAGCTGCCAATTGAACTTTAAGAGTAGAGGGAGATGAACCTGCATGGAAGAGTTCAGCTAGAAAATCAAGGACTATTTGGATGGAAGCAGTGAAAGGATCTATGTCCCTTCCTTGAGCCCAATAAGTGAAGCGTTTCCACTTACTCAAATAAATCTTCCGAGTGGAAGATTTATGGGAAGCTATCAAAATATCTCGAACAGAGTGAGATAATTGAGGAAGCCTGGCTAAGGTTGGAACTGGAGGAACCAAGCAGTGAGGTTCAGAGAGGGGAGGGAGCGATGTACCTGACCCGACTGATGGATCAAAAGATCTGGAAATAGGTCCAGATGCCACGGTCGCTCCAATAGAAATTGATGTAGAAAGGGGAACCACACCTGTCGAGGCCAGTAAGGAGTAATGAGGATCAATGAGGCCTTCTGAGCGATAGCTTTCTGTATCACTTGAGAGATTAGTGGGAAGGGAGGGAATGCATAAAGAAGTCCCCGGGGCCAAACTTGGACTAGAGCGTCTCTGCTGGGTTGGCCTGGTAAAGGGAATAGAGTGAAATATTCTCTGCACTTGCTGTTTTGGGGAGTAGCAAAAAGATCGCAGCAAGGCTGACCCCACTTGAGGAAAATTTCTCTCACTACAGAGTCTTTCAGAGACCACTCGTGAGGCATGAGGATAGCTCTGCTCAACTTGTCCGCAATTTGATTGGACTTCCCGGGATGTGCGTTGCTATCAGAAACCGCTGAGAAGAAATCGCCCATTGCCACAATCTGAGTGCTTCTCGACACAGGGGTATGACCTGGTTCCGCCTTGTTTGTTGATGTACCACACTACAGACATATTGTCTGTCTGGATTGCAATCGTTCCCAAGGGAAGAGAGTCTTGAAGGGCTTGCAACGCTAAAAGCACTGCTCTCATCTCCAGAACATTTATGTGCAAGTGGCATTCGTTTGGTTGCCATGTGCCCTGGACCGTCCTGCCCTGATAATGCCCCCACCCGATCAGGGAGGCATCCGTTGTCAGAGTAGCAACCGGAGGGGGTGGAACAAAGGGTCTTCCCAACAAGAGCTGAGGGGAAGACATCCACCACATGAGATGATTTCTGCACACCTGCGTGATCATAATGGTGTGGGACATTGGAAGTTGCTGGTATGACCATTGTGTAAAGAGCATCCATTGAAGGATCCGCATGTGGAATCTGGCTAATGGAAGCAGAGGTATGTCAGCCGCCATAATTCCCAACACTTTCAGTACCAACCTGGCTTTGATTTTGTTGTTGTTGAAAAAGAGTGAGACCAGTTTGTGAATGTCTGTTATTCTTTGATGTGTTAGTCTTGCAGACATGTCTACTGTGTCTAGATTTGCGCCTATGAAAGTAATAGTACGACAAGGCGACAAAACAGACTTTTCGCAATTTATTGAAATGCCTAACTTTTGACAAATGCGAAAAGTGTAATCCCTGGCCATCAGAAGGAGATGCTTGGTGGGAGCTGTGAGGAGCCAGTCGTCCAAATATGGAAACTCCTGGAATCCTTGTCGTCTCAGGTGAGAAGCTACCACTGCCATGCATTTGGTAAACACCCAGGGGGCAGTGGTGAGACCAAAGGGCAGGGCCCTGAATTGAAAATGACTGGTTCCCAGCCTGAAGCGGAGGAATCTTCTGGAGCGTCTGTTCATTTTTATGTGATAGTACGCATCCTGAAGGTCTATAGAGCACATCCAGTTTCCTTTTCCCAATAGAGGAAGGATGGACTGCAGCGTGACCATCCGAAATCTTGTTTTCTTGACTGATCTGTTCAAGATACTGAGATCCAAAATTGGTCTCCAGTCCCCTGTTTTCTTTGGAACTAAAAAGAACCTTGAGTAGATTCCGGATCCTTTCTGGTCTGCTGGAACTGGCTGAATTGCTCGTTTTGCAAGCAGTTTTGAAATTTCCAAAACCGCTAGATCCCTTTGAGCGGGTGGAACATCTGGAAGGGATTTTTTTGATTGGATTGGAATCCGAAGAAAGGGGATAGAATAGCCTTCGGAAATGATGGACTGTACCCATTTGTCTTGAGTGAGGGATAGCCAGGCTTCTGGGTACAGTGACAATCTTCCCCCGACTGCCTCCGAAGGTGGGCAGTCGGGCAACACCTCAGGGATGCTGAAAAGGCTTATCAGAGAAGGCTTCCCGATTGCCTTGGTTCTGCGGAGCCCCCCTGCCTCGAGGGCGACGTCTACCATTGTTATTCCCGCCTCTGCCTCTGGCGGGGAAACGACTTTGTGCGTCAGGCGAAGTCCCTTGAGATTGTTTACGGAACCACATTTTCCCACTTTTCTGGCCTTTGGGGTAAGGCCTAGAAGGAGTAGAAAAACGGACTCCGACGGCAGAAAGAGTCTTGCCATCAGTCTCGCACCTAGTCAAGGTTTCTTTCACTTGAGGACCAAAGAGAGATGATCCATCAAACGGGGAGTTAGTGAAAGACGTCTTGAAGGGGTCCGCAAAATTGCATAGCCGCATCCAGGCATGCCTACGTAAGGCCACACCTGTCCCTGCGGCCCTACTCGCTCCATCAGCCGCGTAAGAAAGGAGGCGCATGGAGGAGTTGGCTATGGAGTTAAGGGTGGCCAGCTGCGTGTTCATCTTATCTTGAAAACCCGCAGCTGTAGGGTCCTTCAACATGTCACTCGCTTCTTTAATCAAGTCCCTTTGAAGACGAGTGAAATGGCACAGGTAATTCAGCGAACGCATAGTAAATGTCGCTGACGAGAACATCCGCTTCCGTACCTGTCCATGGACCTAGATTCCTTGTTAGGTGGATGGACAGGTACTGAAGGATCAGCTAGTTCCTTCTTAGTGGCAGCAGCTACCACCATAGCATCCACAGAAACTCCTTTTGTCAAGAACTGTTTGTCTGATGGTGCCGTTATAAATTTTGAGGGTCTCCTGGGAGTGGGGTCCACTGAATCAGGAGCCGTCCATGCCTTTTAGCTACCACCTGCATGAGGGGGTCAAGGGAGACACCCAGGAGGTGGAAGGACGAGAGCCGAACGCCTCAAGGTACACAGATTCATCCTCCGAAGGGCTGAGGGCTGGCCAATTTCCCCTCTGTTTGAGGATTTCGAGAATGTCTGCAAAGAGACATCTTCAGAAGGGGAACAGGGGAACCCTCAGAATCATCTAAATCTGTGTCAGATGTGATGGACTCAGGTGAGTCAATGTGTTTCCTCTTACACTTCCTCTTCCGAGGGGGCTCTTCTGCCAAATCAGGAGAGGCCTCGGAAGAGGATGAAATTCCCACAGGGGGTTCCTGAGGAGTTGGCTCTCTGCGGTCCGGGATGAGGGAGTGAGTCGACTTGACCTGAGGCACCGTAGAGGGAGGGGCAGACGGAGCCGACTGTGGAGTAGAGCCAGGCTCTAACACACTCCGCATGACCTCGAACGCACCCCTGTCAGGCAAAGCCAGAGGTCCCCGCTCCGAGAAGCTGAGAACCTCCCTCGGCACCGACAGTGATGGCTCCGAGGCCGATGTCGGAGCCGAACTCACCAGCGCCGAAGCTCCGAGAGGAAGAGCGGGGTCGGACAAGGGTCCGATGCCACTCACCCCCTCGGAGCCACTCACCCCCTCGGAGCCAAAATCAGAGCCGACGACGGAGCCGAAGACACCTGTATCGGCTCCGACGCTGCCACAGTCTCGGTTCCGAAACGCCTGCCCGAGCTCAACAGAGTCGGAGGAGGAATATATTGATGGACAGGGGCAGGCATCGACTGATGAGTCGGGCTCTGAAGCATTTGGGCCAGTGCCTCGGACTTAAGAAGTCGACTCACTACCCTCTGGAGGTCATGATCTGACAGCCTCGATGACCTAGAGGAGTGAGATTTATGGCTCCGTTCAGACAGCAGACGAGATGCTGGAGCCGAATGAACGGAGCCAAGGGATGGTGACCTGGATCTCTTCCTAGATGTCGGCTCCGAAGGTCTGGTCGGAGCCGACAAGGGAATTTCTACTACCTCGGCTCCAGCCGGAGCCGAGGGAACCACAGAAGCTGTAGACTCATCGGCTCCAGCCGGAGCCGATGCAGACATAGGCTTTGTAGCTTTAGGTCTCGGCTCAGAAGCTGGAGCCGAGGACCTAGAAGCCTTAGAGGGCTTCCCAGAGACAGAAAGGGAATCCTCAGGCTTAAGGAGACCCCGTAGGATCAACTTATTTTTTCTTTCCTGCAGGACCCTGGGGCTGAAGCCATGGCATACAGCACAGGAGTCCTGCAGGTGCAAAGGCCCCAGGCAATAGACACAAGAAGTGTGACCGTCTGTCAGAGACATTTTCTGACAGCACGCATCACACTTCTTGAAGCCTGAGACCTTTGTGTCTTTAGACATCTTATACAAAAAAGTGTAATCACACACACACACAGACACACTAATTACACTAATTTTACTTTTAAAACTCAGAAATAAACAATTTACTAAGTTTAGTTAAGAGTAACACACACACACCACTAGGGGATGGGGAAAAGCCAGAAGGCCCGAGAGAGAACTTTAAAAGTTCTTGTGGGAAAAAAATGGGATTTTTCGGATAACAGGGGTAAAAATCCACTACACTAAGGGAAATATATTTAAACCTAAAAATATAGGGTTTTAAGTATGCTAATTTCACAAAAAATACACTTACCAACAAGCCGGTAGAAAAACCAACACCTCGATGCTGTAGCGGCAAACGAGATCTGAGGTAACTCTCGCCTAGCATTGTGGGATATAAGGGGAGCCTCGAGCCGGTGGAACCAACTCTCGAGCTTTTAGAGTGGCCGAGTCGGAGCCGAGGTCGGCTCCGAACCCATCCAGCAAGATGAAGGCGAGATAGACAACTTAACATGGACCCGTTGCCTAGTGATAGTAGGGGGAGTTATATATGATGATATTTCCTGAGGGAAGATTGAGGGGGAGAGAGGAGTAAAGTTGGAGCTGAATTTATCAGCTAGGAGGTTTGCTATATCTTCTGGCTCAGTATAGGTGGCTCCATTTACAATGAGCTCTGCACACAACTGTGTGTTACCTTCGAGGTTGTGGACATAGCTAAAGCATGCTTTGTGGTTGTTCTTGGCCTGGGAGTTCTTTGGTAGACTTTATTTGTCCTCTGAGTTGTTTGTTTAGTTTAATGAGTGCTTTTATCCTGCTGGGTGCTGCACCTCCAAATTTTTGCCATGATTTCTTCCTCCTGTCATACATCAGATAGATTTTGTGTTCCACCAGGATGGCTTGTTTTTTGAGTTAGTTCTGTACTTCTTCCTGGTGGGTACAGCTGCCTCTATGCAGCTATTAACATGCTTGTACAGGGTTTCTGTGTACAGTTCTGCATAGGCAGAAGTGTTCTCAGTGTTTATAGGGGCTTGAAATTTTGCCAGGTTCTCACTTAATAACAGGAGGTTAGCCTTAGAATAGTTCCTGAATATTCCCAGTTTACCTGGGGGTCCAGGTTTTATTTTTACTTCAAAGGAGACCATTTTTGTGGTCTGACCTTACCAGGGAAGGAATTACAGTAGGGGGTGTGCAGCACTCTCCCATATTAGTGAGGACCAGATCTAGAATGGTTGCACCCTGGTTGGTGTATTGACTATCTGGTCTAGAGTGTTTGTGTTTACAAAATCCAGGAATCTCTGTGCATGTACTTTTGATGTGGTACAGGATTCCCAGTTAATAGTGGGATAACTAAAGTCACCCATGAATATGGTATTGGGCTGGATGGTTAGTGATTGTAATAAGTTTAAATACATGGTATGGGTTTCTTGGGTCATAGAGGGAGACCTATAGCTGCAAGGAAGTGGTATTAGATTTTACCTATGGTGATTTGGACATGGAGCAGCTCAAGTGCATTGTCTGTTTGACCAGCTTTGAAGTATATTTATTTCTGATGTAAATAGAGACACCTTCACCTTTAGTCCCTGCCTGTGAAGTAGCTGGTCTAAATGTGTGGAAGGCATTATAACCCTGCACTGTGGGTGTGCTGTCCGTGGTTTTAAACCATGTTTCAGAGACCGCACAGACATCAGCATTCTCTAGGGTAAAAACAGCTTCCAGGGAGTGGATTTTTTTGTTCAGGCTCCTAGCATTGAGCAGTAATACCTTTCGATTTTCTTGGTTTTGATTTGCTATGTCAGAAGTACTTTCAGTTTGGCATTGCCTAAAAAAGGCACTATGGGGGAAGACGATTATTTATTTATTTTATTTATTTATTTAACATTTGTTGACCGGGAATGTCCGACTAGGTTCCATAGAGCCTGTTTTCAGCGGAGGCCCGGGGAGAAACGCTCCAGATGCATGTCTTTGGAATGTGGGAGGAAACTGGAGTACCCGGAGGAAACCCACGCAAACACAGGGAGAACATGCAAACTCCACGCAGAAGGCACCCCAGCCGAGAATCGAACCGGAGAACCTCTTGCTGTGAGGCGACAACATTAACCGCTGCACCACTGTGCCGCCCAGTACGATGTTTTAACTAATATTCAAAAGCCTAGAGGGGAGAGGTGCAGACCATCCCTGGCAAAGCAGCGTGGTCTGCTGGCCATCTCCTTCCATGCTGATAAATATTGCACCTCATTAAAATGACAACAGAAACAAAGCAAATTATTAAAGTCAATCATCTTTTGTTCGTATTGTGGCATTATCCTTGGAGAAGGTAAAATGCTGCTCAATGCTAGGCTCATACCAGCCTGAGACACATATTCTGAAACCTCTATGATGTCTCTCTTCATATAGTCTAGGGAGGTACGTCTCAGGTCATTTACTCCCACATGGACTATGACTGAGTCATATTGGTAACTAATCCAATGACCTGAGTCCATGTGTAATGTGGTAGATCTTAACCCCTGATAGGAAACTGACTAACTTTCTCCTTACTCAGCCTGGTGAGAGGGACATCAGTGTGTCTCACAATGGAGTCTCCAATGACTAGAATGTTGGATTGTTTGGTGACTTGCCTTATGGGCTTAGAGGTAGAGGCTCCATGAGATGTCGCTCTATGTGTTGATGCGGGTTTTGTTTTGAAAGAGTGTGTTTGGGGCTGCTGAGGGTATTTCTTATGTGTACTTTGTCTAAGAGGTCTTTGTGGTTTAGGAAGGTTACAGGTAAATGCCTCAGTATATGTGGGTCTATATTTCTGCTTTGAATTGTGTGTGATGGGTGCAGCATGTGTACTACTGGCAAACTTATTGAGATTAGTAGTACTTGTATGTGAGAGCTTTGCCTCCAATAATGTTGTGTAAATACATCTCTCACATACTGTATCAGTTTGTTTGAGAATTAACTGGTTGTCAGTAAACATGAGGCAATTTCTACATTGCCTCAGGATGCCCATTTCATCAAGCCAGTCATGGAGACAGTAGGAAAGTTCATATCTATGGCGACAGACCCTTTTTTATTGATTAGACTGTTGGAGTGAGAATATCAGTCACTGTCAGGAGTATCTGGTTTGCAACTATGTGGTTGGACAGTGCTTGTCACTGCAAACTAGTTGTCCTGTGTGCAACTAGATAATGGAGAAATTTCAGTTGTACTTGTACAGGAAAAATGTCACTCAAGGTGTTTGAGTCTGTACAGAGCACTGCCAAACACCTGAGGGGAAACTAATACATAGATCCTGAAAATTTAAGGATACAGTATTTAAGTAGATATTCTGAAGTTAGAAAGCAATCAAGCAGTACTTACTGAAAAAGAATGAATTAGCTTGTCAAGAATGATGAAAACAGGGGAGTTGCATGAATGGCTATTGCCTGGCTACTACTAATGCTGGTCTAAGCACAGCTTCACTCTGTTGGGATACAAATATGCCTTTGCTTCTTCTCTCACCAGAAGCAAAATGTTAGCAACAATCCCAAGAAGAGAAGCAGGCCACAGCCTGTTTGGTGATTCACAGTCTTGTCCCAGATGATGCAAGGGTCTGTAGGCTTGCAGCCTTTTTCTGGTAGATGACTCAAATAGCAACTAAACCAATCAGGTATGTTAAGCACAGACACTCACTCTCCAAACAGAAAGAGTCAGGAATCAATGCACTCTGCCTCTACTCTCACCAGGATCAGAATATAAGCACAGATTCCAAGCTGTCACCTATAAAGCGGTTATTAAGCTTTCTGGTGGTCAGTCTCCAGGAAATAATGTAACTGTACTCCTTCTCTCACCAGGAGAAAACAGAAGCACTAATCCCAAGATGACCACTGAGAGGCAAAATGTGTGCTCTCAAATAATTGGTGGTCTTGCAATAGATGCTTAAAGATAAGATGAAAAAATGGTTTATCCTACACACTGCAGTGTGCACTAAAGCAGTTAGATATGAAAGTAGGTAATTTAAGTTTTACCTGTCTAAAAAGTTAAGTTTTAGTGGAGTCACTAATTTAAAAACAGCAAAATAGATTGAAATGGGGTGGTCACTTTTGTATTCTGGTACTATGGAATACAGTAGTATGGCCAATAAATTTAAATAGTTGAAGGGGAGTGATTTCACAAAATGATAATTTTGTGCTTACTCACACCAGCTAGTAAAAGCAGAGAGGAAATAAGATAAATGGTCAAATTAACATAAAGAGGCAGGCAACTAGAAAGACAGTGGTGTTTAAGAAAACAACAGTAACAGAATGGGAGGATGGGAACATTTCTGTCTGACTCACAGGAGCATGCAGCAACAGAGCCTGTAACTACACTACCAGCAGGCAATTATGAAGATGAGAAAAGCTAGTTATGTTTTGTTTCCTAAGTTGTGCAAACACTGGACAGACCATTTCGTAAATACTCTTGAGGACTGTGGGTAGCTCAAATGGCAGCCATGAAAACTTAAACTGATGAAGAGCTATTTGAAATCTAAGGTTATTTCCTCTGGGTTGGCCTTAGCGGGCTGTGTTGGTAAATATCTTTCATGTCCAAGGCTAACACAAAGGATTCCTCCTCTATGTAAAACAGTAACATTTCAAGTGTTACTGACCTGAAATTTTTTCTAAACTACTTTTGGGCCTGCAATGCTGCTTGGGTCTTTAATAATCATACCTGCTGGGACATCTTTATCTACTACGGCTTGAAGGACTAGTTTCACACACCCCAGTGTGGGACCACCAGCATTTAATAGCAGACTTTAAGCTCCCCTAGGCCAGAAGAACTACAAAGTAGTTCTGGTGTGATGTCATATTGAGCACTTCACTGGAAGATTTTTTTTTCTTCTGCTCTAATCCCCATCCCCTCAGAGTTATGTACACACTACCTTTGTAGAGCTTGCAATGCTGATCTGTGGATATGTGAATACTTTCACATGCATATATTTTTCTGGATACAGAGCATCTGCAGTACTAGCAAACCTTATAGCATCCCCTTCCCTGAGGTGGGCAAGTTGGCATCAATGCTCAATCCCACCTCCATCAGCCAGCTCCTCCAGCATATGACAACTAAATTAGCCTGGGTCAGTAACCTCATAGTTAGAGGTTTCTATGTCATAGAGTCAGATTATCATTCCAAATTATTTTGTCTATGAAGATGTTTTTAGGACTGACACACTTGGTACAGATCTAATAGTGCTGTCCTTTAGGGACTAGAAATAGCTAATTGTCTGACTGGAATTCACAAACTGCATTGTCTTCTTTAAAGACAACTGGTCCATCAAAAGTAGAGCCTGTGTTTCACAATGTTGTAGAGTATTAAAAAAGGAATAATCCTGAAGTTTCTGTATATTGTACAACCTTAAGCTATTATTTGCAATACCCACTTGTCTGCAGTTATATACAGCCAACAAGACATGTGGTATTGGATGCTACCTCCCACAGGTTATGGGGAAACTAGACTTATGGTAGGAACTAACAAGAAAGGGGGATTGGGCTTCTTTTCACTCTACTCTGGGTACCAAGGACACCAACAGAGCACAAAGTGGAAGCTGAACTTCGATGAAGGCCATCATCAGCTTGTTCCAGTTCAACTGTGTAGGGTTCTACAGTGATCTACATGAACGGAAAGAAGCTGCAGAAGTGGTATGACATGAGAAGGACCTCAACAACTTCAATACCAAGATGAAGCTTCCCACTCTTCTCCTTGGAGAGGTGTACTAGAAGGTCTTGTTTGGGGACAGGAAGAATTCTACAGTTCTTGCCAACTTGGCAAGGTATAACTTCGATGACTGAGGTGTCTTGAATCCTCTAGCCTTATTTTCTCTTTCCTTTTCTCTGCTCTGACAGTTCTATATTTTTCCCTGTCAGTAGCCTTCTCTTTCTCCTTAAGTGGGTCCCCCTTCATGAGTGCTTTCAGGACTAACATACTATGACAGCCTAAATGGATCCTGGTACAAAAGATTTTACAAATACCACAATAAGAGTCCAAGTGTCACCACTCTGGTAACATAGTGGTATAAAGCACTGACTACAACCCAGATGACCCATGTTCAGTTAGCATCTCAATCGACTGACATAGTGTCAGGGAGGGATGAGTGTGTCCAACCCAGGGGGAGAAGGTGGTATGTGGGCATCTTTCGGTGATGATCCCTAGTGGAGGCTGGGGACATCACTAGAAGAGGCATGGTCAGTGGACAGCGGTGGGCCTGGCCAAACTGCTGCAGAGGTTGGCAATATGCTGCATACCCACAATGCAGGGTGTCCCCAGCCCATAACATATGCCACACAGGGAAGGGGGGAGAAACAGGGTAGCCCCAAATAAGACCCCACAAATGGAAACTCAAGATGTATCAACCCCCGATGCCTTCTGTGATCACCCCAGCAATTAGCAGAGTAACTCCAGCGGAACATGAAGCAGCTGGAAGACCTGGCGCAGATGGGGCATGAGGGTTGGGCCAGTAACAGTGATGTGTGGGAAATGAAAAAAAT